>NC_132869.1:4844800-5147600 GCF_048164855.1 Canis lupus baileyi | reverse complement strand
GGATGTCCAATTTTCCCAGCACCATTTATTGAAGAGACTGTCTTTTATTCAGTGGATAGTCTTTCCTGCTTTGTCAAATATTAGTTGACCATAAAGTTCAGGGGCTTTAAAAGTGTTGTGTTTTTATAAGGCCTTTAAATAAGATCATAAATCATAAAAGAGCTTATTTTTAGTTGTCTGGGGAAGTCATTTTGTCCATTCCCTTGACTTTGGAATCATTATGGAAAGTTTTTTTTCCAGTTTTATATATCCAGTTGTCTCCCTTTGAAAATACGTGAGGATTTACCTTCTTAACCACATTTGTAGTTCTTTCTCTGCTCCTCACACTTACTCATTGTGTTTTCATAAATGTGGCTATATTTTGGTTTACTTGAGCCATTTCATCCTGTGTTCTACTGTCAGCAAGCCCTCTTGCTCAGTTATAGACCCCCAGAATTAAAACCAGGAGTAGAAAAGACTGCTTAACTCATGCTCTTAAACCCATTGTGCTCATGTCTTACTATCTTGAGGCCTTGACAAAGATGTTTTACAAAGACCAGAACATTCCCACCCCCAGACCAGAAAAGCAAGAAAATGCCTAGAGGACCACATCCCATATATCCCCTTCCCTGCCCATGATCATGAGCTGAACACATACCAACCCCCGACCTGTGATCACACACTTCCTGTCTACTCACTTGCACATACCCCTTGAACCACTCCTGTAACACTCTGGATGTCTATCTTGCTAGTGGAGAAGTCAGTTGTTAAAGCTTGAGCATGCCACCTCCCCCATCTGCTGGCACTGGAAATAAATTTCTCCCTTTCTCTTTTCTAAACCCTCATCTGTTGAGTTATTGGCTTCTCTTGCAATGAGTTTACCTGAGTTTGTTTAGCAACAGTGTTGGCACACCCAGTCAGGAACTATGCTCTCGATTTTTCCAGCCCCCTTGGGGTTTCTGGGATGGAGTAGTTGGCCTTGGCAGTGCCAGGACTCAACCGCTCATTTCCTGAGCTAGCAGCCATGATAGATCATTTGGTAACACTACTTTCATATTTCATACTTATGCAGTATTTAAAAGAATAACTTTAACAAATTTATTCAAAGACTTCTAGTTCCTATTTTCTTTGCATCTTATCTATAAATAAGTCAAACGTTCTAGAATTTTCATTTTGCTGGAGCTTAATATCCAGTCTCTTATTGCTAGTGAGATATCTATGTCCCTTACTCTAGATCTTTGACTCCTCCATTTACCTTCCTGGAATTTTAACTAGGATTCAACTAAATCATGCATGAATCATGATCATTGAGTTGTGGCTAACATTTGTTGAGAACCCACTATCTACCATACACTATACTTGTTGGAAGAGGCAATCTTCAAGGCAGTCAGCTCTGTACATGCCTGTGTGTTTTTGCTAAGAATATAAGGCTCTGACCCCTTCTTTAACCAGGCCATTTCAGAGTTGTGTTAGTAGCAAGTAACCTTGAGATGTGAGGCCAGTGTCCCCCTGGACAAAAAGCAAGCTTGCTTCTGCTTGCAAGAAAGTGATAAATCCCCAAACTTAGTGTTTCTCTCTTGTAATTCAACCTAATGTGTGTGCAAGGTTTATCACAGGCCTTGTGTTGCCCCCATGAGACGGGGGACATAGAAAACCAGTGCAAATGAGCATGGGGCTCATTTGTCAACTGCTTTAACTGTGAGTCCTAAAGTTCTTTATTTCTGGCTCAGGAGTCCTTGTCTTTTGCCAGCATCCTGTGGCTAACTAGTAGAGTAAAATTAGAGACCAGCCTGCAGAGTCCTTACAAAGTTTAGTATGTTGACTATCACATTTCATCCTCACAAAATCCCAATGAAATCTCTATCTCCCACTTTTCTGATTATCACATTGTCCTTTATCACTAAGTCTGGATCCCACTGTCAGTTCTCTTGTCAGTACCTCTACTCCTTATACTTTCTCTGCAACCACCAGGTAAAAGCCACAAAGCCAAACCAATCCCAGTTAACCTTCTCTACACCTATGCTGTTGAGAGCAGTCCCTTCATCTGTAGTTAGTGAGATTCACAACCCACAGCCTCAGCTGAGCCCTCTATGACCTCTCTTTGCTTGTTCCTTGTAGCTTCACCTCCCATTTGCTTCAGAGGCCAAACTTCACTGTTTCCTCAAAGTGTCTCCTCTATCTTCTTGACTTTAGTGTCCTATTTCACAGAAAGCATAGAATTTCCAGGAAGGTAGCTCCATCAGCTCCCCTACACACAGACCCTTAATAGTGTGTTTATGAACATGGTACCCAAGACCTCTTCCATTAAAAACCCAAACTATTCAAGTCAAATGTATCCCCCAACCCATGCCTGTGATGGTCTCTGTTCATCCGCTAGCAGTCCAATTATGCTTGAATTCCCTTCAGCCATAAACATTCTTGAGTGTCTAGCCAGTAAATAAAAACCTTTCCTTAGGACTCCTCCAGGATGCTGCACACCTGAAACCAATGTAACATTGTGTGTCAGCTATACTTCAATTAAAATAAAAAGACTCCTCTAGGATCTCTTCCTCTATTTATCTCCTTTCCACAGCCAACATTACTCTTCCCCACCTCCACTCCTCCTCTGGGCTTCCCATCCACTGTATCACAGCAGTTAGGAAGATCTCCTAACTTCCCAGTCCAGTGGATCACTTTCTTCTCCACACAACTGAGTCAGAAACAAAAGCTTACCAGAACCAGGGAAGAGCAGGGCTGGTTAGTTCTGTCCTGGTTAAGGGACAGCCTCGTGCAGGTAACCTCTCAGGGAGTAGCCATGAGAATCAATACACTGTTCTCACTTTCCTCTCTCCTCACCTGATATAGGTACTCCACATTGGTTGGTTCTACTTAAAAACAGGGGAAATGCAAAAATGTTAAGTTTTTGTTTCATCGAGTTTCCTATAACATCAACGATTACCTAAATGTGACAGAGTAATCAGTCCCCAGGTCACTGGCACTCTTTTGCATTCAGGGAGTGGGTGTGGGAGATTGCAGCAGAGTCAGGGAAGACCTGACTCTACTGATGCAGTTCCTACAAGCCACCCTCCAGAGCAGGTAGGAATGGGTGATGGTTGTCTGAGAGGACAGTACAACCAGGCACAGCACACTATCTGAGATGATCTTCACAGTAGTTTTTCAAATCTTCAGTAAACAACCTAAATTCTTGTCTTGAGGACAAGAGAAGGTGGCATATATGCCAATCAAAGCATGGCACAGGGATCCCTGGGTGGCGCAGCGGTTTAGCGCCTGCCTTTGGCCCGGGGCGCGATCCTGGAGACCCGGGATTGAATCCCATGTCGGGCTCCCGGTGCATGGAGCTTGCTTCTCCCTCTGCCTGTGTCTCTGCCTCTCTCTCTCTCTCTCTGTGTGTGTGACTATCATAAATAAATTTAAAAAAATTAAAAAAAACATGGCACAGAACCTAAAATTACAATGAAATAGCTTTAGATTTCTTCCATGAACACAGGCAAAAGCACCACTTAAATTTTAAGATGCTTTCAAACCATGCAATAGCAGTGTTATTCTTAAATGATCATAAGATACCAAGGCTAACTCTGGTAGGAGTTTACATTTGAAGAGGCTAGTGAATTAATAGATTACTTATAATAAATGACTATCACATGGGATTTGTTGGATAGTTTGCTATGAAGAATAGAGAAAGATCTTCTTTTTGGCTTGAGATTAACTTACTTGAGTCATTTGGGGATACTTTGAGATAGTTTCATTGTGTGCTTGTGTAGTGTATTGGGTAGTGTATTGATAGCATTGAAATCACCATTTTAATTTTCTTAAAAACTTAGATATTTATCTTAAAGTGTAAGAATAAAATATTCCTTGGCTCCATGACTTCCCTTGGCTGTACTCTGATTTCATCATTTGGCAACCCCTTTGCCCATTTGGTGTCTGGCAAGGACAGACACCAAATGTAGGAGTAGAAAGGACCTTGAGATTACTGAGTTTGACCCCAAGATTTTACAGATGAAGCTAAGATCCAGAGATGCCACAAGAATCACACAAGGCCAAGCAGCAGCTATTAAGAGAGGTTAAGCAAGAATTCAAGTTCCAGTAATAATAATGATGCTGCTGTCATTACTACGTCTCCAACTTTGCATGGGGCCACTCAAAATGTATAGCAAATCTTCCCTTAAATGCTGATGCATTGCCCAGAGGCTCATTCAGCTGGAAGCATCGTAGAGAGGCGGCCTCATTCATGTCTAGTTTTGTATAAGTGCATAACTTAAACTTAGGGAACTTAGGTGACTGCCATGGAAATTTATTTTATGAAAATAATGCTGTGATTGTGTTATATCTGGAGGCCATTTTAAATCTCTCTGCAGATATTCAAGGAGATTTCTAAGAATTACAATTTATCATCTAAGTGAATTACATTCTTATTTCTAAAAGAGGGACACTTACTGGACTTTAAAAACATCAGATTAGGATCACTAAAGATACATCTACTTCCAAAATAAACACGTATTCACTCAGATTTTAGTGACACCCCCACCCCCCAACTAAGAGAGAAGGAACTAGCTCTGTATTAATTATGTCGATTTTCCCATTTAGACTATTTGGAGAAAAATGATAGAAAAAAATTGTGTGTCCAAGTCCTCCAAGAAGCAGACACTAAGATGTGATTAAAGATGCAAAAATGATATGTGATGTGTCTATGAGAGAAAATGGGTAGGGAGCCAGAAAAGTCTGGGAGAACAATCAGACTATGATGCCAGTTTGACCATAAATAAAGGAAAAGGGGAAGGAAAGTTGGGTGAAGGGATCGAAGACTGCCAGGCAGCCCAAGAGAGGTTCTGCAAGGACATCCAGAGTCCTGCAACCAAGCTTGGCCATCATAATAGTCCTGTCTCCAGGAATAGATTTGCCTTAGTATCCCTCTTACGTGCAGGGAAAGGGGATAGAGTATGGAAATCCCTTCAGAGCTTGACTCCTTGATTTATTAAGTTCCCTTAACTAAGTCCTTTGAGGCACATTCTCAAGGCCTCCACAAATTTCTCCTCCTTTGACTTTATAGTATCTTAGGAAGTGTTAGCTCTTGGTTCCAGTCATTTTACTGGCTTTCTCCTATAGATACATCATGAATAGAAGAATATGAATTCTAATTCCATAATTTCCACTGAACCTTCTGGAATTAAGTTTTTCCACATATAATGTTGAGTTTCCTCACTGGTCTATTTTTTTTTAATTACTATAAAACACAATTGAAAGAACTTTGTAGAAAAATGTGTAAGAATGGATGGTGTTAGAGAAATTGTCACACTTATATTTTTGTGTATTTGGTGAGTTAAAAGGGAGTATTAAGATAATATTGTCCTTCATGTCTTGAGAGCTGGGCCTGGCCTGGTATTTGCTCACAGCCTCAAACTCTAGGAGCAGAGAATCATGGGAATGGTTAGAAAGAACACGGTCTGTACTTCTGGAACACTTCACACGTCCATACTTCTGCCCACTGTTCCCAAGTGTTAATTCCAGTTCTCTTTGTAATAGAAGCCTTGTCAAAAGGCTGTTAGAGCCTCTTATCTAGACTCCTGCTGTTCTTGTGCCATACTCCTCTGTTCTAGGATGGTCTTTCCCCCATATTGGAGTACTTACCACTAATTGCAGAATATGTGCATGCTCGTATGCAGTCAGTCATGTTTAAATTTGAAATCTAGAATCCTCATCTGTATTTAGACAGTTACTTTCTTTCAGTTGTTCTCTGTTAGATGCCTGTTGCCAATTTTTTTGTCACTAGGGAAATGTGTTGCAAATGGATATAAGCCGATTTAGTCATGCGAACTCTCTTAGGTTCTTTATAGCAACAGCAACAACAAAAATAGTAGTCACAAAATGTTGGAGGTGGCCATGGATTAGCAATCCTCAATGGCTAGAAACAAAACAAATTTGGAATCAGCTCTTGAGTTCCATGCATAAAAGTTTCAGCCTTCATACCTCATTGGATTCTTATACTCCTTGTTCACATGTGAATAGGGAGTAGATTAAAAATATTTTAGCCATTCTACAAAATTTCATGCCCTTAATTTCACCAGTAAGAGCCAGCTTCCTAACTTTCAAACATATTAACTAACCATTAATTTTGTAGATAAAACTCATTTTGAAATTCA
Source organism: Canis lupus baileyi (assembly GCF_048164855.1). Classification (NCBI taxonomy): domain Eukaryota; kingdom Metazoa; phylum Chordata; class Mammalia; order Carnivora; family Canidae; genus Canis; species Canis lupus. The sequence goes on along the minus strand of NC_132869.1, from coordinate 5,141,481 downwards.
TTTTATTACCCAAGCTTCTGATATTGATTAATAGGTAAGAGAAGTGCATTAAATTGTTGCCTTTAGAGTATAGGCTTTCTGATTCAAGGCTCCCTGACTCTCAAGGCCAGTTGCATTCCTGTTTGGAATTCGGGCTAAATAAAGCTGGGCTTACAGCTTAACCTAATCTATACAGACACATAATATCACACTCCCTGTGCTGAAGTAGCTCAAGGACATTTACAAACACTATAATCAGATGGTTTCTCTTTCTCTTTATGGGCTCCTAGGGCTCTTCTTTCTGTCAGCACCTCTGCCTGCTGCAGGGATGTGAGCTGGCCCTTAATATAATCCAGCTGTTGACAATAAATGCCTCTCCTCCCTGGCCACCCCATCTCCCATCTTTCTCTTCCTCCCAGGACCACTCTAAGCAAAGCCAGGGATTTCCACCTCAAGGCCTTTGCCCCTTGCTCTTCTCTCTTCTCAGAGTGCTTTTCCTTTGGCTCCTTGACTGACTAGCCGTGTCTCATCCTTCAGTTCTCAATTCGAATGTCACCCCCACAGAGCAACCTTTCCAGTGTAGCCCATCTAATTCAGTGGACCCTTCTTTCCTGTTACTTTTTATGACATCACCCAGAGTTTTTCCTATGTATCATCTTTAATACCTGTTTTGTTGTTGTTGTCTTGTTAATAGTTTGTTGTTCTGTTTCTTATTCATTGTCTTGTTTTATTTTAGGGTCAAGATATCAGGCACTGCCTCGTTTACCACTGTTTCCTTGGTAACTAGAGTAGTCCTTGCCCATAGTAGATGTTCATTAAACATTTACTGCAAGAACATATGTGGCCTCACCACTGGGCAAGGGAGATGGACTGTCTGATCCTTCTCACGTAACACTATTAAACACTTCGGCTTACTGGGACCAGAGTTCTTCTATTTATTCATTGCGTGTCACAAAGGCATATTTGGGGTCTTCAAAAAAACAACTATTCCTTTGCATATTACCAGATCCTTCAATCTTCAGTCCTAATACCATCCCTTCCCTGCCTGCCTGTGAGTAGGATTGCCCAACCTAGTATGCTGTGGCTTGTGCAGGTCTTGCTCCAATCAGTAGGTTTTTGTGTCAGTTACAGACTCTGAGCTTCAAGTTCATCCTTTTTGCTAGCTCTGTGAAAATGGATCATGGCTCCTCAAATATTTTCCTTTGCCAGTTGGCCAAGTGTTAAGTTTTGTTGAGAGGACACTGGAGAGACATTTCAGGAGGAAAGGATTTAGCATCCTGGTTCCTGTTTGCCATGCACAGATTCACTAGACCTGACTAACCTTGTAGAATGTCTGTTTATCCAAGGCTGTAGACAGGAGGCACTGGGTAACTATTATAGTAGAATAGCACTGAGTTCCTAGTCTTAAACCCCTCTCACAAGAATTCAGTACCCAATAGGACTGTCTTGCCAGGGTGACCTTGTACCAAATTATTTGCTGACAAAGTTTTTTTTAACTCAACAAAATCTACTGATGTTGTGGCAGGGAATTATGTACTCCTGCTTCTTCTAAAAATCTCTCTATTTGTAAATAGCTCTAAGAAGCACAGTTCATTAAAAGGAATCTATTAAAAGCCCCTATGCCATAAGTCTTCCAGTAGACACTACACAAGAAAATAAGATAAATCAGAGCTAAAGCTCTTCATCAAAAGTAGAACAATTATAAGTAGCATAAAAAAATTATAAGTAGCATAGCAAGTACAAAGTGAAATATTGCATCTGTGAACAGATGAATGGATAAGCAAAATGCGGTGTAAACTTATGAAATATTATTCATCCTTAAAAAGGAATAAATGAACCTAAAGATGTTATGCTAATAAAATAAGCCAGACGCAAAAGGACATGTATTATTCCACTTACATGAAGTATCTAGAGTAGTCAAATTCATAGAGACAAAAAGTAGAATGATGGTTGTCAGAGGCCAAGGGGAGGAGAGGGTGGGGAAATTATTTGTTTAATGAGTACAGAGTTTCAGTTGGGGAAGATGAAAGAGTTCTGGAGATGAATAGGGTTGACGGTTGCACAACACTGAATATATTTAATGCCACTGAATTATATACTTAAAAATGGTTAAAATAGTAAACTTTATGTTATATACATTTTACTGCAATAAAAAATTCAAAAATGACATCTTCCAAAGTGAATACCTAAATAAGCATCTTGCCCTGACCCCTTCTACTTACAACACACACATATCCCACCCTGCCCGAATCTTATAGATTTTGTGCACATCATCCTTTCTGCTTTGAAAAAAAGCACAAAATAGCTCCATAACTCCAGAACTGTGTTATTTTACTTAATAGGTAGATTATCCACATGCTTTAAGGCAGTGTTGTCCAATAGCAATAGAATGTGAGTCACATATGTAATTTTAAATCTTTAGAAACCACATTAAAAAGAAAGCAAAACTAACTTAATACTATCTTATTTAATCCAATGAACCAAAATATTATCACTCAATGTGTAATCAATATAGAAAATTCCTAGAGAGATACTTAACTTCCTTTTATTGGCATTTTACCCTATTTCCCACCTCCTTTTGGACTAAGCATGTGTGGCTAGTGGCTGTTGTACTGGACAGTGAAGCTTTAAGAGCTCCAAAGAGGATTTTTTTAAAAATAAAATGTGTTTTAGAAAAATAATAAAATAAAATGTGTTTTAAAAAATTTAACACTTGATTTTTTCACAAAGCAATGTAGGAGTCATCACATGGAAGACTGTATTTCATTTAATTAGATTGTGATTTTTTTTTTTTTAATTAGAACTAGAAATGGTGTGTTGTTGACACATAGTTTAACTTTTTTCCCCCTAGTGGCACTTAATATAGTGGCATCTAATAATCAGTAATATTTTAGATTCTTTTTTTTTTAAGATTTATTTATTTATTTTCAGGGGAGTAAGTGAGGGGCAGAGGGAGGGGGAGACTCTTAGGCAGACTCTGCACTGAGTATGGAACCCCAGCTCAGGGCTAGATCTCACGATCCTGAAATCATGACCTGTGCCAAAACCAAGGGTCAGAGTTAACTAAATACTCAGGTACCTCATGACATTTTAGATGCTAAGAAATACCAGTCTTAACCCTCAGGTTCTTTGGTTCTTTCTCCATAAAAGGAGCAATAAAAGGCTTACAGAACAGCATTGTTGCAAAGATTAAGTAAGATGATGTGTGTAAAATATTTAGCAGCTTTTAGAGGCTGCATACATTTCTTGGCTCATGACCCTCTTCCATCTTCCATTGCTTTGACCTCTGCTTCTGTCTATATATCTCCTCCAGCTGGCTCTCTTTCTTTCCTCCTTCACTTGTAAAAACCCTTGCAATTACACTGGGCCCACTCAGAAAATACAGGGTAATCTCTCCATCTCAAGATCCTTAATCACATCTGCAGCCTCCTATGAGGTACATAGTTACAGGTTCCAGAGATTAGGATATGGATATCTTGGTGGAGCTATTATTCTTCCTCCCACATCTGGAAAGGGGCAAGTTGCTCTTTTATCCTGATCTCTATACTCTTTCCATGGAATACAAAGGACCCAACGTGTAAAGAGGCTTTTAAAAAAAAAAAAAAAAATCAAGGGAAGGGAGGTGAGAGCAAATGTAAACCCAAAGATTGGGAAATTTGCCAAAACAGCTATAAATATGAAGAAGGAACCATCAGAATAGATGTTTCTTCATACTGAAGTGAACTCTCTTTTTACATAAAAATGTCCCTGCCTCTTCTCACTTATTTTTCCAATTTGGAAATAAGCTGTCCTTACCACTCTTATCTTTGCATAAGGAGTCTGGAGATTACTCTAAACACTTTTTTTTTTTTTTAATTTATGATAGTCACAGAGAGAGAGAGAGGCAGAGACACAGGCAGAAGGAGAAGCAGGCTCCATGCACCGGGAGCCCGATGTGGGATTCGATCCTGGGTCTCCAGGATCGCACCCTGGGCCAAAGGCAGGCGCCAAACCGCTGCGCCACCCAGGGATCCTACTCTAAACACTTTTAAAACAGCAGTTCTCAACCTTGGCTGGATATTGGAATCACCTGCAATGGAGAGTTGGTGGGAACAGGGGCTTTTCAAAAATATCAATGCCCCTAAATGAAATCAAGCTGGGGTTGGGGCCCAGGCACCAAGATCCTTAAATATCCCCAGGTGATTCTAATGTATTACTAAGGTTGAGATTCACTGGTGTAAGGAAATGACTGGCTTCTTCCTCAGGCCCAACAAATGTTCTTTTTCTTGTTCTTTCCTTTACTAAATAATGTTTCACTTTGGTTTGTATATTTCTGGGAATCAGTGGCCTTGAGTTAAAAGAATTTAGGAAGTTACTCCTAGGAGGGCGGTGGAGGAAGTCATTGAGAGGACATGACCACGGGATGACCTGTGAGCACTGGGCAATTGGTGGCTCCTCACCCCCTGCCCTGTCCTCGAAATGTGTTTTCCATCCACTTTCCCTACACTAGAAGCTGCATCAAGGCCATAGATTTGAGAGAGCATGTGTTGTTGAGATCATCTGGATGGTATACTTCACAGAACCTAGTTAAGGTCTTTGCATAAACTTTTAAGATTCTGGCCAGCAGCTGCAGAGATCTATTCATTTTGCAGCCACTCAAGACAAGCATCATACCTAAGTTCCTTGCTTATTAAACCTGACACCTACCCATCTGGAGTGGCCTGCCTCTTTCTTTGCCTTTGCCTTGTATGGAGGCCCCTAGGCAAACCCGTAGAGGGCCCTCAGGATTATCTGGTATGTTTTTCTCCCTCCAATCCCATCAGTATCTAATCCATTGGAGACACAAGTTTATTGAATCCATTTTGAGTTTTTCTTGCATACCAAATGTAAGTGAACAATTAATAATGTCTCTTGAACAGTTAGTAATCAAGTAAGCTGCTGTTAAGATTTCCTCTGCTGGGAGAATTTTCTTTCAAAATTCAAAGATTGATATAACTCTGTCCTATTCCTGGGCAGTCTAGTCTATTTAAAAGCCTGGGGGAGTTTTTGGGTTATCATTCTTCACCTCCTTTCAGTTAGGAAGCTCTTCCTCCTCCGCCTTCATGCATTGAAATCCTATCTCTTTGTCAATGTTTATATCAAATGTCACCTCCCCCATTAGCTCTTTCCCATTCTTGATGTAATCTTTCTTTCTTTTTCTTTTTGAGCTTCCTTGGCACTCTGTAACCCCTTCTTTGTACTTCATTCTTTTTAGCATTACAGTTACTGAGTATTTTCTTTTTTTCCTTGCTAATAGGTTATACACTCTTTCAAGGTTGAAATTACATGATAACATATACAATTCCATTGTGTCTGTTTTCCCCAGCACAGTAGTGCAGATAGGAGGGACATTAAAATTTGGTGAACTGAAATTTTTTCTTGTAAGGTTGGTCAGTGGTGATCTTCTTAGTTGGCAAATCGTTGTGCCAAAGATGGGTTTCCCATTCCCAGGAAGTCACTGGCATTTCAGGCTCTAGGCTAACGTTGACTCATCAGTTTCCTACACCAGAGATTACACCATGCCTAGAGAGGCAGGTGGAGCTTTCAGCTCCTGATCTCAGATGTACCTCTCATCTGAGACTGCAATGCTGATATGGTTTTGCTTAGAGTGCAAATATAGATCCAGGTCAAACAGGCCTGGAAGGTAGAAAATCTACTAAACACCTATATTTGCAGCAGGAAGATTCTAGCAAAAGGATGGATCCATAGCCAGGAAATCCATCCTCTTTCCCATCAGACCCTCTTGGACATTCCCCTTCTGTCACACTGCCCTTTGCTTCACTGCCCTACTTGATCCACCCCATCTCACCAGCCCTAAATTGTCATTCTCCTCATAACTACCAAAAATCACTGTTTTTTCATTTTTCTGTGACTTAGCTCAGTGGGACTGAGAAATTCAGGACTTCCCCCCACCCAGGATCTCTCTCTTTTTTTTTTTTTTTTTTGAAGATTTTATTTATTTATTCATGAGAGACATACACATACAGAGGCAGAGACATAGGCAGAGGGAGAGGAAGGCTCCCTGTGGGAAGCCTGATGTGGGAATCTATTTCAGGATCACTACCTGAGCCAAAGGTAGATGCTTAATCACTGAGCCACCCAGGTGCCCCAAAATTCAGCACCTAAAAAGCTTCCAGTTAGACCCAGGCTTCACCAACCTGCCACAAACCTCCCAGAAGAAAAATAAATCCCCCCTAAAAACTACAGAACACTTCTGAAAGAAATTGAGGAAGACACAAAGAGATGGAAAAAATATTCCACGCTCATGGATTGGAAGAATTAATATTGTGAAAATGTCTATGCTACCCAGGGCAATTTACACATTTAATGCAATACCTATCAAAATAGCATGGACTTTCTTCAAAGAGTTGGAACGAATCATCTTAAGATTTGTGTGGAATCAGAAAAAAAACCCAAATAGCCAAGGGAATATTAAAAAAGAAAACCATAGCTGCGGGCATCACAATGCCAGATTTCAGGTTGTACTACAAAGCTGTGGTCATCAAGACAGTGTGGTACTGGTGCAAAAACAGACACATAGATCAATGCACAGACTGCTGGCAAAGGGTAGACAGTTCCACACCAGGGCAGCTTTGCCAGCTGAGAGCCGCAAGGAGAGCAGCAGGGAAGCCTTCCAACTGCTCAAGCAAGTGGAGGAAGTAGCGCCTGCCCATTCATGGTCTCTGCCACAGAGACAGCAGATTTGAGCTTGGGGACTGTGAAGCCTTTCAGGATTCAAACTCACTGAACTCCCAGAGCAGCCAACTGATATTGTTCTTTCAAGCTGGCACCCACAGATAGGGAGTGATGACCATGGCATCAAGGCAAGGGTTTCGAGATATGGAGTGTGGGAAAAAGATCCACCACGAACATTTCAACTGGGCTTTGTAAAGGAGCAACCTGCAGGGGACAATGGCACCCCTGGGATGGGTTGGATTCCCCCTGAGTCCAATTTTGTAATACTAACAGCTGTTACATGAGAGTGACATGGCTATGTGTGAGAACTAAAGCTTTTATATGGGCTCCTCAAGAGCCACTCCAGGCAAAGCTGCTGTTGTTGGAGTCATCATTCTAATAATTACTTCAGGTTCCCTATTATGTCCTCAATTCAATACTCTCACCCACCTGCAGGTGACAGTGGCTTTAATATTTCTTTCAGCACCCCCCCCATAAAATCCAATTCTCCCACCCTGTATTCATACTAAGGTATGAATGGCCCATAATACCTTAATAAAGCATTACTCAAGGCATTTTAAAATTTTAATCATTTAACTAGAGATATAATTGAGCTCCAAAGTAAAATTTAACACAGTGACTAGAATGATAGATATTGGGTCTCTATAGTAACTTTAAACAAATCATAGAGGAGAGAGGAAAATAAGTACCTGATTACAATGATGGATTCAATAGTTCTGCTAACTAGCAGACTAGTATTGGATCTGGAGATGATTACAAAGGTCTTTATTACATCTGAGACATGAAAGACAAGTGTCCTAGGTGAGTTAAGACATGGCCGGTGAGCCCTGTTTCTGCCCTTTGCTAACTGGATAATCCCAGGCAATTCACTAAACTATGAAATGGAGACCATATGGAAGTATCTAGCACAGTGTCTGCAATACAGTAGATAATCAATAAATGTGCTATTGATAGTTCTAGGCCCCAATTAAGCCAGCATTTATACTTCAGAGAAGTTTTGGAGTTACCTGTAACTTTGATGTTGAGTTTGGAATCTACTACAAAATCAAGAGTCATTGAGAGCATGGTTTATTGCTTATTTCTTGAACTATTCCCCCTTTCTTCTCCTCTGCCTTCCAGTACATTGATTGAGCAGTGCCTAGCACATACTAGGAGCTCAATTAATGTTTGTTGAACTAAGCCTTTACACCAGACTTCCTTACTCATTCTTAAGAAATACTGTTTTTTTCTCAAGATATAAGAATTACAGGAGCATCACCCACCCAGACTCTTGACAAGGAGAAGTGATGGAAGTACTTCCAGTTTGCAGACGGTTCTTCTGGGAAGCAGGAGAGGCCAGGAAAGGGTTAAGATTGATCCCTGGGAGGGTTGAAGCCTGACAAGCTTGGAGGTTACTGAGGGCTGAGAGCTGTTTCTCACTCACGCAGAGACTTGAGTGGAGGAATTCATAGAATCAAAGAAATATAAGTATGAATGATCTTAGAAAGCACCCAGAAATCGACCTCAGACCCAGGAAGGATGTGTGGCTTGTATAAAACCAGACAAGTAACAAAAAAGCCGGGTCCAGGGTCCAAGGCTTGACACCTTATTCAGTGATTTTTCTCAAGACAACACTGGAGTTGGTTTAAAAAAAAAAAAAAGTGCATTTTTTAAATTTATTTTTTATTTTTTATTATTATTTTTTTTTTTTTAAGAGAGCATTTCCAAAACTCTGTTTGGAACAGGAGAAATGAAATACATCACTCCTTAGGGCATGGGGTATAATGTTAACTGATAAGGGTCCTATTTCACATCAGCCTTCTCTATCAAGGAAATTGATCTTTTGCATGACAAAAAGGATAGTCTGAGTTTTAAGATAGGTGAGAAGATATAAGGAGAGTATCTAATCCATTTAATTGAATTCAAGCCTCCAGACCCGAAGAAATTCCATTTCAAAATACTAAAAGAACTTGAGGCTGTTATAACAGGCTCCTGAGGGAGAGAATGATTAGCCACCTTAAAGGAAGGGTTAACCAGCTGCCTGGAGTTAACAATTATTACAAGGCCAGAGGCAATTTCACACCCAAGCCTCCCTGTCCAGCAGTTTCTACTCTACCAGGTGACTCTGGCATCTAAACAGACTAGTTTAATCCTTCATACAATCAAGGTTTTGAATGATTGCAATGAAGCAACCAAAGCAACAAAATGAAATTTAATAGAGCACATGGTAGATCCTGCATTTAGTATTATCTTTCAATCTGCACAAATACAAAGCAGAGGAGATGTACAGTAAAAATAATTCATGTTCAAAAGGTCAAGGATCTTGACTGAAGGGCGCCTTGGTCAAGCGACTGAATCTTTTTTTTTTTTTCAAGCGACTGAATCTTGGTATTGGCTCAGGTCATGATCTCTGGGTCATGGGATCGAGCCCCAGGTCAGGTTCCCAAAGCTCATCAGAGTCTACTTAAGATGCTCTTTCTCTATCCTTCTGTCTCCCCCTAACCCCTATGCTCACTCTCTCTCTCTCTCTCTCTCTCTCTCAAAATAAATCAATCTTTAAAAAAAAAAGGATCGTGGTTGACTCCAAGTATACGTCTTTGATACAGCTGCCAAAGTGGCTAAAGAACTCTTGGGAAGCATTAATTGTTCAGAATAAAGGAGACTTAACTCTGGGAAACAAACTAGGGGTGGTGGAAGGGGAGGTGGGCGGGGGGGGTGGGGGTGACTGGGTGGCTGGCACTGTGGTGGGCACTTGACGGGATGAGCACTGGGTGTTATTCTGTATGTTGACAAATTGAACACCAATAAAAAATAAATTCATTTAAAAAAAGAATAAAGGAGACTTGAACTACTGTACTTTGTCAATCAGAACTCATCTGCAGTATCCTGTTCAATTCAGTAGGTGTCCAGGGAAAGGTAAAGAAGATAATACAATTCTAGAAGCCATGTCATATGACAACTTGAAGGACTGACAAATATTCATTTGGAGAACAGAAGACTGTTCAGTTTTAGTGACTTAAATATGACAGAAGCCGTTATTTTACTGTGTGGCTTTATAAGACAGAACTAAGATTAACTACTAGATAAAGGCAAACTTTTATGTCATATAAGGAAAGGAATGGAAACTCATATTGGTTGAATACCCACCATGTGCCTTTTGCTGTGTTGAGTGCTTTGTATTATTTTGTTAAAATCTTTCAGAAATGGGTGGATTTTTGGGGGGTGGTAAGATTCCCGTTGCTGGCAGTCAGATGTCCAGCTCAGCACTGCTCATGTATGGCAGCAGTGACCTCTCTTCTGCGTCTCAGACTTGGGAACCATCCAGGCCCCTCTGGAGCCAGTGTCCTGCTTAAAAGCAGACTCTGGGTGGCAGAAAAGACCATTTGTGCTTTTGCAACGTGGATTTCCAGTATAGCTTCAAGGTTCCAAGTCCCCACTGGATTGCTGACTGCAAGTATTGGGCTACTGTGTCCTTATTTTCCTAAGCTCCTATTTCTTAGCCAGTCTTGAATGTTGGGTTGCTCCCACGTCTACCTAAGATGTGTCTGTGGGAAGGGCTGGGCACTAGAGCAGAACCTGGAAGTTCCATCAACTTCTGAGGTTTGCATGTCTGGAGATGGCACAGAAAGTAATACTCTGGATATAAGTTTCTTGGCCAATTGCAGCCATTTTCTTCACATATACCTATAGTCTTAGAATCACTCCAATGCTGAAACCCTTCAGCCTAAGGAATGCTTCTGGCCAGTGAACAGTATCAGCCAAGATCCTGGCAGGAACCAGAATTCAACTTGGAGGATTCCACTGAAGAGTTTAGTGAGGGGACCATCATAAAGGTGTATGATCATGGGATCAGCAGAACTTCACATGCACCAGGCACATTCCAATGTCAAGGCTGTGTACCTGCTATCTCCCCATCAGCTACACCACCACCTCCCTGCCCCCCCCAAAGCTCTCCACCATCCACGTGGCTTCCTCATCTCATTCAGGTCTTGGCTATAACACTACCTTCTCAAATGAGCATTGTAGCTTCCGCTCCTCATCCCCTTCCTTCTCCCCAACCTAACTTTTTATAGCATCTAATATCATCTGATATTTCTCTATTTTAATAATTTATTATTTACCTCTATCACCAGAATGTGGGCAGAGAGTTTTGTGTGTTTTGTTCAATCCCAGTGCCTGAAACAGTAACTACCCGGTCCAAGAAAGAGTCTCAATAAGTATATGTTGAATTGATAAATACTAATTGTACTTATTAGAGCTCACAGAGGGAATCACCCAAAAGTGGCAACTGATCCATCCTTTGCTTCAGCTGGCTGATCAAACTCCTGCCCTTTTAGAGGAGGCCGGCTGTAGTGAAAGAGCTTTTATATGGCCAGGAGAGGGTGCTGTGGATCAGTTTTTCATTTTTTTTGGAGTCCTGAGACCCTTAACCCTCTCCTCCCTGAACCCCCAAAGAAAAGGTAGGACAGGGTTGTGTCTACAGCCAAAGCAAACATACAGTGCGTCTCTGCCATGAAATGCAGTTAAAACCTGTTAAAATCTGTGTCAAGAATGGTGTTGAAAGGACAGAAGATCATCAGAAAGCAAGAGTCTGAGGAATGTACAGGAGGAAGGAGATGCCAAAAGTACAAGGAGCATTTGCAAGAAGACAAGTAGAGCAGTCTCAGGTCCTGCAGGATATCGGAGGAGACAATATGGGAGAGATGGCATTTGAATTAGGATTTGAATGATAGATCGGTGCAAAATTGTGTTTTGCTGATTTTACACTACATTTTACTTGTCATTTCAATTTTAGGGTAATTTTCTTGTCAGTTGAGAATGAGTAACCATCAGTGTACATGAAAAAAAAAACCAGGTCAGCTTTTCAGGACATCTCACCCCCATAATACATAGTGAAATATAAAAATAAAAGAGCTTTAGGAAGGACAATGTGTTGTTAAAATATTTAATGAAAGCAAGTCTTATACCCACCTCATGATTCCTCAGTTGAACAGCCTTTGTGCCCACCCCAGAGGAAGTGGAGAATGTTACAAATGAAGAGATAATTTTTTTTTCCCCTCTACTGTGTTTTCAGTATGGAGCAGAGAGTGGAAGTATTGGGAAGCTTTTCTTTTCTTTTCTTTTTTCTTTTCTTTTCTTTTCTTTGCTTTGCTTTTCTTTGCTTTTCTTTGCTTTTCTTTTCGGTTTTCTTTTCTTAAAACAGGTGGAAACTGAGAATGTCTAATGAGGCCCCAGGACTCACAGACCAACACAGTGAACTCTGGTCAAACATATTCTTTATTTAAAAGAGAGCCACTACAAAGGGAAAAGCAAGGGAAGAGAATGAAATGAAGAGGTCAGATGTCCAAGTCAAGGCTCCCACTTCCTTCTTGGTCCATCCTGGACTCAGGGCTATAGCCATGTCCCCCCTTTCTCCACTGGGTACAGCGTGGAGCCCCTCATGTCACTTTAGCCTAATGGGGTAGAACTTCTTCTACCTCTAGAGTGAGGAAGGGAAATAAGACCTCCCTCAGCCTCTTCAAGGTGTCCCTGGTCATTACCATGGGTAGGGCATCCACAAGAAGGTCTGGATTTATGTACTGCAGGTGGAAAAGTACATAGCCCAGCAGCCTAACGAAGATCATGACCATGAAGACAAGACACCTGAAATGTCTGCAAAGAGACATTCTTGGTTAGCCTAGGGGAGAGAGAACAGCCCAGGACCCAGCTTTGGGGGTGACACTCACACTCATAAATAACTGAATTGCTTTCTTCAGGGCAAAACTGATGGAGAATAAAGACACAAAGGATGAGGGGAGGGGATAAGGAATAACAGAAAAAGATCCATGGAATGGTTAGAAACTGCATATGGCTTTCCTGACATGTAAGCCCTCTGACAGAATAGATGTCTCCATAGAAAAAGTTGGAGGTGCAAAAGGAGATTTTCCAGGTAATACTTATGTGGCAGGCCTTTTGGAGGTTGCCAGAAAATGTTCAGGACTATGAGTCTATGAGTCTCATGACCAGTAGCCTTCCTTGGGTTTACTATAGGAAGCCATTCTAGAATTTGAAATAAGATTGGGACATTTCTGACATTAATGTCCAAGCAAAATCATTAGGATAGGTTTTTTCCTAAACATCAAGTGTCAAAAGAGACCAAGTTAAACAATAAAAGATGTGCGTGCATGTGTGTGTGTGCGTGTTTTCTTGTGTGCCTCAAGAAAATTTCACACTGAAATCTTGTCTAAGGCCTTCAGTCTTCAACTATATTAAAATGTCATAAATTGAAGCTCTTCGTTAAAGGGCCACATGGAGCATTTCAGAGTTAGTCTGCTTGTTTCACAGAGAGTTCAGGTGATTTTTGTTTTCTAAAATTTTACAGCCGGGCAGCCTCGGTGGCGCATCGGATTAGCGCCACCTGCAGCCTGGGGTGTGATCATGGAGACCCTAAATCGAGTCCCACCTCAGGCTTCCTGTATGGAGTCTGCTTCTCCCTCTGCCTGTGTCTCTGCCCCTCTCTCTCTCTATCTCTATGAATAAATAAAATCTTAAAAAATAAAATAAAATAAAATAAAATAAAATAAAATAAAATAAATAAAATAAATAAAATAAATAAAATAAATAAAATAAATAAAATAAATAAAATAAATAAAATAAATAAAATAATAAAATTTTACAGCCACCTGGGTGACTTAGTTGGTTAAGCATCTGTCTTCAGCTCAGATCATGATCCCAGGGTCCTGGGATGGAGCCCCAAGTCCCCAAGTTAGGCTCCCTGCTCAGCAGGGAGCCTGCTTCTCCCTCTCCCTCTGCCCCCCTTCCCCTCTACCCCTCCGTGCTTTTTCTCTTTCTTTTTCTTAAATAAATAAATAAAATATTTTTAAAAAATTTACAGCCTATAGTAAAAGAACTAAAAGAATGAGTGCACCCTGAACTGTCTTTCCAACAAAGAGTATAGCAGAGATTACCAGGTTCAGGATCTGAAAAATAGAAAGGAGCAAACCAAGAACCATAAAAATGGAAATGCAAAGTAAAATGCAACCTGCAGCCTTCATCTTGAACAAATAGCTATTTTTTCCAGCCACCAAGTTCTGCTTAACTCTGATGCTGGGGAAAGAAGGAAGGAAAGGTTGGGAAAAATCTGGGGCTGCCTGATAGTTTCTTGTTGGTGGGTATATTTATCCTTATTCCTTATGTCCTTACCAAGTCACTCACTTTTATAGAGCAAATGTAACCTAGACTAGATAAAAGCCAAGATTCTACCACTTACCTGTACCAAAAGATTCTCTTCTGTTTCTTAATGATGGTCTTCTCCTATGAGAAGCAAGAAAAGCCACAGATGTGCCTGTCCATGCGGTCACAGACAGTGTAGCAGGGTGGCTAAGAGCCACTGGGGTAGCTGCCATAGGGTATGGAACAAGGCACTGATCTTCATTATGTCCTAACTCTAGGTTTATTAAAAAGGGGAGGGGAATGCAAGGAGCAGAAAGAGAAAAGCCAGGGGAGGGATGGATGAAAGAAAACTCAAACATGGGACAAGGAAAACTTACCATGTTGCTTTGGATGGTCTCTACCAGAATTGAACCAGGTTTCACTATTTGGGAAGAGTTGTTCTGGGCTTTGAATCTGGGTGAAAAAGATCAGATCCAAGAAATATATAACTCATCTGAGGAGCTGATGAAAGGTGCTTTTCTAAGCCATGCAACATCTATGATTTATATCCTGGATTCTTGATAATGCTCAGTGTTTAACATTCAAAACTTATAATGGCTCAACATACAGAGAAACTAGCAAAGTGTGGTCCATTCTTAAGGGAAAAGACAATCAATGAAGAATAACCCTGATGTTGGGCTGAAACTGCAGAAAGTCTTACAAATATATAGTCACTTGACTTATAAAACAAGGCACCACTGAAAATGCATGTTCTCTTAAATAAATGGTGCTTGGTCAATTGGCTCTACACAGAAAAATCATTATCTTGATCTCTACCTCACACAATAGAAGAAAAACAAATTCCAGATGAATGCAAATCTAAGTGTAAAAGGTAAAATAATAAAAAAAAATTAGGGTAAAGCATAGGAAAATAATTTTATGACCTAAAGTCTAAGAAAATAAAGCTGGTCTGAGAAGCTTTGTCCCCCCCCAAGATGTCCCAGGAACTGCAGTCCCATTGGGGACATCATTTTACCAAACTTACACTTCTTTTTCAAGAAGCAGCACCTCTTTTTCCTTTTCCATCTGCCTCAGAATTTCCTGGTATTTCTTCCCATGGAAAAAAAAATTGTTAGAATGAAGAATTTCCCCATATTTCATTTCAATGTCATTGATGATTCTCCTAAAGTTATCCCTAATAGTCTAAATGGTGCATGCATGAGTGTGCACACATGAGTAGGGAAATGTTCTAATAAAAATTGAGAAATACTGGGACTAGGTGAATATACATGAAAAGAAAAAAAAAAAAGAGTTCCTTCTTTGAATTCTGCTTGTATTCAAATCCCAGCTCTGATGCTTACAATTGTGTTCCCAGAGCACATTACCTAACTCCCCCAAACCCCAGTGTCCTTGATTATAACAATAACATCCCCATAGTTTTATTGGACAAATTAATGGAGAAAAATACTATATGTTGAGAGCTTAAAAACAATGTATGTGCCAGTGCCTGGCACAAAGTAAATCCTTAACATACGTCTGTTTTGTTGTTATTGCTGTTGTACAAAAGGCATTTTGCCCAGTGGCAGATTTTAGCCTAATGAGAAACCAAAGAACCCCTGGATTTGGAGAAATTCCACCTCTACTCTGACTTGCACCTGTAGGCAGCATACCTTTATGTAGTGGGCCTGGTCCTCACAGAGCTGATGCAAAGATTGGTAGTCACTCTCTATCTAGAAAGAAAAGAAAATTAACAAATCTCATCAGAACCAAGCCTAGGCTGCTCCTGGGGACCCTAACTGGTGCATTGGACATTTCACTGATAACCTAGCAACTTCTTACTTTAAAGTCAAACAAGCACATCACAGAGCAGTGATCTAATCATTCATGGACATGGTATAATTTTAAGCAAAACAAAAATTGTTGGCTCAGGTTGTTGTATGCCTGTCAGGGGAAACAGCAGTAGAGGTATCAGTGCACTTAGGCTTGGGATTCAATGATAGTATTTTGAATAGTAGAGATAAAAGGGTGTTTAAGAAATGGTGAAACCACTACTTCTAATATAAGTTTTCTTTCCCTTCACCTGCATGTGAATCAGAAATTCATCCACCAGATTCTTGCTCCTCCCCATCCTGTGCCCCAAGCTGTCCTGTTTCTAAGACCTTTGGTGTTCTCTGCCATTTATATCCTGGACAGACCTTCCATGAGGAGAAACTGCCTCTACCTTGAACAGCTCCTTCTCTTGCTTTGTGCAGGATTCTGTTGACTTTTGTAGTCTCACCTGGAAGACAGCCGAAAGTGAATAGCATTGTCTTGTGGAAAGTAAATGGGTAGTGATCACCCTCTCTCCAGACCAGCAAAGAAACATGATAAAAATAGCTACCCTATATTGAGGGATTGAAGACACATTGTAATAATCTGGGGTGGGTATTATCATTAGCTCTATTTGTTAGATGAGAAGACAAAGGCAAGAAGTTAAGTGCTTAACTTTGAAAGTCACACAGTGGCAGAGCTGACCTTTGTGCCCTGGTCATCTGACTGCCCAGTCTCTGGGCCTTACCATCCTCCTTCCTCTAGCCCAACTGACCAAAGCTCATGGGCCTCTTTCTCCCTCTTATATTCCATAAGGTGTACTCACACACCCTCTGAATCACAGAGCAAAAAAGAAATCTCATGCCTCCCTTTCAGAGAAAAAAAAAAAAAAGGAATAATAGGGCTCTGGCATGGTAGGCTCAGCCAAATTGCCACATTCACCATGTAAATCTGCAGAAAGGTTCCCAATAGGGTATCTGTCTGTCCTCTGTTGGGCATCTAGTTCATTCATTCATTCATTCATTCATTTATTCATGCATTCATTCAACAAATATTGAGTATCTACTATATGCCAAGCACTGTTTTTAGGCACTGGAGAAATAGGAGTGAACATAGATTAAAAACTCTTGCCCTCATTGGGCTTACCTTCTAATAGAAGAAAAAAAATAAACTAAATTTCAAAAATAAACTTTTTGGGGGGAATCCCTGGGTGGCTCAGTGGTTTAGTGCCTGCCTTCGGCCCAGGGTATGATCCTGGAATCCCGGGATTGAGTCCTGCATCAGGCTCCCTGCATGGAGCCTGCTTCTCCCTCTGCCGGTGTCTCTGCCTCTCTCTCTCTGTCTTACATGAATAAATAAAATCTTTAAAAAAACAAAACTTTTTTGGACCATAAGGCATGGGTTGGAAAATGAGATAAGATTACTGACATATCTCTGTATAATTACAGAAGTTAGTATTCTCATCCTACTTGAATATCTGTATTGTGTGTCATTCAGACCCTAAGCTTCTTGGCAGGCCCTCATGTGCTTCAGCACGTGTGTTCTAGTGACTGATGGGTGTTGAGGTCTCTGGAGCAATCCCCTCAACTTTGATGGCATTGAAGTTACCTCTGCAGTTACGTGACTGATCATGTCCTGAATGTCACATGGGCCATGAGGTAAAAGACACTGGCTCACTCTGATAAGCTCACAGACATACCTAGCTTGGGAGAGTCCTTTGAAAGCAGTTCCTCCCCAGACCTAGACTTGACACATCTCCCAGAAAATCTCAAGGTTTGCTTTTCTGCTCACCTTCAGTTCTGCCAACATCTGCTTTAGGGTTTCTTTATCAAGGCCATCATTCTTACGTCTCCTTGAAATCTGAAATACCACCCCCAAAAACATGAACTGAGTGGGTCCACACAGACATAAAAAGCTGGGCTAGACTTTGGGGTCTCAGGGCTATGGAATGATGATTAATTAACCTAGATCCCAGATAGAGTGTCTCCTTCTTGCTTATGGGAGCTGCCTAAATCCAGGGTGGCTGGTTAGACCTTTTTTGTTCCCATAGGCCATGAAAACAACTATACAAGGAGCAAGGAGGAAGAGGGGGAAGAGACAAGAGGACAGAACAGTTGGGGGAGGGAGGGAAAAGTCTTTTCTCCTATAGTCCCTTAGTTCTCTCATCAAATCTGTAATGCCAGGGAACAAGTGGGGGTGTTAATCAGAGTTTGTCCTAAGAGATTGAGTAGGCAGCAGAGGAGAGGGAGCACACACATTTAGCTGGTTGCTCCTTCTTGGGTCTTTCTGACTAGAGAGTTCAGGGGTTCATACTATTCTGTCAAGATTCCTAAGAAGTGAACCTCCTTCAAGGGTGGCCCTCTTTACCTTCTTCTGAAGCTCCACCACATTCCTGCTTAGAATCTTGTTACTTTTTTCCTGTGGAAAGGAAGAGGTAAAGGGGATAAACTGCTCTGCTTTTGTACTTTCCCCCTCCCTGGGTGTCTAAAATATGGTCTGGGGATAATGTATGGAGGGGGGGAGGGGAGTGGGGAGTACACTCTGGCCCCACACAGAGGATCTGGGAAGAGAGCCCAGGCCTAGGAAACCCCATGCCAAATGCTTCATTCTCAGAGCTTTCTCCTCTGATTTCTCCAGACATAGCAATGATCATGGATGCTAATCCCCTGAGGAGGAGAGCAGCAGCTGACTGCAAGCCAAATGCATCACATGGTCCTTTTCTAGACACCTTCTTACCAACTTTGCTGTCTCTGATTCCAGGTTCCTCAAGATTTCCTCCTTCTCAGATGTGATATGGTTCAACTCCTCCCTCTCATTGGCTCGTCCTAGTGACAGGGCAATCTCTCCTTCCAGACTGCAAAATACAGACACCTAGATGTGGATCAGTCATAAGGAAGCTGCCAGGAACCCAGTTTAGAAAGCCAAGGTCTCAGGGAGCCAGATCGACTCTCAAACACAGTGGCAAATACAACATCAGCCTAATGTGGGAATTTAATGCAAAATCGATACATAAAGCTTCTGGGGGCATCACAGTTCATGCTTCAGTATTTAACACACCAAGATTTATCAACAAAAAAAGGAAACCTTCCTCCCACCTTCTCTTTATTTTAAAGACCATTCAGTTGAGAAGCCCTTTCCTCTCCAGCTGCAAAGCCTGACCTTTGAATAGCTTCTTCTTTCTCTTGAATTTTTCTGAGAAGAGTTTGATTTGCATCATCCAGTCTTTGCAGGTCCTTTTCAAGGTCTGAGTTCAGGTAGTCAAGATTTTGTTTGGTGACTTCTAATTTCGGTATTTCCATCATCGCTTGTCTATAGGAAAATCATCTTTCTTACTAAACTCGGGACAGGAAAACAGAGGAGCCCTAAGATTTCCCCTGGTAATCTCATTCATCCTCCCATCTTCTGCTATTACTCTAAGTAGCCTTATGTTGTAATTTTCCATGAGAAATTGATTTCTACAGTGTTTTGCATAGAATAAATTCCTGGAGTCAAGTCACATTTTAATTTTAAATATTATAAGTGGAACCCATTAAAACACGTTTTACAAAGCAGAAGAATATTTTTCATATGAATAATTATGCTCCAACTTACTTATTTTTTAAAATTTTATATGGAACATGCAGAATCCAAGTTATACCTTTAAAGCATTTAAAGATTTGTGAGGGTGAAGGGATTTCTTCAATTCCCTTTTGTTACAGTCCTGAGGAATTTATGCTGCATATTTTCTATCCCAGTCAAGTAGGCACACAGGCTAGGTAGGGGGCAGGGGTGGAAGTGGATCTTTTCTCCAAATAAGATTGACTTGCTTTTTGAGGCATTAGCGGTTTCTGAAAAAACTCCACCATTATTAATATGAAGAGGTCCAAAGACCTGAAACTACAGTCTTTTCTCCCCTTGAAGGCTGCTGGGCCTGAGGAGATAATGTTCTACATAATGGAGGTTCTCTTCCTTGCTGGATTGGGGCACATCCTTCCCATAGCAGCTCCTCTACTGAACTTTTTTATCATCCTCATTACTTACGCATCATCCAGTGGGTCTGGTCCAACTATGTCCATTGTAGGTCTCCTAAAATGTCAACACACATTTATTATGGAAACGTAGCCCCTAATGTCTAACCTAGTAACATTGCCCCACACTGACCAGGCAAGACAGAGCCAAGAAGAAACACATGCCTCCTGAACCCTCCTGCTTTTTAGGACCAATTGCAATGTTTTACTAAATTCCAGTAACCCAGATTGTGTTTTAACTTAAGATTGTGTGTGTGAGTGAATCCCACTGGAGTTCAGAGATCTTTTTGTTTTCACATTTTGGCTACCTTTCCCTTTCCTGGCCTGCATATTTCTGGTCACAGGTAAAGTGCTAGGGGTGCTCAAACTGATGTCTATTAGCAAATGCACTCAGTTTACTTCTTACCCAGATCTCCAGGGAAACTTAGGGAAAAACATAGTGAAGAGCCAGAGGGTGCCATAAAGCTGCCAGCCTGATTTCTAGGTCTATTGCCATCCAAGTTCTAAGAAGCCCTGGATGTTAGAGGCTGAGTTGATTTCGAAATAGCAGCAAAAAACAACAGGGTGGGCAGCAGGATACATCTACCAGCAGGGACTCTCAGAGATGGTGTCTCCTAACAACACTGCCCCAATACTAAATAAAGTTCAGGATGGAAACCAACCCAAGAAAAGTAGAGTTCCAAACGACCCTCTCCTTTCATGTTCCATTTTCTATTCTCTTTCCTCTGAAGCTTTTTGGCTTTAATTCTCTCTTTAATTCCTTCTCTCACCTTCTTCCCTTTTCATTACTCCCCTGCATTTTTCTCTTTTTCCTACTCTTTTTACACACAAGGTATGCCAGCCTTTGATGATGCCCTCTGAACTCACCCTTCTCTTCCCAACTGAGATTTCTTCAGTTCCCACTGAGATTTCCAACTGATTGTCAGAACTTTCAGAAAAGGTATCTCCTTGCTGATTGAATTCTCCACATATCACCAAACCTGTCCTCTCCAGTGGGGTGGGGCAGCATGTCATAGTGGGTAGAGGTGAGGTGGTGGCAACAATTCCACGTCACCCCTGTAGGCAGCATGGGAGCAGAGTTCAGAACTTCAGGGTAGTTTAAACCTCTTCCTACACAGCAATGACATCTATACAACTCATTTTTTTTTTAAGATTTTATTTATTTACTCATTAGAGACACAGAGAGAGAGAGAGAGGCAGAGACACAGGCAGAAGCTTCCTGAGGAGAGCTTGATGTGGGACTTGATCCCTGAACCCCAGGATCATGCCCTGAGATGAAGGCAGAGCCCAACCACTGAGCCATCCAGACATCCCTATACAACACATTTCTTGACACAACATAAATCCCTTCTGAAATGGCAGTCAGCTCTGTGGAACCCATTTCTTTATTTACCCAAAGACTGAGGCCTAGTGGCAGTTGAGATCACTCTGGTTTCTCTTCCTTCTTTGACTACTTGTGATATGTGTGCAGGCTGCTGCACCCAAATCCAAATTATGCATTTCTCTTGAAGGCATCCAAGAGCCATGAAGTAGGAATGTCTAAGAGCAGGCTAGGAGGAATCGAGGATGTCTTATCTATGAGCCAAACAAGCCCTCACTTTCACCAAGTTGGATTCTTGGAGCTATAAAACAAGCTCCTTTATTTTACTTGAACCAGCATTGTCAAGACACTGGGAAGGAAAGGTCTGATGTTTTAAAGATGGAGCATATAGAAGTGCAACAGGAAGAAGGAAAGAGGAGTGGTAGGTCCAGAAACCTGATTCTACTGCCTTCTCCTTCAAAAGTCCTCCTATTCTGAGGCCTTAAGTTACTGGAGCACTAGATGGGACTTCATATGCCAGTCTTAGCTCTGCTAAGCATTCTAGATTCTCTGAGAAGATGAGGCAGTATACAGACCTGGAGAGATACCAGTGAAGGTGTGTACTTGGAGCTCAGATCTGTCCATTGCTGTCCATTATATTCAATGCACTCTCCCAAGGGGTATATGTAGCCTTTCCCAGCAGAATTGTCCTAATCTCAAGTCCCTGGAAAGGTCTTACGGAACATGCCACTGTCTCTCCAAGAAAATATCTCTCCCACACAATAATATCTGTCATAATTGTATCCATCCTTCTTAGCTCAGTTCAAATACTGCTGCTTCTACACCTTCTCAGATAACATGCCTGCAATCCCAGGAGAATGAATCCCTCCAACCTCTGTTGTCCTTTTTTGGTATTTTATGTTGTTTTTTGGAATGTGCACACATTGGTTTTTACTCCACAATTGGGCTATTAACCCCTTGAGAGAGTGTGTTTTAATGGAAGCCATTTTGATTTCCTTCCCCAGTTCTGGCACCATTTACACAGAATTCAATGGGCATGGTGCCCCCTGGAATTGTTCAAGAAGGGGGTGGCTTTTGGGGTGGCCTGGGTGGCTCAGCGGTTTAGTGCTGCCTTCAGCCCAGGGCCTGATCCTGGAGACCCGGGATTGAGTCCCACATCAGGCTCCCTCTGCCTGTGTCTCTGCCTCTCTCTCTCTCTCTCTCTCTCTCTGTGTGTGTGTATGTCATTAATAAATAATTTTTTTTTTTTAAAGAAGGGGGTGGCTTTGAAAATGGAGAGTGGAAATAGGCTGCGTAGGGACAGATAGCATCTGAGTGTCCTTCCATCCTGGCACTTCATACTTGTTACCTTGGGCAAGTTACTTAATCTCTCCGAGCTCAGGTCTTCTGACCTATGAGATGATCATTATTCCTACTTCACAAAGTCATGGTAGAGATTTAATGAAATTATATATGCAAAGCTCTTAACACAGCTTGTAGCACACAGAAGCACTTAATTCTCATCCATTCTCAAACACAGTACATGCTCTACTCTTCTGTCTTATATTACCTTTTTTTTCCCCTTAAGGATTTTATTTATTTATTCATGAGAGACAGACAAAGAGAGAGAGAGAGAGAGAGGCAGAGACACAGGCAGAGGGAGAAGCAGGCTCCATGCAGGGAGCCCGATGTGGGACTTGATCCTGGATCTCCAGGATCAGGCCCTGGGCTGAAGGCAGTGCTAAACCACTGAGCCACCCAGGCTGCCCCTTATATTACCTTTTGCACTAGCATTATGCTGAATGTTTTTAGAATAAGTGAATGAATAAATGACTCTTTCCACTGCTTTTATCTAGAACTGGTATTATCCTCCCTTTCCTTCTTACACTTGAGAGGCTCTCACCCCGATTAGTACACTGTCAATAGCAGTACAGTGCACCATAGCAGAATTCTCAGCAGAGGGCCACGACCCCCACGGGGTTATCAGGGATGCAATCTGAAAGCTCCTGCCAAATGTCCCAGAGGAGGAGTTACCTCTGCTTGAGTATCACTGATGAAGAACGTATTCTCTATGCCAAGCTGCCTCTCTCTTTTCCTTAAAGACACTGCACAAATTCACCCTTTCCATGAACTCTTTCATGATGAACTCTCCTTAGCTTATTGCCCCAAGTAGACAATGTATACTTTGGAAATTACCATGTTTTCCTCTTTGCTTTGACACCAGGAAGCCAAGACACCACCACAAAACCCCAATTTTTGTGACTGTGCTGGACACTGTGGCCTCTGTATCTTTCCCTTAGTCCTATTTTCCTATTCATTTTTCATGTGGTTCTGATTTTTAACTTGTTTTCCACTATTCTATATTAAATATATAGTTCCATATGATTCAGACATAGGTAAATGTAAACATGGACATAGTTAGAGGTATAAATAATAGCAAATAGATAAAGACCTGGGAGGGGGGTAGTGTGTTTGGGTGTCATTGGGTAAAAACATTGGCTATAGAATCAGACCAAACTGACATTGAATAAGCTGCTCCACCACTTCTCAGATGTGAAGTCTTTGACAAGTTATTCTATCCCTTAGACTTAGACTCTAGGTTTCTAGTTAGTAAAGTGTATTTGGGTCATCGTATAGCATATAAGATACTTTGAAAGTGTGAGTTCCCATAGATAAAAACTTTTTTCTTCCTCACCCCTAAATACAAACTCTGAAGAGTATGAACCATGTGTTCTTTTTCCGTGGTTTATCTGCATACAATATATAACCTGTGGATGTGAAGCGCTCATGTGAATACATACTGAAATACTTTCTTTCTTAATACAGTTCCATTTATGTTATCCTAGCAGATAGGAAGAATAATATCATGTGTATTAAGGCAACAAAGGCTTTTTGACACCTCTGTTTTTAAAATAAGTCTAAACATAATAGCTAATTGGATTTCCTATGGCCCTCCTTACACCTAGCACTTACACTTGTGATGACTCACTTGGGAGCTCTAAACTTCAACAGCTTAGGAAAACAAAGATTTGATGGCTCCTATTTACTGTTTTGAGTTCTGATTTTTATTCTCAACAGCTTAGTTTTGTTGAGAACAGCTCCTGTTTTGTTCCAGTACATGAGACTATAGAGGAAGCCTGTGCTAATTTGCATGGCTACATAATTCAGTTTTAACCTTTTTGTTAGAAATCCCACAAGTCAGAAGGGTTTGTGTCATTATGCTATTTTAGTTCTCTACAAATATCACATCATGGCAAGACAGTTGTTGCACTGTCAGGAATTAACTCTGTTTTCTAATTAAGAAGAATTAGTTTTCAGTCAGTGGATTTTATACCCAGAAGAAGATCAAAAATTTGATTTAGTATGTGTTTTAAGACCTTATATTCCTTGCTTTCCATACAAATATGTAAAAAAATAATCTTTTGAGATTTAGAAGAGATCTACTTATTTTGCATTTTGTTTAACTTTTCATAACATTAAGTCTAAGTTGTCAATCAAAACTAATAGAATATGATGGGATGAGCACTGGGTGTTATTCTGTATGTTGGTAAATTGAACACCAATAAAAAATAAATTTATTATAAAAAAAACTAATAGAATAAAATAAAAATTCCCTATATCATCAGAGGGAGTTGTTTAGAAGGTTAACAGTGGAATTGTACAGTTGTTAATCAAAGTTTGTAATACCAGGATGGAAATAATAATGAATGGGATCCTCACCAAAAAAGAAAAATATCCATCTAATCAATTCATCATGATAAAATAACTTTTCTCATGATATTCTTAATATCTAGGAGGGATCTACCTCCTAAGAATTCTGGATTATTTTTAGGACACTAGGTCATTCAAGATAAATATAATGACGACAACAGATTCCTGAAAACTCTAAAATCTGGTTTCTACTCTGTAATGCAACCTATAATAGAGTGTATTGAAAATTTTGCTGGTGTTATGCCTTTCATATTAGATTGATTCATTGAAAAAAAATTAAAAATTCAGTTAGATAATGCAGTAACAAGATTTTTTAACAACGAAATACTTTATGTATAAGCAATGATGTTATACGCTGGTAGTGGGATGTAAATTGGCATAATAACCATGGAAAGCAATTTAGAGAAAACATTCACTCTGGCTAAACCACTTTTGGAAAACTGTAAATGGCAAGGTAAAACATGCACCTATTCTACTAGCCAGCAATTTCACTATACGACATACTCTAAAAAAAAATTCTTGCACATAAACCCTGGGAGAGAATGTACAATAATTTTTACACAGCACTGTCAGTAATAGCAAAGCACAGAAAACAACCCAAATCTACCTGTACATCAACAGTAGAGAAATAAGTTGTGATATCTAGCAGAAGAAATAATTTACTATTATTCTCAGTAACATGGTTAGATCCCCTAAACATAATACTGACCAAAAGAGGCAGAATGTATGCATTCTAAGTTGAGATATAAAAAGTTCAAGGTAGATTAAATGGAACAATATATTTTAGAGTTTGTATGTAGGGAATTGATCTCTTAAGAGGAGCAAGGGAATAGTTTTCACAAAATTCCCGATAGAATATTTTGGAGGAGAAAGGGACAAGATCAGGAGAGGATACAGGAGACTTTTGTGGTTTTTGCTTTCTGGCCTGAGTACGTGAGTGTTGGTTAATTGTGATTCCTTAAATGCTCCACATGTGTTTTTACACTATGCTTCTGCTCTACTTGACAATCAAACATGCAGAGGAAAGGCAGCTGGGTTTGGGTTCTTGATGTCCAAGATTCCAATACCTCCGGAGGCTGTTCAGGATGTAGAATTCACAGTTGACAGCTGAAAGAAAGAGGAATAGCCCTTCCACAAAAGGCAATCCCCAAACAGACATTTTTCCCTTAGCCCAAATCTAATGCAGGCCTATTGACACAATCACTGGGTTTGACAAAGTGGGAGGGGAGTGGCAGGCATGGCTTTAAGTGGAAGGAGGAAGGGGCCCATTTCTAGTGTAGGGGACTTGGTTCTGAGGCTCAGAATCTGCAAACTGCCAGTGAGGGAGCTTATATGGGTCATGGACATGTTAGGTCAGACCCACAGGGGTTTATGATTTTTTAGTTGCCAGCAACCGTAAAACAGGAGATTTTCTGTGAAAATCTTGAATATCAGTTCCTCATAAAAGATCAAATGTGATAGCATTGGATCCATGTTTGGACCGAATTCACTCTCCAGCTCAGCACTGTGCCCATCAAGTCCTGTTGGCTTACAGTCAGGTTGCCCATTAAATCAACCCAGCTCTGGAGGTCATGGGACACCTGCCTGTGGGTTGTCACATGCCCTGCAGCCACAGTGAAGGCCTCTGGGGGCGAGGGGGGGGGGGACCTAGAAGGGAGGGGCTGGGCTCGCGAGGCCTGGCTGCCCCTCAGGCTCACAGCCATCTGGACCCTGAGGATGTCAGTAGGGTGAGGACCAACCGCTGACACTTCTCTCCCGCTTTCTCTGGATGACAGAAGCTCAGGATCCTGGTATAACATGGGGGAGCCTGGAGTGCGAGGGGAGAAAGCCACAGAAATCAGTTGATACTGGGCATCTCATTGCTCTTGAAAAGGTGAGCTCAGAAACAGATTTAACTTGATTAAGAAAAGGAAATGTCTTTTTTTTTGCGTTTTGATTCTAGTGAAAACATTCATTCCTGCCTTTTTTTCCTTTTTTTTTCTTTTTTTAAAATTTAAATTCAATTGCCAACATATAGTACATCATTAGTTTCAGATGTAGTTTTCAGTAATTCATCAGTGGCGTATAACACACAGTGTTCATCACATCTGTGCCCTCCTTAAGGCCTGTCACCCAGTTACCCCATCTCCTCACCTTTTATGTGGTGTTTCACAGCTATTGACTTCGATGGGAATGAAAAAAAATTATATAAATACGTCCAGCCTCTTTCTCTTCTCCCATTCAAAACAGTGACTCTTGCATTTGCTAATTCTTTTTCTCACTCTTCCTCACCTTTCCTTTCTTTCCCCATACTAGCCCCTGCGCTTGCAGGTTCCAGGGCAGAATCAGAAATGGGCCAAGAAACAGCTCAAAGGACAGGGCAGCGGGGCCGGCGGGGGTGGGAGTGGTATGAGAGAAAGTAAACCAAACTGAGCTTCTTAAAAAACATCTGGGAGAGAGGAGAAGAGGAAAAATGGCTGAGGGATTGGGAAGGAGGCCAGGAAGCATCAAACGGGTGAGTCAGTTCAGCCAGGGAGGGACCTGGGTAAGCCAGAACATTGTGGAGAAGAGAAAGGCCAAGGGTAACCAGTGGCAGGGGTTGCTTGTCATCGAATAAGTAGTATGCCTGTCATATTTAAAATTTTTAATATTTGTGACACGATGAGATTGGAGTTGCTATTGGGTAGTTATGGGGGCAGGGGGTACTGTTTGAAATCTTCTTTGAACCAGACGCTAGTCCTTAGAGGGAAAAGGACAACAAGGATCTAGGACTCTAGGTTACCCTGTAGTGGGAACTCTAGAGTGAAGGGGGAACTTCAGTTAGGAGGGAGAGGCTTGTCTAGGTTTAGACTTGGGCAGATGAAGGAGCAGATGGCAATGGAATTGACAAGACTTGGGCAAAAGTCTGAATCCAAAAGGGGTCTGCAAGGATGCTCATTTCTGTACTGTGGGTAGGAGTGAGAGGCTCTCCTGGTTGGGAAAGCACTCAGATGAATGCAAGGGAAATGGCTCACGGGGTTGCTGCCAAGATCACTGAAAAGTCCTCACTATTTTAGAGAGGTTATTTGATGAAATATTTTCCATTTATTTGCCTAACCTGATCATGCCTCACTGCTGATTGGTGGGGATTTATTTATTTGTGATAAAAACAAGTGTTGATTTTTATGATTGCCATAATGTTGATCAAGCCACTCTAAGTATTGGAATTCAAATATATTCAAATTAAACTCATTTAAATTCAATGCATATTTGCACAATGTCTATTGTTTCTATAGTAGTTGAATTTTGCCATTGTGCCAACATTGTTCTTTGTAGCATTTTTCCTGGATCCAGGATCTCATCCAGGATGGCACACTGCATTTAACTGTGATAGTCCTACATGAAACAATTTTGCCGTCTTTTGTCTTTTATGACATCAGCATTCTGAAAAGTATAAGCCAGTTGTTGCATAGAATGTTCCTCACAGTAGATAATATATACTCTACATATAATCTTAAAGCTAAGAAAGATACAGAGAGAGAATCTTAGTGCTCAAGGGACCTGTGAAATTATTCCCACAATGCTTAATTATAAAATAAACTAGTCTACAAGCTAACTTAAAATTAATGTTAAAAGAGTATTTCAGACATTACATTTTCATTAGGCAGTTGGTATGTACAGAATGGTTTGGTGGAGGACATCTGGGTGGCTCAGCGGTTTAGTGCCTGCCTTTGGCCCAGGGCATGATCCTGGAGTCCCTAGACCGAGTCCCACATCGGGCTGTCTACATGGAGCCTGCTTCTCCCTCTGCCTATGTCTCTCTCTCTCTCTGTCCCTCATGAATAAATAAATAAAATATTTTATATATAAAAAAAGAATGGTTTGGTGGGCGCTGAAGTATATTCAAAAGTTTCCATGAAAGAATCAGGAGCCTGAAGGCTGGTACAATGTGGATAGAGAGAACACAGGATGTCAAGTACCTTATGAACAGGATACCTCTCAGGGGAAAATTATATTTTCCAAAGATGACCATAATAGTAGCTCTTTCTGGGATCTGGCCACCCCTTTATCAAGTGAGGAGTCCAAGTGTCCTCTTCCTTGAATTTGGCTGAACTTGTTACTCTTTCTTTAAATGGAAGCAGTGAAGGTGACACTGAGTGGTTTCCTACACTAGGATAGGAAAAGCCACAAAGTTCTGCCTAGTTCCTTGGAATTCAGCCACCATGCTTTGAGGAAGCCCAAGCATCCCATGGAAAGAAATCAGTGTTGACTCAGGCCCCTATGCCTGACTGAGCTCCTTAGCAATAGCCATTACCAACTTTCTGGCTATATGAGCAAGAAATCTTGAAGGTAAGTCCTATCCCCAAATGGAACAACCCTAGTTAGCACTACAGAAAACAAAATAGCTTCTCCCACTGGGCCCAGCCCAAGTTGTAGGTTTGTGTGGAAAAAATACATGTATATATGTAACTGTTTGAAGCATCTAAGTTTGAGGCGTAGTTTGTAGTTATATAGCTGTTGATAATCGGAATACTGTCTATCAGTTGCCCCATGAGGAAGAAGCAAGAAACTAGGAGTGAGGGGCTCAGAATCCTTTTAGATAAAAAACCAAAACAGTGTTGAAGTTCATAGATACTACAACTGAAAGGACCCAATCAGAAGAAGCTAAATGGAAGTCTCTTTACATGTGCTGGATGAACTTCATAAGCCAGAAAGAACAGTCACACTTTCTAGCTTTAAAAAGGTTCTAGCATTAAAAAGTTCATTGTAGGCTCCAAGTATGACTCCAAAAATTGCTGGATCATCCCTCAACTTCCTGTACTCCATCCTAGTCCTTTCCAGGGAGGACCATTTCCCATCTTTGTCCTGCTTCTCTGCTTTATAGTAATAGTCTTCCCAACTACTCCCTGCCTCACCCTGAGGGCTTAACTTGAGGCAATTGAAACAGGGACCTTTGAAAAGTGAAATGCTGCAGGAGCTTCAACAGTATTGACCCAAAGTCAACAAAGGCATTCATAGCCATTGTACTTAAGACCAACCCAACTCCACAAGAGCCACTGCACCAAGAAACTATATCCTGAGTCTATCTCAGGAAAATAAGAGCTACTATATGATAAAGACTTCCCAAACTCGGGTTAGGATTTTCTCCCATAGGTTGATAGCAGTCCCTTGACAGCCATAGAAAGAGCCTTCAATCTTGTCTAAAATTTGCTAGCAACTCTTTTCTCAAGTACATCTAGGGTGTAGTTGGAAGACTTAATTGCAACTGATAAACTGTAATTAGGGTTTTATGCTTTCCCTAGAGTTTAGGGCCAACAGCTACAGAATCTTATTAGAAATTTAATTAATGTATTTATATTACATTTTTATTCACTAGCGGGGAAACCAGAACAGTGATGAAAGGATTTTTATAGGAATGGAAAAAAGTTAGGTAAATTACCATTTTTTAAGCTTCATTACAATGGAAAAATACTTTTAACGCAATCTTGTTCAGTTGAATGAGTAAAAATTCTTCTCTGGGGCAGCCCAGGTGGCTCAGCGGATTAGCGCCGCCTTCAGCCCAGGGCCTGATCCTGGAGATCCAGGTTCGAGTCCCATGTCCAGCTCCTTGCATGGAGCCTGCTTCTCCCTCTGCCTGTGTCTCTGCCTCTCTCTCTCTCTCTCTCTCTCTCTCTGTGTGTGTGTGTGTGTGTGTCTCGTGAATAAATAAATAAAATCTTAAAAAAAATTATTCTCTGCATTTTTTTCTAAAATTGCCTTTCTTCTTCCTAGGTTTAAAACAAATTAAGACTCAAAAAAGATATCCCAGCTTCCAGTGAAATCAGTCATCATGGATTGGGAAAGATAATCTCGATTATAAAGGTCGAATGGAACAAGGATTATCATGGCCAAGAGACAACATTAATGTCTGGTTACTTAAAGGAGGAAAAAATATCTCACAAATTTTGTCCATTCTATTATAATAGACATTATTATACTAAAATCTATCTCCGTCAATCTACTAAAACAACTAAAATTCCACAAATAAAGATTTATTAGTTTTCAGTAAGCCTTTTTTGCATTTAGGATCAATCTGTTAAAATATTATTATTTCTGGAGAGAGTACTATATCACTTATGATCAGTTATTAAAGCTTTATCTTAGAGTTTTTGAAATAAAGAATTGTTGCCTTGGAAAGCTGTAACAAATGTCCTGGGTGAAGGATGATGGCAGCACAGATACATTTTGATGTGAAAAGGAGTTTAATCGTTTTTCAGGAAAGCTGGTATTTATGAGATGAAATAGATACATAGTTGAAGTTGAAGTGCAATCTTCCATTATTTTCCAGGGTAGACCTTCATCTTTGGTAATAGAAGCAGGGTAAACCAGATTATAATTTTGTAATAATTAGTGAGCTTAACATAATGAAACTTCACCCCTTCCACATCTTCCCGCTCTATCTGAAAGTCTGTCTATACTTCTTTTTCTGGCAAACATCTAGTCTTATCTCAAGGTTTAGCTTCTCTGTCAAGCTTTCTACAGAGTAATCAATTACCCCATCTTCAGTCTTATAGCATTTTGTATATACCGCCTTATAAATGTATAACCCCTAATAGTACATGAGCTCCTAGAATTTTTGACAGTGCCTAAACAGAAGAGTGTCTAAAGGTTAAGAGTAAAAGAATCATCGCAACTGTAATTTCTGTGCAATGGGAGAATTATTTTCCTATTCAAATGCAACCCATATGTTATTTTTCCTACAGGGGCTTCAGGAACATTCAGAATAGAGACAGATAGAAAGCATCAGCAATATGCAAATCGAGAAATTATTCCTAGTTAATGAGTATATGTTGGCAAGCATTTTTGCTAAACTTAACAAAGCAAATCTAAGAAATAAAATTGATGGGGACCCTGTTATATAACATCTGACCTATGCATTTGCAAATCAAAAGACAGAATCTCCGAAATTGGCAAACAAGTGCCTTGATACAAGGAAGTAGCTGGTTAAGCCGACTAGCATGGAGCAAGAATAGCTCTCAATAGAATCTGAGTGAGGAAAAAAAGAGTCCAGAGCTAAAGAGGAATAATTTACTAATTTGTAGTAAGGATAGATTGAAAATTAATCCCCAAACACCATGAAAAGCATTTTAACTTTATCTCTTTACTAATCAACTACTAAACCATACTTAAATGAATGGTAAACTATTGTTCTTGTTAATCAGTATAAGTTCAGGCAGTTTCAATCTTTATTTTTACAAAATTAATTTTTCATAAAATTAGAAATAGGGGTGCCCGGGTGACTCAGTAAGCATCCAACTCTTGATTTGGGTTCAGACCATAATCTCAGGGTTGTGAGATGGATCAAGCTCCCTGCTGGGTGTGGAGCCTGCTTAAGATTTTCTCTCCTTCCCTTCACCCCTATCCCTTCTCTAAAAAAATAATAATAATAATAACCTCTCAAGTATTATCATATGGTTTAATAGTTGAAAGAAAAAATCTGTAAGGAAAAATGTTTGCTTGGTGGACTTGTTCTGAACACCAGAATATTGATTATCTTTGCAATTTTAAATAGGTTGAATTGACTTAGATAGCAACCTGACCCAAAGGCAGATGCTCAACCACTGGAGCCACCCAGGTGCCCCTTTTTTTGCCTTTTCTTTTGCTTGTGTCTTTCCATCAGTATATGAACCAAACAATTGATGTGAGTGCTGTCTTTTTTTTTAATAGTGACTTTAAGAGAGATGGATCTAAATGGTGTGAGCTAAATTCTGAAATACTATTTCCTTACTTCCAATTTATGTTGAAATCCAGAAAATAGATGGTAATGAAGAGAAAGGACATGGATTTTCAGTTCATGCAAAGGAGCATTCTTCTGTGGAGGTACTTCAGGTCAAGTTGGCATACCTTATTTATAAAAATTAAAATTCTGTATATCTAGACCAAAGTGAGCCATAAAAAACCTTTTTCAAACCAAATTTAGATTGATTTGGGTCGACATCTCAAAACTAGAACCTAAATGGGGGCACTTAGTCTCAGATTTTAGTTAGACTGCTTTTAGCTGTGAAGTACTACTATCTTTCTTCATGTATCCTTCCCAAACCAGAAAAGCATATATTTCCTTTTCTGATAAAGACATATGCCAAAGTCATAAGTCCTACTTGAAAGGGGGAAGATGGTAGAAAAATTATTTTAATTAATGCTTGGCAGATATGCATGGTTACATGTGTTTTTTATTAAAGTATTTGGAACTAGACTGAGTGTTCACAATCAGTAGTTGTCACCATTTGTATTGACACATTAAGATAAGACTGTAACTTTGGGATCAAGGAAAAGTAATGAATAGAGACAAAAAAGAAAACACTTTTATTAATTGGTAAATTGAGTTGTACACAGAAACCTCCTCAAATTCGAGTCTGAGAGGTGGTTCATGCAAACCTGATCGCCAAAATGCTAAATACTTCAGTTCTCTTCGCCTTGATTAAAATAGCTTCTTTCATTTTTTTTCAAAAGGTACCAGTCTCTAATGTCCATATTTGTCATTTTTATGCAATGCTTTTGGGCAGTGATGCCAATTAATTAAACATCTCTTGAGGTAGAACCAGAAGTATTGCTACCATATGGGAAGGGCCCAGAATTGGCCCGTTAGGTGTAGATGGAAATCCTACCTCCTGCCACACCATCTGACCAGCAGAGAGAGGGTTGGGTCAGATTTTAATTATACCACTGTGTTACTTTAGACTCTTTTTATTACATGGAATGAAGCCTCCACTACTGAGTTAGGAAGACTAAGGCAAATCATAAGGATACACAGAAATCAACCCTTAAAGTTCTTTGGAATCTGAGAGGAGTCTCTCGGGACACGGCCCTTGCTTTTACTCAGCTGGTGAGGGCTACCTCTCTCCAGGTGTGGCATTACCCGGCATACCTATTTCATCAGACCATCCATTGTATGAGGGAGACTAGTTCTACCAGTCTGCATAGGGCTCTTGTGCGGATTAATGAATTAATGAAAGCACTTAGAGCAGGATTGCACTGCTTTAATCTATCCCTTCTTCCTCTCTCCTCAGTGTGTTTTCCTTTCTATAAACCTCCCACACTTCCTGCCATCCTCACTCTCAGCTGGGGACTCTGAATCCAAAAGCAATCAGGAGAGAATATCCATGCACTCCTACCACCACCTCAACTCAGTAGCCAGCATCTGTGCCTCCCTTCCTGGTACCGAGGACCTCTGTGTGTGCCTTCCCCTCTCTCCTACACAAGAGTACCACACTGGGATCGTTTCTCATCCTTTCCTGGATCATTTCTCTAATGCATCACGCCCGTTGGCATACAAACTGTAATTCCTCCTACCATGAAAAAGTGAAAAGGCCCTCTCTTGACTCCACATCCCCCTCCTCCAGCTACTACTCCATTTATCTTTTTCCCTTTAGAGCAAGACTTGAGAAAGGATAGTCTATTGTGTTTTCAGTTCCTCTTCTCCCTTACTATCTTGAAACCATTCCCATTAAGCTTCTATCCCCCCCCAGCTCTCCACCCAAGCTGCTGTCAACAGTTGTCTCAGTGCCAAACCCTCTCCCATTGCCTAGGTGCAGGATTGGGCACAGTTGACCCCTCTCTCCTCCTTCACCTTGGCATCCCGCTGCTGGGCCTGCTTTGCCCCCAAGGGTTCTCATGATCAGTTTCAAGAGCAGGCTTTCCTTCACTTCCCAGATCTCTAAGTAGTGAAGTGACTCAGGGGTGGAGTTTGGCCTTTTTCCTGCTCTCCCTCCTTTCTCCTTAGGTGAGCACCTTCCATCTTAGACACTGGCACTTCTCAAATGTATGCGGGCAGGCCTGTTCTCTCCATGTTTGTATCCAGTAGACAGCTCAGACTTCATATATCCAAACTGAACTCCCAATCTTCCTCCATTACCTGCCTCTCCCACAGTCTTCCTTGCCACAGGAAATGGTGACTTTATTCAGAATATGTCTCTCTTTTATTTCCCACCACCAGAGGCTTCCCATTTCACCAGAGAGTAAAAACTACAGTCATTAGAGTGGCCTATAAAAAAGGGCCCAGCACAACTGGCCCAACCCTCTACCCGCTATCCTCTGATGTCATCTCCTCCACCCTCCTTCTTACTCCAGCACACTGATCCAGCCATTGTGGCTGCTCAGGGCCTTGGCACTTGCTACTTGCTCTGCCCAGAATGGTCCCCTCCACAAAGATATCCAGAGAGCTCACTCCCTGACCTTCCTGTGGGACTTATTCAAATGACACCTTCAGCCAAGAGGACTTCCTGGCCATTGTATTTAAAATCCTACTCTCCTCTAGGCTGGCCCCCTTTCCTACCTTGATAATTTTCCATAGTACGTATCACCATTTAGAGACTAGTAATTTTACTTGTTTAAAAAAATTGTTTGTCTCCACATAAGAATGAAAGTGTCATAAGAGCAAGTATTTTGCTTGTTCACTTTTATGTCTCCAGTGTGTAGAAAAGTGCTCGGAGCAAATTAGGCATTCAAATATTCCAACAGTGATTGATATAGGTAAATGATCCATAAGTACCAGCAGCCATTATCACCTTGCTCTCAACTGACCAGCTCTGCTACCCTGAGCAGGGGGCAGCTCATGATGAAATTTCCCTTACAAGAGAACATGGGCTAATAAGCAAACTCACAGAGTGTTTGCCACTGTGATCTTGTAGAGCACACTTTGGGCTGCTCAAACTGCTGTTGTCCTATTTAGCATGTCTAAATTCCTTCCCAAGAAAGTGCTCAACCGTGTGCTCTGCTTTCCTTCTCCACCCTGTCCCCAGTTCCTTCCCTGGAGCGGGACCTATGCCTGGTTGAGGAGGGGAGGAGGGCCGATGAGCTCAGAAAAGATAAGAACAATTGATGAAGATGGGACAATCTAGAAGAATCCCCTGGATAGAAGTTTTAATTTTGTCTTTTGCTTGCATGAATTTTCTTTTTTTTTAATATTTTATTTATTTATTCATGAGAGACACAGAGAGAGAGAGAGAGAGAGAGAGAGAGAGGCAGAGACATAGGCAGAGGGAGAAGCAGGCTCCATGTAGGGAGCCTGATGTGGGACTTGATCCCCGGTCTCCAGGATCACACCCTGGGCTGAAGACGGCACTAAACTGCGGAGCCACCCAGGCTGCCCTGCATGAATTTCCTATATGAAGCAAATAGAAGGAAAAAGGTTGAAATTCTTTTATATAAATGAGAAAGAAAAGTTAGATTCTTACATTAGCAGTGTGTCTCCAAAATGTGCAGTGTAGAAAGTGCCCTCTTCCCCCAGGAGTGGGACCTGCTGACCTTATCCCCAGAGAGGGGCTGAGATGAATCCATCAGCATCAGTGGGCATTAGGTTTACTTGATCAGTTCCACTTGCTCTAATGACATGATTACCAAGCAATATTCTGATGATAATTTCAGCACCCCAGGAAAACTGCCCATAGGGAGAGGGTCCATGAGCATCCATCTTCCTGATACTTACATTTTCTTCATTAAAAATTAATATATTAGCTTTCTGGATTTGGTTTTGAAGATGATGAAATTTTTTTCAGATCTTAGCAGAGAATGACCTACCCTTAAAGTCATCCCATTCAGAAATCCTATTTCAGACTGGCTACTGTGTTTGTCCTCATGTGTCCTTGGGTAGACACTGGTCCTGTGTCCCACCTGGTAGTGAGAACTGGATCTAAATTTCATTTAACAACTGAAACCAATTACTGGGGTTCCTGTAGAAAATCAAATATTTTGTTGAAAGTATGGCAGGAAATAGAAGGAAGTCTCCATTGAAAGAAGCCAGCATGCCTTGTAATAACAGTGAAGTAACTAAATCTCACTTCGGTGGATGGCTGCATGTTAAACATTTATTCCATGCCTGAAGCTGCAAATTTTAATCTTCTGCTGGGAGAGTGAATGATATGATTTATGCCTGGCAATGCCTCTACAACTGCATTTGCATAAAACCCTCCTGAGGAGCTTATTTAAATTGGAATCCCAGTTCTTACTCTGAGACTCTGTATTTTGAGTATCCACAGAGAAGGGTCCTAAGGGGACCTTGCTTGGTTCTCTGCCCTTCCCCTTGCTCTGCTCTCCTCAGTACATTTCTGTTCTTTTTACCATGTGATCTCTGGCCTGTTTGTCCTGCAGCTTCCCCCAAACTCCAAGAGGCTGTACCTGTTACATCTTCTTCAGGCTACCTACCTAAGATCAGGCTACCAACTTAGGCCCAGACTTACTCCTCAGAGCCCATGGTTTGTGCTCATCCCAGCTCTCCTCTGAGGCCCCTGCCAGAATGAGAATAATGGTTGGGAGCCGCTGAAAAAGGCACCCATATTTGCTTTCAGAGTCTAAGAAAGAAATAATGGCCTGAGAATCTGCATTTTAAGATAAGAACCCCAGGAGGTTATGATACAGTGTTTGAGGAGAGAGAGGGGAGGTCTTTGGATCATATTCTTAGGAACATTTTTAAAGGTAGTGTGAGCAGGGCTGCCTGAGTGGCTCAATCAGTTAAGCATCTGACTCCTGATTTTGGCTCAGGTCATGATGGTGGTGGAATTGACCCCTGTGCCTATAGTGCTCATGCTCAGCGACAAGTCTCCTCAAGATCCTCTTCCTCTCCCTTTGTCCCTCCACCCATTGCTCATGTGTGTGCACATGCT
This sequence comes from Canis lupus baileyi, assembly GCF_048164855.1. Lineage (NCBI taxonomy): Eukaryota > Metazoa > Chordata > Mammalia > Carnivora > Canidae > Canis > Canis lupus. The sequence continues at coordinate 5,104,255 of NC_132869.1, read as the reverse complement.
CCCTCTCTCTCAAATAAATAAATAAATCTTAAAAAAATCAAATTTAAAAATTAAAGAAAGGATAGACTACAACAAAAAAGAATAGATCAGAGTACATCACAGGAAATTCAATGTTTTTCTTATTAAGGGTTGCAGTTAAAAAAATAAAAAGGTAAGACCCTGGTTTAAAACATAGACTCAGAGGGTCACCTGGGTGGCTCAGTGGTTGAGTGTCTGCCTTTGGCTCAGGGCATGATAAATAAATAAATAAAAGATAGACTCAGAAATCAGCATGGACATTCATCATCAAATTCTGATTTTTGCCTTCCAAACTTAAAAAGTAGATGGTCCTTCCCTTTCTTATCACCATACACTCTCTTGGATATCTCAAGTTCAGTGTGTGGCTATGCTGATTTTGATTTTGGGTCTCTCCCATTGCAATTCCCCAACAAACATGCCCTTCTTTATTTTCTAGGTTTAATTTGATATTTAATTAGACAAGGTTACAGACACACATACCCCATGCTCATTTAAATAATATTTATTCATAGGTTATCTTGTAGCATTTTCAATTTAATTCATTAATGTAACAGTGGAGAGAAATAAAAATCTGTGGGACTACCTTTAACTAACTGTTCATTAAATTCTTCAGAAAGGATTTATACGTGATCAAAAGGCCTGGATAACCTGCATTTCTTATCTTGGCAATGGTGTGCAGAGGAGGAGAGAGAATGGGCAGTGTACTCTGTCTCACTAAGTAGCTAGTATGATGACCTCTCACCCCTGAGTGTCCCCATTCATTCCCTACTATTGAGTGTGGCAATTAAATGTATATATAAATTATATATTATATAATAATACTAATATACAATGACATAATTTTATCTAGACACATAGGTATAATTGACTTATTGTTTTTTGTTTTAAATCCAATACTTCTGGGCCTCCTGCCTTTAAGCAACCTTGAGGTTCATTGTACCACACAAGGAAAAGATTAATACTGCAAAAAATAATAAAATAAGCCATTTGAACTTCAAATCTGGGGTTTTTTGCTTAAGTAATTTAGTAAGTTTGAAAATATTAAAAGCAAAGGTTTATGGAGATAGAGAAGGGATCTCTAAGTTCCACAGTGCCCTTCTTTGACCGATCAATGGCTGGTGGTCTCCATCTTAGATGGGGAAGGCCTGTGAGATAAGACAGAGAAGTGACCAGCCTGAATGTTTCAACACCTTCTTCAGGTTTGGGAAAGGAAAAAAGGAATCAAGGTCAGAGGCATTTTCTTCTCCTCTGGAGCCCCAAACCTTGAGAAAGTGGGAGTGTGAGAACATTGTTCAGCACTGAGGCATCCTCAATCCTGTGGCTTAGGTTTGCTTCCCAGGGAGAAGCCTGGAAGAGGCTTCTGGCTTCTTGGGGAGCCGTGCCCCACTGCTTGGCTCTATACCCACCAGGCAGCAGAGCAGTGGGGCAGAGCAAGCTGAGTATAGTCAGGTAAGCATGAGACAGTGTCCAGGGCTCCCCACTGGCCCCACCATGCCTACAGAGGTGCCCACATGCCCTGCTGAAGGGAGGGGAGGTGATGGAAGGACCAGGGCACCAGCAGGATGAAGAGATCCCAGGTGAGGGGTCTTCATGAAAGGCCTAGGACCACAGACTCCAGGAATGGATGCCAGGACGTGACTTGAGAGGGCCGTATGGGATGGGCCATCCACAGTGACTATCAGGTAATGGTGCAGACCGACAAACCATGCCATAGGAGAAACTAGCAAGCCTCCAGAGGACATCTACTGCAGGAACCCGGTAAGATGCCTCACACACCTCTTAGGAAGGAGGAGAGGTGTAGAAAATCACCCTGGAAGGCTGAGAATTCACTGAGAGAGACTGGGTCATCTGAAATGCATGATCTATGCCAGCCATCACATCTTCTTTATCCTTTCATCTGTCAAAGGACACCAAGGTTCTTTCCATAGTTTGAGCCTTGGCATTTTCTACCCTGGTAAATATTTAACAGCGAAATCATTTCATCCTATCACCAACCAGCATCCGTCAAACTGGTAAGGAGAAATCAAAACTTGAAGCTAAATTGGGCCAGGCCAGTGGAAGTTAAGAGGAGACAGCTTTGTGATATGAATCCAGACAAGGAAGCAGACACTCTTTTGGCTCAATAAGCTTCAAAAGTTAAGTGGAAGAATAGCTCCCACACAGCGAGATGCCTTTTTCTTTATTTTTAAAAGACTATGATATTGAAAGAACCATAAGAAACATGTCAAGCAGCCTGGGGTCTGATCTCAGTGGAGTTCCTCCCCTGCCCTACCCTTAGAACCAAATGCTCCTCCCTCTCTCTACTTAGCACTAGAAGCTTCAGTGGGTCCAGTGGTATGATGCTAAGAGCTGGAAAGTTTCAGAAGAGGTTAAGGGAACCCTCCTCCAAGAATACATCCAAGATAACAAGGGATAGGAAGAAACTAATCATCCATTGCTGGAGCCAGAAAGAATGAGAGAGGGGTAGTGAGTATTTGCTGTTTATTCCAAAGCACAATTTTATTGGAGGTAGTTTATCTTTGTAATTCTGTCACCATTGCCAGCATTTGGCTAGTAGTAGCCTGGTGACCAAATTCTGGGAATGCAACTTGAGAGAGTCTGCTGGAGGCTTTTGGGAAAACACAGGAAGAAATTGTCTCACTTCCTCAGGACATTGTTATGTCTGCATGTCACTCTTGGGGCTACCTCAGCCTTCTTTACCAGTCTGAGAATTAAGACAACACTAATGATAACAGACCAAAGAGACAGGATGAAACCAGGGCCCTAGTTGTTGAACCACTGAGACAAGACTGAAGCCTCTGGAATTCTAGTTGTTGAAGATGGTACATTTCCTTATTGTATCTTCCTAAGAAGTTAGGAAAGAAAAGAAGGTGCAGAAGAGTGATTCACTGAGGGGTGTTATTCTATTCGTAGAAACGATGAATACCCACCATTTGCTTCAACGTGGATAGAACTGGAGGATATTATGCTGAGTGAAGTAAGTCAATCGGAGAAGGACAAACATCATATGGCTTCACTCATACAGGGAATATAAGAAACAGTGCAGAGGATCATAGGGGACAGGAGGGGAAACACAATGGAAAGTAATCAGAGATGGGGACAAACCATGACAGACTCTTAACTATGGGAAAGAACTGAGGGTCATGGGACAGAGGGTGGGTGGGAGGACGGGATAACTGGGTGACAGGCATTAAGGAGGGCCTGTGATATGATGAGCACTGGGTGCGATACATAACTGATGAATTATTGAACTCTACATCTGAAATTAACAGTGCACTATATGTTGACTAATTGAATTTAAATTAAAAAAAAAAAAAAGCCAAGGCTTAAACAATGGGCAAGAAAGAAGTGGGGCTCTGTGCAAGTGAGGACTACAGAGCTTAGCTCAGCTCAGGAAAGAGGAGACCCTGCAATCAGTGCAATTCCTAAATGACAGGCTGGGGTGGGGGGCTTGCCGGAGTTCTCATTGGTGGTTGAACCCCAGGAATCTGGAATAGAATAGAATCTGGAAATGATTTGCATTTTATTTGCAAAGAGTACAGTTCACTTTATAGCCACAAATCTCCAATTTGGTCAGCAATGGTCAACTATCATTTTAATTCCAATGACACAGGTACAAAATATTAGCCCTATGAGAAGGTACATGTATTAATGTAATGACCAAAGAAATTTTTCACAAAGAATTGTCTTTTCCAGCTAATAATGTAAAACCTGTACTTTATTGAAAAAAATTGTAAAATACAAAAACACACCAAGAATAAAATAGCAGTAATGTCAGTGCCACCAGTGCTAATAATTCAATGTGTAAAATTTCCCTAAATACATACCTACTCCCCCACAAAACATATTTGTGTGTTATGTGCATTGAGAACACACTACATACTGTTTTATAAATAAATTGTTTTTCACTTAAAAGCATATCATGAGCTTTTCCCATTTCATTAAGTATTTCTCTAAACATGTACTTTTTTTACCTCAATAACTCTCAGATGAACACATTATGTTGGGGGAGAACTGCAGGGAGCACTGAAGGGACTATCGGAGACCCTCTTGGTCACCTTACTTGCTTACAGATGAGGACATGTGACCCTGGGCAGATTCTACGATGTGGGTTAAGTACACACAGCAATTAGTGAAAAAAAAAAACAGACTAGAGCCTAGACTCGTAGGCTTCTAGTTTCCATTCTAACAGACTGTTAGGCCCAACACCTCTCAGCTTCTCAAATTTTCTGAAATTTTATACAAAATTGGAACCACTTACCTGCAGTCAGCAATGGTTGTAGGCCATTTTGTTTGCCCAAAAAAATGTCCTGTGATTGGGGATCTGAAAGAGGATCCCTCTTCACAAGCTTTTCTTTGTAGGAGGCTTTTGGCCCAGTTTTGTTTCCTAGTCCCTCTGGGGGTCGCTGTGACTCCTGTGTGCATACAGGCCCCTTTTTGCCAGGCTGCATGCACTGTCTTTATCCCTCTTTCTCCCCCAGGCCTGTCCTGCCATCCACCAGCTAGATGGGAAGTACCACCACATATGCAAATCGCCCTCCTGTGACCGGGAACATGAGTGAGAAAGACACTGTCGGAGAGCCCAAGATGGAGTCTGCGGCCTGAAGCCTTGACCTCACCTTTAAGGGCTGCCAACCATCTGACTTAAGGTAGCTCATTGTTCTTCCTGTCAGAATAATACATGATATTTTCATTTGGTTATTGTGGTCATAATGCAGATTCCCTGCTACAGATAGCTACCTGATGGGAGCATTGGTCATGTAACAAATACATATGCCAGGCACAAAGAAACCAGTGGTGCACAAGACAGACATAGCACCTCCCTTCCTGGAGCTCGAGCCAGTGATTGAGGATGGCTGTGTCTAAATCGTCATAAAGGCCCTGCATGACAGAAATGGGTGGAGGCTGCTGTGACAGCATCGAGGCTTGGGGGGAGACGCTAAAACCAAACTGGGGAAGAGGAGACAGTGAGGGAGAGCCGCCCAGAGGACAGTTTCTAGGCTGAGATTGGAAGGACTAGAAGGAGTTGGCCAAAGAAGAAAGCATAGGTTGGAGGTGTAGGGGAACTAGGACAGTGGAAAACACTACATGTACAAACTCATGAAAGTTGATAATAAGGGGCGCCCAGGGGGCTCAGGGGATGAGTGTCTGCCTTTGACTCAGGACGTGACCCCGGGGTCCTGGAAGCAAGTCCTGCATCCAGCTCCCTGCAGGGAGCCTGCTTCTCTCTCTGCCTGTATCTTTGCCTCTATCTCTGTGTCTCTCATGAATGAATACATAAATCTTAAAAAAAAAAAGAAAGAAAGAGAAAGAAAGAAAGAAAGAAAGAAAGAAAGAAAGAAAGAAAGAAAGAAAGAAAGTTGATAATAAGCCCAAGTTTCCTGTGCTTAATGAAACCACAGAGTACTGCTTTCATGTTTGCAGATGTTTACAGCAGCCCACTGCTGTCCCCACCCTCTTACACCCTGATGGGAAACATGGAGTTCTTGTCACGTAGCAGGCATTCAACTGAACAGAATTTCACTTTTGATATGTTTTGCTGATGACATTCCTAATAAGTTTGGCTGTACGTCAACAATTAGACACCACTAATTTGAGAGCTTTTTTAAATCGAGGTCTATTTGACAAGTTAGTTTCAGGTGTACAACGTACGGTTTCAATATTTGTACATATTATGAAATGATCATCACAATGCATCTAGTTAACATCCATCACCGCATAATTTTTTAATTAATTACTTTTAAGATCTTTTTAGCAACTTTCAAATATAAAACATAGTATTATTAACTATAGTCACCATGCTGAGCATTAAACCTCTATGACTTATTTTATAATTGGAAGTTTCTATCTTTTACTGTCTTCACCGATCTCTTCCACCCCACCACCCACCACAGGCAAGCATCAGTCTCTTCTCTGTGTCTGTGAGCTATGGTGTTTGTCTGTCTTTCTTTCTCTCTTTTCTTCTTTTAAGATTTTACTTATTTATTTTAGAGAGGGAGTGTGAGCAGGGGGTGGGGGAATGGGGTAGAGGGAAAGAATCTCAAGCAGACTTCCTGTTGAGCCCAGAGCCCAGTGCAGGGCTCAATCTCATGGCCCTGAGATCATGACCTGAGCTGAAATCAAGAGTCAGATGCTTAACCCAATGAGCCACCCAGGTGCTGCTCTTTCTTTCTTTCTTTTTTTTTTTTTCTTAAAGATTTTAAGTAATCTCTACACCCAGTGTAGGGTCTGAACTCACAACCCCAAGATTAAGAGTCACAGGCTTGGGGCACCTGGGTGGCTCAGTCAGTTAATTGTCTGCCTTTGGCTCAGGTTGTGATCCCAGGGTCCTAGGATGGAATCCTGCATCTGGCTCCCTGCTCAGCAGGGAGGCTACTTTTCCCTCTTTCTCTGCCTGTCACACCCCCTGTGCTCTCTCCTTCTCTCTCTTTCTCTCTTTCTGTCAAATAAATAAATAAAATCTTAAAAAAAAAAGTCCCAGGCTCCACCAAGATCTTGCTCCAGCAAGATGCCTCTGTTTTTGTTTCCTTTTAATTTCACATATAAGTGAAATCATATGATATTTCCCTTTCTCTTATTTTTTAGCATAATGCTCTTGAGGTCCAGCCATTTTGCTACAAGTGGCAATATTTCCTTTTTTATGACTGAATAATTCCATTATATATATATATATATATATATATATATATGCCACATTTTTATCCATTCATGCTTTGATGGACACGTAGGCTGTTCTTTTTCTTGGCTATTGTAAACAATGCTGCAATAACTATGGGGGTGCATCTATATTTTTAAGTAACTGCTATTGTTTTATTCATATAAATATCCAGAAGTGGCATTGTAGTTCTATTTTTAATTTTCTAAGGAACCTCCATACTATTTTCAATAGTGGCTGAACCAATTTACATCCTCACCAATAGTGCACAAGGGTTCTCTTTTCTCCTCATACTCATTAACACTTGTTATCTCTAATCTTTTTTATACTAGCCATTCTAATGGGGGTAAGGTGATATCTTGTGGTTTTGATCTGCATTTTCTGGGTGATTAGTGATGTTGAGCACCTCTTTGTTTATCTGTAGGAACCTTTTTTCATAAAACAATCCTATTCAGGAGGTACTGGGGTGGCTCAGTCAGTTAAGCATCCGGTCTTAGTTAAGCATTGGTCTCGGCTCAGGTCTTGATCTTGCAGTCATGGGATCGAGCCCCACACCAGGCTCTATGCTCAGCATGGAGTCAGCTTCAGATTCTCTTTCCCTCTCCCTCTTGCTCACTCTCTCTCATGAATAAATGAAATATTTTTAAGAAACCAATTATATTCAGATAGATAACTGCAGATTTAAAAGAAAATTCCAGCAATTACTTTGACCTACTATAATACTGAAATGTCCCATGCCTACAGGGATACCTGCCACCATGCTTTTTGTTTTTTCTTATATCTTCTTTAATAGGCTTTTGTCTCCTCTCTTCCCATCAACATGTCAGCTGTTCCTTCTCACTGTTGGTGTGTCTGCATTCAGCACTCCCTTTTGCCTCCCTCCAATCAGGCGTGTTCTTGCAAACTATATATCCATATTTATTGAAAGCACATGCAAAAAAACAAAAAAAAAAAAAAGAAAGCACATGCAATATAAAAGCATACAGTTTTTGAATGAGGAACTGTCTCCTGAATAATGGATTTCTACTCTTGGGCATGAACTATGGGAACATTTATGATTTTCACTATTCCACATCATATTTCATTCCTTTTCAGTTGTGTTATAAAGAAGACAGCTTTATAAATAACTGGGTTTTACATAGTAAGAAACTTTGTGTTCTGAATACAGCCCACCTTGTGTCTGTTTCTTACTCTGTGGGCCTATAAACACCAGTATGGATGCAAATACCAGGGTATAGCTACTATGGGTCAGAGTTATAGGTAGGGTGCCCAGGATCCATATGATCCATGGAGGAAAGGTAGTTTATAGGGGTAGGCCAGAGAGACCAGAAAAGCCAGAGTTCAGTTCAGAAGGAGGTTTCATAAGACACAACAGGTGAGTGAAAAGCTGCAAACCAAACAGACAAGAGCTTGGTGATTTGTCTCTTTTTGTTGTGGTTATGCTGTGTAACAAACAACCTCAAAACACAGTCATTATAACAATAAAGCTCTATTTCTCTATCATGTCTCTTGGGCCAACTGTGGCTCTGCTTGGTTTGGCTGGGCTTGGTTGGGTTTGTCTAGACTCAGGTCCAGGGTTTGTGTCCACATGGAACAAGCTGAAAGAGCAGCCATTATCTAAGACATGTGGTTCTGGCAGAGGACAAGAGGACAAGAGGACAAGAAGAGAAATAGACATGTGCGATGCCTCTGCTTAGAACTACACATGCCTTTTCCTCTGCATGGCCCTGTCCAGAGTCAGTGAGCGGGGAAGTCCACTTGGTAAACAAGTGTGGAAAGGACGAATTATAAACAAATAATACTTTCTACCATAATAGTTGATAAGAGAAGAAACTTCTTGGGAAAAGCAAAGGGGATGAATGCTTAAAATTTCAGGATATGAAAATATGGACAAGAGGGCACCAGGAAGCTCTGGTCACATGTGTGGCTGGATAATGACACAGAGCTGAACAGGACTCCAGGCTTAACGAGAAGCCCGGGAGTCAGAGTGGGTAAGGCAGCCCAGCCTGGAGCATGCACTCTTCCAAAAGCCAGTCTCACCACTATGGTGAGATTTTTAGCTTTGCTTGCTTTTTACCTTTTATCATTCAGCATTCTCTTGTCTTCGTTGGGGACCAATGCAATTCTTTTCTGGCTGGTTGCACAAATAAAAATTTACCAGCTGGGCCACAATTAAACTTAATTAGGTACTTCGATGACAACAAAAAATGTTCACCTGACCCATTATGTGTTCAACAATTCAAGTCTCAGTCCATGCTTCTCCATGTATGCTTTCTTCCTGAAATTATAGTCTTTCTTTTGAAATCTCATAGGTAATTCTCTACCATGATCATTAAGCAAACATTTCCAGCTGTGAACATGATCCCATTCTCTTTGGCACTTTGACTTGAAAACTCCAAATAGTCTGAGCTCCTATATCATACCTACTGAGTTGTCAAATATAGGAACCTTTACCTATAGAATGCCTCTCGCTTCCTTCTCCTGTCTATTCGTGTCCTCACCTGGCATTTATCACCTCTTACCTGTATAATTGCACTAGACCCTTGAGAGTCTCCTAAGCAATTATAACACTATATATACTCCATCACTACGTTATGAGTTTTATTTTTTCTTTTAACTTTTATTTTGACATAATTTTAGATCTATAGAAAAGTTGCAGGAAAAGTACAATAAATTTCAGAATAACTTTCCCCTGGATTCCCCAAATACTAACATCTAATCACATTTTCTGTTTCATTCTCTCTATATTAATAGGTTGGAACATACATACATACCTGCACACTATATGTATATGCAGTGGTATATACATTATGTACACGGACATGTACGCGTGTATATATCTATATCTCTGAAGCATTTGACAGTTCAGATATATTTCCTTTTACTTCTAGATGCTTCAGTGTTCATTTTCCCAGAAGAAGAACATTCTCAAACATAATCATGATACAATTAATTATCAAAAACTGGAATTACAGGGCAGCCCGGGTGGTTCAGCGGTTTAGCACCGCCTTCAGCCCAGGGTGTGATCCTGGAGACCCAGGATCGAGTCGCTCGTCAGGCTCCCTGCATGGAGCCTGCCTCTCCCTCTGCCTGTGTCTCTGCCTCTCTCTCTCTCTCTCTCTCTCTCTCTCTCTGTGTCTCTCATGAATAAATAAATAAAATCTTTTAAAAAAAACTGGAATTACAGTGACACAATATTATCTTCTAATGTACGGATCTTATTCAGATTTTTGCTAATAATCCTAATATGCCCCTAGAGCCAAAAACAAAAAACAAAACCCCAAATCACCTGTTGCAGTCCGTTGTCATGTTTATTTAGTTTGCTTTGGAATAATTTCTCTGTTGATCTTTCATGGCAGTAATACTTTAAAGCATACAGGCCAAGTTATTTTATAGAGTACCCCTCACTAGAAGTTTGATGCTTTCTCACTATTAACATCACTCTTAAAAAAAAAAAAAATCACTCTTTTTAGAGCTCCACTGTAGTCAGGAAAATACCTTTAGTTACTACCCATTACATCCCCAGCAATTTCATAGTATTTGGCTTCAAAGATCTGACTCTTTCTCTCTCCAATCTATCTTTTTATACCCCAGCCAGACTGGGCTACATAGTCCAACATCATCTCCCACTGTTCTTAAAATGTTCCTTCATACTGGATCATTCTCTCCATCCCTATCCCGCCAGCTGATAACGTACTCTTCATTTTTTTCAAGAATGAATGCATATGTCACCTGAAACTGTCTATATTTTCTCCCCAGTCATGGAGCCACTCTCTCCCTTTATTGGACTCCATTTGGCTCTGTTTGGAGTTTTATGTTATCCTCAGCAAAATTAGGATGGATTACGAAACACAAGTCTATGAGCACTTAGATGAAAAAAAATGGAAAGGAAGCAGCAGTCACTGGAAGTCAGCTTCCCACAATGAGGGCCAGCTATATCAGCATAATCTCATTCCTTTTTGTGATAAGGTTGTAAGACTGAAGACTCGAGGAAAAAATAGAGGCATTCCCAACTGAGCAAGGCATGTGACCAAATTTTATAGTGTGAACTAGGTGTAGAAATATGAGCTGCTTATTACTATCGACATGCAGATTCCTGGTCTCTGGAGCTCTCCTCTCCCTAAATATTGGGCCATTGATCCCCCAACAGCAGGTTCAGCTTTACTCAGAGGCTATCAGGGGATCTAGTCTGAATCATACTTGTGGCCTGTCCAGCTCTGTATCTGCTACATTTCTAGTCTGCTTTCTTCCTTCTGAAACCAAGTCCCCATGAAGCATCCATATTCTGGTTACTAGGTCCAGTTCTTACTGGCTTTCTATGCTCTTACTGGCTTTCTATGTTCTTTTCTATGCTCTTGTATTACATTCTTGTTCCTTTATTTAACCCTGGGACCATGTATTGATCTTACTGTATCTTTCCCTGGGAATTCAAGTCTTGCTCATGAGCACTAGCAGGTGGCGTTTCACCGGATCATAGATTATTTTCCTGCTGATAAATGTCCCCCTAGATTTCCAAATATCTGTCCTATTGCTCTGCCCCACTCATCTTTTGGAATAAGACCATTACATTATGTAATTCTCATTTTCTGCCATTCCCACTTGATTACTTGTTTATTATCTGTTGCCATAATTTCCAGATACTGGCTGCTACCTGTTGGACTGGGTCCCCACCAGCATTGACATGTGGATTTGATTTCTGATGCCAAGTCTTCCCTGTGGTGGGTGTGCTTTTATATCTGGATCCTTTCCAAGTTATCCTAACCTGCCATTCCCGCCTATAAATAGTCATCCTAGCTCTCATTACTGTAGAGTGTTAGCTAATTAAACAACCATATGTGTGGGCTTTTGATTGCTGGATCAATGTCAATTTGGCAAGAGACCTCAAGAGAATACTGAAGGGCTTTGGACTTGGTGTTACACTACCCAACCTTTTATTTTTTCTCAATCAAGGACTAGGAAGAAGGGAGAGAAAGAATGTTCATCAAATTTTCCAATGATCTGTAGCCTGGGGAAACACTGAATACAAACCTTTGATACTTTAAAAATATTCTAAGATTAAGAGGGCAAAACAGGGCAGCAGGTGGCTCAGCAGATTAGCACCGCCTTCAGCCCAGAGTATGATCCTGGAGACCCGGGATCGAGTCCCCCGTCGGGCTCCCTGCATGGAGCCTGCTTCTCCCTCTGCTTTGTGTCTCTGCCTCTCTTTCTCTCTGTGTCTCTCACGAATAAATAAATAAAATCTTTTAAAAAAAAAAAGAGGGCAAAACAAATAATAAAAATATTAAAAATTGATAAATGTAAAGACCTTAATTTAGGTACTAACCATAATTTCTGAAGTACAGGAAAGGAAAAATCTGACTTACAGTGATCTATATTTGACTGTCAGCAGCACAGAACTACAAGTAGCTCCTTTTTATATGAGCTTCTTCTCATCCTCTGTGCCTTCACTTGACTTTTCTCTTGCATCTTAGAAAGTCCTTCCCGGATCCCTGGGTGGCGCAGCGGTTTGGCGCCTGCCTTTGGCCCAGGGCGCGATCCTGGAGACCCGGGATCGAATCCCACGTCGGGCTCCTGGTGCATGGAGCCTGCTTCTCCCTCTGCCTGTGTCTCTGCCTCTCTCTCTCTCTGTGAATATCATAAATAAATAAAAATTAAAAAAAAAATAAATAAATAGAAAGTCCTTCCCCATTCCTTCCATCTGCTCAACTCCTCTGCATCCTATGAGGCAAGTGCCTCTCCCAGAGCTCTTGCTCCTCTTCAGTGGCCTTATGTAGTCTCCATCATCATACTAACCACATTATGTAGGAGGTATATGGCCTATATCTATCTCCCAAAGAAGGCTGTGAGAACTCTGAGATATAGACATAGGTCTTCTTCATCTTTTGTAGCTAGCATGATGCATCATGAATGTTGAGTAAATGAAGATGCTAGAAAAGACTTTGTCCTTTTAACAATTTCCTTTTCTTTTGGGGGCTCACCCCTGGAAGAACTAAAATTGCTTTGAGTTATCTTTCTGGATTCCACCTCTGAAATCTGCTTTTTTTATCCTCTGTTCCTTATTGAAGCCATTTCACTATGGATGTTGATTTTTTTCTTAACTTCCTTCTTAGATGTTAAATTTCTAAATTCCCCTTGTGTTCTGGCCTGCCCTCATCCAGGAATCTCTTTTTGATTTTCTCCTCAAACCCAGAACAGGAGCCAACCCTGTTTACTCCTCTGTTCACATGCCCAGATTCCCTCTAAAGACTCTGCAAGTGCAAGAAATATTTCCCTAACTAGCCCTCCCATCTCCCTCTCTTCCCACCACCACAGACCGTACTTCCCCTGGTTAGGATGATGGCCAGAGCAGCAAGATCTAGAGCTTCAGTTGACTTCAAGTATAATGCAAGCCTTCAGTGTGCCATAGATGCCATAAAAGCACATACTTTTGTATAATTCATTAGAAGTATAACAAATATCATGAGATAAAGTGGCCTTCTTCCACTCCTGAGATCCAGTTTGGGCATTACATATAAGAACAATACAAATACAATCCAAAGAGGGCAAACCAGAATGCAGAGATTTTCAGTCCCTCTCTAGAAAAACCGACAACCTAGGGGAAGATGTTTGTAATATATTACAAACATCTTCCCCTAGGTTTCTTTCTATATATATAATGTAAATACACATTGTAAGGATCTTAATATTCTTTATATATTATAGTATATATATACCAAAGTAAATACAGTATAATATATATACTAAGTATTAAGAGAAAACTAAATATTCTATTGAGTATTTATATACTATGAGAGAAGTTGGGCTGCATAATTTTCAAGATCTCTTTACTTTCTGAAATTCTAATCCCATGAATTCCCAAAGCACCTATTTCAGCCTATTTTCTATATTTATAAATGTAGTTGTCTGATTGGCCCTACTATATTGCAAACTACTTGCATACAAGGATATTATATATCTTTTTTTTTTTTTAAGATTTTATTTATTTATTCATGAGAGACACAGGCAGAGGGAGAAGCAGGCTCCATGCAGGGAGCCAGACTTGGGACTCTATCCCGGGGCCTCCAGGATCACACCCTGGGCTGAAGGCGGAGGCAAACCGCTAAGCCACCTGGGCTGCCTCTATTATATATCTTATTCACCTTTGCTACCCTTATGCAGTACATACATAATGTACAGATTTGCTCAATAAATATCTGATGAATAAGTGAATCGATAGATGGATGGATGGATGAATTAATCAAAAACCATGATGACTCTTTAAGGACTTTTTCTGTAATCTTGAGAAATCCTTTGATTTTTTTTCCCACCTAATTAATAAAATGGACATTAACAATCCTACCAGTTTTCACTGCTAGAGGAAATAGCTAACGTATGAATTTTAAGACACTGGAAACACAAAAATGTTAGGCAAAAACACAGTAAGAGTACTCCATCAATAATCTTTGTGCCTGTCTCAAATCTTATTAAAATTTGACTTTTTCCTCCAAATTCTAGAGGTTTATAGTAGACATTTAAGGTTCAGATGCATTTTTGTCATAGAGATTAATTTTTTTCACTATGCTATATACTTTTTAAGAAATCTTTATAGGGCCATTAAACCTTTTTTGTGGCATGGGTCAGAATATATTAACTGAATAATATAGCTTTGGTTATATTACCTAAATTCAATGAGATAAATGAAAAATACATACTTCATTAATTATCAATGACAATAGAAACAGCATAAACATATACTTACTAAGGGTAAAAGCAAGAGATCGTTCGATTTTTTAAGATTGATATGAATTTGTGGCTGCCATGGACATCTGTTGAGTTATTTGCCCCTCCCCCATCCTATTCACCCTATTCACGGCTCCAATTATATAGACCTGTCCTGTGTGAGTCCTGACCGAAGCTGGATTCATCACAGCCTCTTCCTCCAATATTTGAGCTTGAAGATTAACTGTCAGGCTTTCTCCTCATCACTATGCCCATAACATGTCAACTTCAATGCTTACTTCTGCCATATTTTCCAGTGTCTTCTATACAACCAGAGGAAAATCTCCTTGTGCATGCACTATTTTTATAATTGTCTTTATAATGTATATGTATATATTATTGGGTCTGTGCTGGAGAGAATTAATATTGAGTTAATATTAATTTGGTTAATATTTGGGTTGCAGGGGGATCCCTGGGTGGCTCGGCGGTTTCGCGCCTGCCTTTGGCTCAGGGCGCGATCCTGGAGTCCCGGGATCGAGTCCCACGTCGGGCTCCCGGCATGGAGCCTGCTTCTCCTTCTGCCTGTGTCTCTGCCTCTCTCTCTTTCTGTCTATCATAAATAAATAAAAATAAATCTTTTAAAAAAAAATATTTGGGTTGCAGGTGATATTGGAAGTAGTTTAAGAAAAATAATAGGAAATTTGTTTTTAAGACTACTGGAGGAGGGCAGCCCCGGTGGCGCAGTGGTTTAGCGCTGCCTGCAGCCTGGGGTGTGATCCTGGAGACCTGGGATCGAATCCCACCTCGGGCTCTCTGCATGGAGCTTGCTTCTTCCTCTGCCTGTGTCTCTGCATCTCTCTCTCTCTGTGTCTCTCATGAATAAAAAAATAAAATTAAAAAAAAAAAGACTACTGGAGGAAATCTAAAAACACACAGCTAGATAATGATAGTATCAAGATTAGAATCATGTTTGATGATTAATCTTGTTGCTTGGACAATTATTGAAATTCAGTTATTAATTTTTTTCTTATCTTTCAGATATTTTCAATGGTTGTTGGCCCTTTTTTTCCCTTTTTCAGTTTGAGTAGGTTTATGAAGGTTGTCATGGCTGAGAATGTATCTTTATAAATCAGAATGTGTTATTTGCCATCAACAGGGAAAGCTTATTTAGCAGATATTTGATTAAGCTCAGTAACCCAGCATCCCTACTAAAGACACCTCTTTTGATACAATAGAGCAACAAATAGTCCTTAAGTTCTTCAAGGTCCCAAATTGCTTTCTGAACTCTTCATAAGAAATTAAACAGGAACTATAATTAGGTGTTTGTGGGGTTTTTTGTTCTGTAAAAGTTGTGAGTTTGTGCTTGCTCTCTATGTGAAAGTGCTGAATACCAGAGCACTCAACCCCATTCAAGAGGTAATGGAGGAGACATGTGCTGTATGAAAAGCTAGTTTAGCTCTGTGCCACCAGAGGACGCCCTAACCTAATTGTGTAGAGGTGTGAATTAGAATCTGGAGTGAGTTCCAAACTGTTGAGAGCATATACTTAGAAAAAGAACATATACTTAGAAAATTAAAACAAGCGTGCCCACAATCTACTACTTTTTCCTGTTCATAATTCCTTCTTTCTAAAAATCCTATTTCATTCATAATGAATGAACTTGTAAAGTTCATAATGAACTTTACAAATAAAGTTACAAACTTTCATTTGTAACTTGATGTTATTATTTCTCGCCTTGGTTATTCTTAATCTCTGCTCTTGCCTCACCGCTCTTTGAGGTAATAATGGAAGTGTTTCTTTAGGCCAAAAGATTATGGAGAAAATGACGCACTACAGTATTTGGCACTCTAGCTTGAAATTGAAAGGTGGCCCAGTGCCACTCCTAATACACAAGGGCCACTCATCTTTTAAAGACTTACTGAGGAAAACAAATAAATAAATAAAGACTTACTGAGATGCACGCCTGGCTGGTTCGGTCAGTAGTAAAGCATGCGACTCTTGATCTCAGGGTTGTGAGTTAAGCCCCATGTTGGGTACAGATCTTACTTAAAAAACAAAGATTCGCTGAGGCATGAGTTCCACTAGCTTCCCTGTTTTCCTCCCACGATTATTACAGCAAGAGTTGTCATGGTGTTACCCAAATTCCTAACAGGCAAGCAGAAATCCATTTCCTCCTTCTCTGTCTGCTAGTAACAGACATACCCTGTTAAACAAAAAAGTTCTGTTTTACTCTTTCCTTGGCCTTTCACTCTCCTGGTGAAATCATCTGCATTTTTTTTTTTTTAATTCTTGCAGACCTTACATGGCATTGCCACTTTCAACTTTTCTACTTTTTTGGCACCATCTTCTAGAATAAGTGGATCGGTCCATGTCATTTTCAGCACCCTCTTGTCTCAACTGACTGCATTAGTTCAGCTCTTGTGGTGCCAAGCACATCACTGGTGAAGTGGCAGGTGTTTTCTTGTTTACCTTGGTTTTAATTCAAGCACATGCCAGAGCCAGCCATTCAGTCTAAATTCATACTGCTCTCTATTCCTCTGCGGCACATGAAAGCAGTCCCCGGGCCTTCTTCAGACAAACAGCCTATCACTGCCCGAAATAAGCCCCTTGATTCTCAGATGCAGCCACTGGACAAGTCACAGTCCTCTTCCTGCTGAAAGATCTTTTTGGGGCCTGCGGCTGACACAGCCCCCCTTGCGGGGGCCTGAGATGGGGGAGCCTTTAAAGTGAGGTGGCTCCTGTCCTCACTCAGTGCACATCGCTCACAGCATTCATTCCTAATAATATCTTATGAAGACAATCTTTCCTGGGAAGCAAATCAGGCGGCTGCTCCAATCCATGTGATGGGCTTCCGAGCCATGTGTCACACTGCAAATATGTACGCATTAAGGGCTATGTTTTCCTGGCTCAGCCCCGAAAACCAACTCTACCCCAAGACTTAGTCAGCAGCCTAAGGACCCGCGGCAAGCAGACATGCTGCCCGCTCAACCTCATGAGCTTCTATACACTAACTTCTTGCTCCAGCAAGAGAAGCCCTGCTCAAACACAGATAGGACTGGCTGGCGTGAAGGGGATTGTTGCAAACTCACACACAGCAGCTCCAAGTGGAAGCCCGTTTTCTTTAGTAAACGAGTGGTTGTCCTCCCCTTCCTCCTTTTCCTCCACCTTTGGGCTTTTGCTGAGAATGACAAAGAAGCAAGACAAGATCTGTTTTTTTCCTTTCCCATTCTCAGCAAGGACTGTGGGAAACAATAGGCCTCCTTAGCGCTTAGCATATTAAATATTAACTACCAAATAAAAACAGAAAGTCCATTTCCCAGCCCTGCTACTCTGCCTAACACAAAGAAATATTAGATGACAATAGTAGTACTTAACGTTTTTTCCAGTCTTTCGCTGTGCCAGGCACTGATGCTAAGAACTTGCTGTACCTTACTTACATCATTTAATTTTCACCGCCATCATTTCAGGTCATATTACTATTATTCTCATTATACAGATAGGGAAATTGGGACTAATAGAGTATAAGAATTTTTTCTCCAGGTCTCACAGTCTGTAAGGTAAGCTTTGACTCAGCACTTGTAACCATACTCTAATCTGGACTTAAAAACTCTACTTGAATAGAGCATGTGTATCAGTCATATATCATGGGTTTTGTTTTTTTTTTTAGATTTTATTTATTTACTCATAAGAGACACATAGAGAGAGAGGAAGCAGGGGGAGAAACAGGCTCCTCACAGGGATCCCCAGACTCCAGGATCACGCCCTGAGCTGAAGTCAGACACTCAACCACTGAGCCACCCAGGTGTTGCTACATCATGGTTTCTATATCACCAGTCACTAACTGATCATTTATCTAAGATCCCATGCCATAAAATTGCTATCATGTCCTGCCTGTTTCTCTAACCAAAGGAAAGCATCAGAACCGCCTGGATGTGGTGACTCCATAGACAAGTAAGAAAAGGCTCCAGTCTCCAGGCTGAGGAAGGGGATCTCCCAAACTGGCTTGGATTTTAGCCCTTAAGATTGACATTATGCTTCTTGAGCTGTATGGCAGAGATCTCCTTATTCTAAATTAATACTTTTTGTATTAATTGAATTGAAGATTAATAAAAATCAGTCCTTGTATTTTATTTTATTTTATATTATTTATTTTTTTAGGACAAAATGTTTTCAGAGTTTATTGTAAATAAAGCATTTGCTTTTTTTTAATAAATTAATTTTTTATTGGTGTTCAATTTACCAACATACAGAATAACACCCAGTGCTCATCCCGTCAAGTGCCCCTCCCCCCCAGTGCCCGTCACCCATTCTCCCCCACCCCCCGCCCTCCTCCCCTTCCACCACCCCTAGTTCGTTTCCCAGAGTTAGGAGTCTTTATGTTCTGTCTCCCTTTCTGATATTTCCCAAACATTTCTTCTCCCTTCCCTTCTATTCCCTTTCACTATTATTTATATTCCCCAAATGAATGAGAACATATAATGTTTGTCCTCCGATTGACTTATTTCACTCAGCATAATACCCTCCAGTTCCATCCACGTTGAAGCAAATGGTGGGTATTTGTCATTTCTAATGGCTGAGGAATATTCCACTGTATACCTAAACCACATCTTCTTTATCCATTCATCTTTCGTTGGACATCGAGGCTCCTTCCACAGTTTGGCTATTGTGGCCATTGCTGCTATAATCATCGGGGTGCAGGTGTCCCGACGTTTCATTGCATCTGCATCTTTGGGGTAAATCCCCAGCAGTGCAATTGCTGGGTCGTAGGGCAGGTCTATTTTTAACTCTTTGAGGAACCTCCACACAGTTTTCCAGAGTGGCTGCACCAGTTCACATTCCCACCAACAGTGTAAGACGGTTCCCTTTTCTCCGCATCCTCTCCAACATTTGTGGTTTCCTGCCTTGTTAATTTGCCCCATTCTCACTGGTGTGAGGTGGTATCTCATTGTGGTTTTGATTTGTATTTCCCTGATGGCAAGTGATGCAGAGCATTTTCTCATGTGCGTGTTGGCCATGTCTATGTCTTCCTCTGTGAGATTTCTCTTCATGTCTTTTGCCCATTTCAGGATTGGATTGTTTGTTTCTTTGGTGTTGAGTTTAATAAGTTCTTTATAGATCTTGGAAACTAGCCCTTTATCTGATAGGTCATTTGCAAATATCTTCTCCCATTCTGTAGGTTGTCTTTGAGTTTTGTTGACTGTATCCTTTGCTGTGCAAAAGCTTCTTATCTTGATGAAGTCCCAATAGTTCATTTTTGCTTTTGTTTCTTTTGCCTTCGTGGATGTATCTTGCAAGAAGTTACTGTGGCCGAGTTCTTATACTCTTTGTTGAGATAGATCTGGTCCTTCTGAATTTAACCAGGGGAAAAATGTGTGACCCTTCTTCTCTCTTGGTCAAGGCCTTGGGCTCTGTATCAGGCTGTGTGGGAGGCATCCTTTAAGATGGACCCCAAGGATCCTGCCCTCTGCATTCACAGCTTCTGTATTATGCACTCTTCAGTGTGGATTGGCTCAGTGAATCACTTCTAAAGAATAGAATATGGTAGTGATGGGTTGTCCCTTCTGCAATTAGTGATTTCCATTTTGGCAGCATTTTTGATATCTTTCTCTCTTCATGTTTACTTGCTCTAATGAAGCAAGCTATCATGTTGTAAGCTTCCCTGTGAAGAAGCTCATGTGCAAGGAACTGGAGCAGCTTCTGTCCAATAGTCAGAGAGGAGCTGAAGCCTGTCTGACAACCCACAAAGAACTGAATCCTGTCAATAAACATGTGAGAGATGTTGGAAATAGATCCTTCCCTCGTATGAGCAGCCTTGCTTACATGTTGAATGCAGCCTGTGAGAGATCTGGAATTCAGAAGACCCAGCTAAGCCAACTTCAGATTCCTGATCTGAATCTGAACTGTGAGATAATACTGTTTTAAGTCACTAAGTTTTGGGGGTAATTTGTTACACAGTAGTAGATAACTAATATAGACTGCCTGAATTTAAATCCTACCATATATTTACTATGTGACCTTGGGCAAATAACTTGAATTTTATGCCTCAGCTAACTGATTTGTAAAATATAGACAATAATCTGCAGAGGACTACTCGAAGACTAAATGATTTAATCTTACGAGCACCTAATAGTGCCTAGCACACAGTGAATGCACAGGAAATGTTAGCCTGCTGCTGCTATTGCTACTCTTACTGTCATCATCATCATCATCATTAAAAGTTTAGGGAAGAAAAAAAAAGTTTTGTTTTGTTTTGTTTTTTTTTGAAAAAAAAAAAAAAAGTTTAGAGAAGGATCACTGTGTATATTCTTCTAGAGGAACGCGCAGTGTCACCAGCAGGCAATTAAGACTAATTGCTGTCCCTTGGTAGTTGGCCTTAAATTTTCAACGTTAACTTCCCAAGCTCCTGCTGGCTTCAAGCAGTTCTAAATTTGGAGTGGCAGGGGATCCCTGGGTGGCTCAGCGGTTTAGTACCCGCCCAGGGCATTAGTACCTGCCCAGGGCATTATCCTGGAGAGCCAGGATCAAGTCCCACATCCGGGCTCCCTGCATGGAGCCTGCTTCTCCCTCTGTCTGTATCTCTGCCCCCTCCCCCTCTGTGTGTGTGTGTCTCGTGAATAAATAAATAAAATCTTTAAAAAAATAAATTAATTAAATAAAATAAATTTGGAGTGGCATGTCCACAGACACAGGTGGTCCCAGAGAGCCTAGTGCCTCGCTGAGCCCAGAATATCCTAAAAGATTTCTGAAGTATTAGGGAAATATCTTCCACAACCTTCTTCTCATACTTGATTCCTTTCATCATGATGTGATTTTACCTAAGGATCTTCAGCACCTGGTCATGGAGTCACTGCTGAAAAATGGAAAACACCTGTGGCTTCAGGGATTGGTGAGCCATCACTTACAAAGAATCCTGAGCAAAGGCTGCATCTGCTGTGATCTACTCCAGAATCTTGAAGAACCTTTTGCTCTAGAGACACTGTGGGGATGGGAGGAGCGGGGAGTCTGCAAAAGGAAAGACCAAAATTAAAGGTCAGTATTGATCATCTCCCGTTTTTGATATGTAAATGAAAGATAACATTTTACCTTCTCTGCCTTTCTAAGCTGTCTTGTTGGGAATGAATGAACAAATGAGTGAGTGAGTGAATCTTTAACACATCTGGTATAGTGAAGGGAAGCTTCAAGTAATGAGTAGTTTTTTTTTTTTTTTAAAGATTCATTTATTTATTTTATGATAGACATAGTGAGAGAGAGAGAGAGAGAGGCAGAGACACAGGAGGAGGGAGAAATAGGCTCCATGCCGGGAGCCCGACAGGGGACTCGATCCCGGGACTCCAGGATAGCGCCCTGGGCCAAAGGCAGGCGCCAAACCACTGAGCCACCCAGGGATCCCCGAGTAGTTTTGATTAAAAAACAACAGCAGCAACTGCCAAAAGGTAACAGATGGAATGATAAGTACTGAACAAGCCTTGCAATTTTGCAGAAGCAGGGTTGAACTCAGATCTCAAGGAATTCTTCCACTCTAGAGATCCAAGAATGCCACAAATGTACCATCTGTTGACCAAGGTAAGAAAGCTGACTCTCAAATGAATTTCAATCTCTTTCCTTTCGTCCCATCTCAGTTTGTTTCCCATAAGCTCGTAGCAGCTGCTGGGATAGATGTAGCCTTAGAAGGAGTCCCCATAGCTGTGTTGATGCTAAGGGAGACTAAACATCCTATAACTATAAGGGCTTTGGATCAATCTGCAAGATCTAATTTGATGATCCCAAATTTAAAGTAATTAAGAGATCTTTTTCTTTGCTTGCTTGAACTGTAGGCATCAAAGCATAGTGATTTGGTCTGGCTTTTGAAATCAGATACACTGAGGTGCCACCCCAAGTTTAGTGGTGGGACTTTAGGGAGATTCCTTAACCCTTACCTCTCAATCTCCTCCTCTATAAAATGGCAACCTAAATGCCTACCTCACAGAGTTGTTAATCACTATTATTATGGTATTGGAGACAATGTTTAAAATGGAAGGTAAAAATAAATAAATAAATAAAACGGAAGGTCAGTGGTGTAGTTGAGATAGAGATTGAAAGCTGTAAAAAAAAAAAAAAAAAAAAAAAAAAAGGAAAGCTGTACCTGCCTGGGAGTGGTGGTTTGGGGACAAGGGCCTCACCACTAGCAAAAAGCACTTTGCAATTGCAAGATAATTGAGGGATTGTGTTAAGCAGTGATCCCAGTTCCCAGGCCTTCAATATTGACAGCCAGGATCTAGAGCAGGGGAACTCTTGGATTCAATCAATGTATTGCTACCTCCTGGAAATTTTACCATCACTGTGTTCTTCTCATTGAAAACTAATCATCCTATAGGATCCTATAGGCTTAGTTTAATCCTAATTAATCCAATCATTGGAGCCTATTCTGATTGCTCCAGCCAATTGCAATCTCACCTCTCCAGATAATTCTGCCCCAATTCACTGGACACTTGGTAAGTCCTAACTGTACAGCTTACCTTACTGTACTATGCTTATAGTTTGTCTCTAAAACAAAGTTGCAGTTCCTCGAGGATAGAAGGGGAGTTTTACCTTCTTTCAATCATTCCCAGTAGTAAGTAGGCCATGAGCGGTGACCCACAAACTATTCTGTGGATCTCTGAGATTCCATAGAGTTGATTTAGGTACATCACCTGGGATGAGGAAAATTGGGCTCCCAGTGCCAAATCCTGGGCCCCAAAACCCCTCTCCCTCCCATCAGCTTTAGCCAGAAGAGCCCTGGGCTTTCATAGGTTTTGCCTTTGGACTTCAGTGATGATGATGATGATAGAATATTTACTGAGCATAGACAGTCCTCCCAAACTCCTTGGGCCCTACCATTGTAGGGTACTTGCCAGCCCAGTTTCCAACTGCCTGAGGGCTTTCTCTGGCAGCTGGAGCAAGTGGAAATAACCAGAGGAGTCACATGCCTGACAGTTTTCAACCACTGACTGACTAGAGATAGTATGTAAATTCCTGTGAATACCCCAGCTTCCTTAGCCTTCTGGGGGGTGACTCCGAGGTGGGTGTTCCTCACGGACTCCCAGAGTTCCCTGATGAGATTAGGCTCCACATTCTCACAGTGACTGGCTTGATGACTTAACCCTTGCTGACTTGCTTCCCCTTCCCTGTGTCACTTCAGCATTACAATTATTTTCTGGGATCATCTTCCAAATCCTTGTTTTAGGGTCTGCTTTTGGGGAAACCAGACAGTAGTAACTCAGCTTCTGTTCATTACCAATCATTATTCTAAAAGCTTTACAGATATTGACTATTTCAATTCTCCTGCTCCCAATTAACTTTTTTTCATTTTGTTTTCATCTTTCATATAAGGAAATTGAGGCAAAGAAAGGTTAATTGTATTAACTGAGCTTACAAAGTTAATATGTGTTGGGGGCAGGACTGGAAGCATAGATTTCCCTGATGAAGAAACTGAAATTTATTGATCCAAGTAGATATGTTGCCATTGGATAAGAATCACAGTTGCCTTCCTTGGCAAAGCTCATTTTCTCTCATTGACTCCTGAATCCTGCCTTTGCTTTTAAATGTTCTAAGTGTGGATAGCTTAGAGGTGAATAGTGGAGATATTACTTGTTGCTTACGTGCCAAACTCAGTTTGGAGGGAAAAGTGTGTGTCCTCATGTTTTGATAGAGTGGCACTCATTGTTTCTGCTAGTTCCCTTGCCAGTGTCTGGTTCTAGGGATTGTTCCTCCATGGATGTGTGGAAGCTGAGAAAATTAAGGCCATTCCACCTTAAGTTCAGCGTTAGCACAAGTACAGCCATCCCAGGCTCCTTGAATAATAGCTGAACTTTACCTTACTTCAGTTACAGGAAAAAAACAGCTTACAGCTTAATGCCCTAGAAAGCCCCATAATTAGAATGAGAACAGAGCTTAATGCCCTTGAAAGCCCCATATCAGAATGTAAACAGAACTTTAGAAATTCCTCCCCCCCTTCTGGAGGTCCCCTAGACCAGCCCATAAAACTAAGCTGGAACCCACCTCGGGGTCCAAGTCCCTGCTCCGCTGTGTCAGGTATACTTGGACCCAAGCTCGAGCTTGTAAATAAACCTTGCATCGGTGTCGGCTCCTTGGTGGTTTCTGGGATACGTAATCTTGGGCACAACAGGATGGTGGTACCCATAACAGAAAGAGAGAGAGAGACAGACAAACAGACAGACATTGGGAAGAAGAAGAAGCCAGTCAGTGTGGAGAAGTGGGCTTAGTAGAGAAGGTCCTCAACACACTGTTTAAATGTATAATAAATGTTTAGTTAGGAATCTTTATGAGTGACCTCAATTTTAACTTTCTGGGTTTGTTTGTTGTTATTAGTTTTAAAGACTAGTGATAATCCCTCAGGGAACAAGTAAGTTCTCCAGTTTATCACTAGAGAATCTCCTTACATGTATTGTTGTAAATAATTCGACCATAGCACTTAACATCACAACTTTATAAAAGACAGCATAATTGTATTTGATGATTAAGAAGACACTCCAGGATCTTGCTGTACCTCTGGGCCATTACCCTGAATTCCATTACGAAGAAAATAAATACTAGATGAGGAGCCAGGAGTTCTGGGCTCTGGTCCCAGCTTTCATTAATTTAGTTCACCTCAGAGAGCCTCAGTTTCCTCATCTTAAAGTGAGGAGGTTCACTTTATTGGTAATTCCCAAACCAGTGCTGATCTCTGATGATGTTTTCATTTCCTTTGCAGTGAAGGAAGGAGGGAGGGAGGGGAGAGAGAAAGACAGAGAGAGAGAGAAATGATGGAGTGACTTATTTAAAGTTGAATTTGTTTATTTTTAATTCTAAGACTTGTCCTTCTCAGGGGCTCCTGGGTGGCTCAGCAGTTAAGCGTCCAACCCTTGATTTCAGCTCATGTCACGATCTCAGTGTTGTGAGCCTGAGCCCCTTGTCACTGGGCTCTGCATTTGGGTGGCCTGTCTGCAGGAGACTCTCTCCCCCTCTTCCTCTGTATGCGCCACCTCCAAAAGACTTCTCCTTTTCTACTGTTATGTTAAAATGGCCTTTCTTTAATAAAACAATGGTCATAGGCATTAGCAGTTGGATTTTTAACATGCTTAAACAGCAACGTAAAAAACTGGCAACCTCCTGGTACTGCTGAAAATTTTCTCTAGGTTTTACTGGTCCAAGGACTCACTGGACTTGAATGCTTATGTCCTCTTTAAATTCTAGATTGAACGTGGTGTGTAGAATTTAAAACATCTGACTTTTATTTGGATCTCGGATGAAAGTAACAGATCACCCAGCAGCACTGCTCTTAATAGAGTTTGGGAGCGTCCAGTCATACTTGTCAGCCACTGTGATATGATGCATAGGTATTTCAAAAGTAGAACTCATGTGCCAGGACCCTGGAGCTCTGAATGCCAACAGAAAATTGTGCATCCTTGTCATGTCATGAGAAAGATGCTGTGCTTTAATTCCTTGAATCACTTTAAAGGACATTTCACCAGCTCAGAGATGCTGGAAATTAGATCTGCTCCAAAGAGCCTGTAGAGATAAAATGAACCCAGGGTAGGTCATAGAAACGTACTCTAGAACCAGAAGAAAGAGTATTCATCTACATTTTTACCTACTGCAATGTGGGTCTCACCCTGGCACCTGAAGTAAATGACACTCCATTCATTAATTAAGATTCAATAAATGAATCTCCATTCATTTCCTTCCCACTGTACACCCACCTATTTCGGCAGCAACTATTAAAACGGTAGTGGGTCAGAGCAAATTGTTGCTGGCAGCAGCTTCAATAAATCTGTGCCACTGAACTGCAGGAGAAATTAAAATGCAGAAATTAGAATCAAAGGCATTGAGTTTAGTGTGAGACTTATCTGATTAAGTATAGTTTCATAAAGCACTAGATCTCAATTTCATAATGCCCTAGGGAAAACCTGAGGCAGGTAGGCACCGACAACGATTTACCTTCCAGAAGAAGGCATGAATTTCAATATACCATAGCAACAGAATACATTTCTCATTAAAGAAGCAGACATGATACAGCTCAGAATAAAGCTCCCTGGGAAACAAACACCAAAAAGTGGTATTGGTGTTAATGGTGTTCCATTAACTTGCAATGAATGCATGAGACAGGCCTAGAATGTTTTGCTTATTGGGGCAGGAAATTGTTTCCTAAAATGAGAGGCACTGTGTCTTTTTTGACGGGTGGGGGAGGAAAGGCCTCAGGAAAAGTCAAATGAGCAAGGAACTTTTAGAGAAGCAGGAATTGTTGGCAGACCTGAGGAGCAGGCTTTGGAGACCAATACCCTGGAGGGGGAGGGAAGGGGACCCATCTTCAGGAGCTACCTCAGGATTTTATGCTGAGCACTTTTACAAGACACTCTGCTAAGCATTTTCTAATCACTAAATCATTCAATTCTTAAAATAACTTGGCGAAGTAGGTATTTTCACCCCCATTTTTCAGAAGATGAAATAGGTTCTGAGAGTTGAAATCACTTGCTCAGGGGCATATAATCCCTAAATTGTAGAGTCTTATCCAGGACCCAGATCCTCAGCTTATTTTATGTCAAAGTCTATGCGATACAATGGCCAGAGGACTAGCTGAAGTAACGTTAAACAGAGTTGACCTGGAGGTAAATGGAAATGAACTATTCCAGGAGAGGATCTGCCTCCCAAGCTTCTGCAGGTGTGCCCACCTTGCCTCCACCTCCACGACAACTCAGAAGCTGCCCCCTCTTTGGGCGGTTTTGTTTCAGGATGCTTTCACCAGCATGGCTTATTCACTTTGACCTTATTATGTAATCTTCCAATCTTTAGGTGCCAGGGGAAGAAAGGGACATTTCTGTGTGTCTGGCTGCAGGAAGCGTCCATAACTGTGGATCCTTGCTGTGTTAAGCAGATGAAATGTCTGTGACTTTTATAAAAGCTCAAACAGATAACTTCAGGAAAAGAAAAAACGTTTTCCTGCACCCGTGCCCTCCCTAATGAAGAAAGGATTTTGAGCCAAGGCTTTTTTGGTGTGGCTTCCATTTCTCTGGATCAGAGAAATACATCAATTTAGTAGTTTATTGCAAAGATCTTGGGAACTAATGACTAATCATTTCTTCACATTAAAAAAAAAAGACTTCTGTAAGTGGGTATGCCATCCTTCCTATTAGCACCAAATCAAAAGCAGGTGTCCTTTTAGGAATTATTTCTGTTCATGAGCTTAACTGGTGACAATACCTTTTCACTCTATCGCCAGTAACAGTTTTACAATGTAAACACTTGAAGGAAAGGTACAGAAAGGTGGGTTTTTACCTTTGCTCATGGAAAAATAAATGAATCTTCAGTCGCTATATGGATAGTACTTCTGGATATGGTAATGCGTAAAAAAAAAAAAAAAAAAAAAAAGATGGCAGCTAGTGGGATCACCTCCCTCACCTGGACAGTCATTCCATCTTTGCTTTTTATACTTCCCTTAAGTGGAGCCCAAGTCAATGCAGACCAAAGCCATGAAAGCAATTAGCTGAAGAAATGTATTTTCAGCAAATAGATGCCTGCTGTCCTCAGGAGGTAAGGCCAAAATGGATACTGAAGACAGATTCAATGTTGTGTACAGTTTAATATGTCTCCAACAATATGGGCGAAGGTTATCTCCACATCTGTGGTCTCTAAGCGTGGTAGATCTCAGTGAGTCCCCAGGCTTGGGCCTGCATTCTGTATGGCTAAACCCACCAAGATTTGAGGCTCTTGGCCAGAGTGAAGGGGCCAGGGTCTTGGGTTACCAAACAGAGTGAAGCTAACTAGCCCTCCTGGAATTGAATCCACAACCCTGGCCTCATTAACACCACATGGATGATTGGCCTCTGGGAGAAAGCAGAGCAAATGACATGCTGAATTAGGTGACCATGGTCACATTAGTATTTTTAAGCTGTAACAGTCTTGCTGGTAAAGGACATATAAGAAGCCTTGTTATGTGAGAAAATCCTCAGGACCAAATACTCCATTTGAGAATCTGCCCGGGTGGGGGTGGGGGTGTGTGGAGATAGAATTTTATTTCAATAATCAGCCTTCAGATTTTGTTAAGCCTTTGACAAATTATATATGTAAAAGGTAAGGACATGCTGAAAAGATAAAAATGAAGAACTTCTAGTTTGGCCCCATAGGCATACGGTTGTTATTATGTGCTTCTAGCTATTGTTGATATTTGCTGCATAGCACCCCAACATTTAAATGCTGCTGGTCGGCAGGGCTGGCTTTGAACAACTCGAGCATCGTCTAAGTATGTTATTGCTCTGTGGGCACCTCACTGAAGGTGATGGTGGATGGCTACTAATGGCTGATGGCTTTCTCTATCAGAGAAAGGATTTAAAACCTGGGAGGCTTGTTTTGTTTTTCCTATTAGACTATAGTAGCTGCTATACCCTCTAAAACCTAGGTCCAAGTCCTTGGCCGTCTACAAAGAATACTGGGTTTAGGGAGAGACTTAATTTAAAATGCAGGACATGGAGGAGCAAACCTGATATGTGGAGGACGTAGATAGGGTGGTGGAGAGGGGCATATGAATCGGACCTGCTGTCCTAGAAGCAAGGTAATGTAGTGTAAAAAGTACTGAAATGCATTAGTCTTGGAGTCAGGCAATCCAGTTTGGGTTGCTAGCTCTCCCACTAACCAGATGTATAAATTTAGGCAAGTAATTCGATCTTAGTTTATTCTGTCCTAGATTTGTTGGGAGAACTAATAACAAAACAAACGTCAAAGCGTAGTGTCTAAAATCTACCTACCTACCTACCTACCTACCTTCCTACCTACTTGTCCTACTTTCCTTTCTTCCCACTTTTTCAGCTATCCCTGAGGTCAAGGACTTTGGCTGACATAGTCCATCTTCTATCTGTTGACCTGGACGAATTGAACTCTAAAGTGGTGAAATAATTTGAGCACCTAACTACAGCATCATTATTGATGAATTTTGGGGACATTTTAGAGAATGAAGGAGGATTTCACATAGAAGTGAATGTCTACATTTCTCCCTACTTTAAGGTGAAACCATAACTATAGGCTGAGCTGCAGAATAAAGCCTAGACTGGGTAATTAAAAAGCCCACGTTTGAGCACACTAGAGATGCAAGAATCACCAGGAACCCAAGTAGATCCAAGTATAATGGTGTTATATGCTCCTTTTCCACCTCCTTTTCATGGTGGAGTTATTTGACTGATAAAACAAATAGTATCCTACTTCGTGGACTTTGATTTCAGGAAAGTATGTGAAAAAGTCTTTTGTAGTCTCTTCAAGAACAAGAAATTTGGGCTGCAAAAGACTATACTTAGGAAGGTTCTTTACCTATTAAATAATCATAAACAAAAGTATAAAATTAACCCAAGAAGGGGCCCAGGGGTATGCCAAAGGTATGCCACATCATAGTTTAGTGATAACTAACACTTTGGATGGCATAATACAGATCCAAAAATATCTTATATTTTTAAAAGGTGGTCCTTAAGTACTTAGACATGAGAAAAATGGCAAAGACTTGACTTTAGTGGTTCACGTTGGAGAGAAGAAAAAAAAAAAACAATCCTAGAAATTCTAGTTAAATGTAAAACTAATAGGTACCACTGCTTCAAAGCCAATCCATTCTTAGGCAGCATACACAGGACTGTCCAAAACCAGGGAGGACTGCACTGCAATTTAGGAGGAATAAGACAAACTGGAATGCTAATAACAAAGCCGTTACCTTTAGTGATATAGGCTCTGAAAACTATGCAACAGGTAATGGTGAGGGCAAGAGGATCTTTAACCAGAAGAAAGGAAGCATGTGTGGTGGTCACGTGAGTGTGGTGGGTGCCGTCTGATATACAAAGTCCACAGTGTGCAGATGAGGTTCAGAGGAGGCACTAGGGCCAAGGTGCAGCTCTAGAGAAAGCAGTTTGGGTACAATATAAGAAAAACATTATTTTTCTTAACATTTCTGACGTCTGGTAGAAAATGTGGGACTAGAACTCAAGAAAGGTCTGGTCTTTAAGGCAGAGCCAAGGGAGAGCCCATCCACACAGCAGCTATAAAATTGGTTAGGGTCTCAGGTGTCCTCTGTTACCTTCAGCTCAGAATTGTCACCCATACGTCTTCTGGATTCCTCTTCATCATGGGTCTACATCTCTTTCTAGTGCCCCGTTCTTTGAAGTTCTTTGAATCCTTCTCTTGCCCTGGAGCTTCCTGGCCGGCAGACAGAAGGTGGCACCCTGTACCCTCAGCTTTAGCAGGGACCAATCCTACAGCTCTGAACCCTGGAAAACCACCCGAGGCTGGGTGGGGTGTCAGCAGCCCAAGGACCTGGAAGGGGTCCCACTGTATCTACTTCTCTATCCCTTTTGGAGTCCGCGGGCCGCACCCTAAAGTTTCGATGATGGGTCGGCAGAAACGAAGCGTCCTGATGCCACCTGGCCTCTGCGTGTCGAATGGCACGGGGAGCCCCAGAAGGGGCTTGCGTACTCCGTCGGGCAACAGTGGACTATCGAGGGGGTTAGTAAATGCACTCATTAGATCTGAAGAGGGGAAGGGGCTCTTTTAAGGTGAGGAAAGGGCTCTCCAGGGAGTTGCGAACTTTGTTATGAACGGACAGTCACCGCCCACCTTCACTGCACCGATTCTCCGTCCGTCCGTCGCTTTAGAGCACAGGCTCGCCCTCTCCGGCTCCCTCGGGGTGGGTCCCAGCAAGGCCCCGGGGCGCGCCCAGCACTGCCCCGAAACCACCACGCGGCGGCCCCGAGGGGGCTCGGCACCTGGCCTTTGCTGGGGAGTCGGAGCAGGGTGGGGGCGCCCGGTCGCCGCCGCAGAGGCGCGGGGCTGGAGGCGCGGCGGGGCGCGGCGGGGCGCGGGGGAGGCCCCACTGCACCCTCCCGGCTGCGCCGCCCCCGCCCCCGCCCCCGCCCGCTCGGCGCCTGGCGCTGCGCTGTCGCCGGGCCCGGGCCGCCGCGCACTAGCCGGGGCGCGAGGCGAGCGGGTGGGCGGGCGGCGTGGCTGGCGCCGGCGCTCTGCAGTGCGGGGGAGGGTGGCCCAGCTCGCGGGCGGGCGGGCGGCCGGGGGCGGCTCGGCGCTGCTGAGGCTGAGCCGGGAGCCGGAGGAGCCGGAGGAGCCGGAGGAGCCGGGAGGCGGCGGCGGGAGCGCGCAGCGGCGGCCGGGGGCGCGGGGCGCGGGGCCCCGCCGACGCCTCGGAAGCCATGGCCGAAGGGGCAGAAGGAGGCGAGGACGAGATCCAGTTCCTGCGGACTGTGAGTCTCCGCGGCGCGGGAGGGGCGGCGGGCGGCGGGCGGCGGGCGGGGGGCGCAGCGCCGAGCGGGGCGCGGGGCGGCGGGGCTGCGTGGGAAGGGGCACCTCCTCGTGCCTGGCCCTTCCCCCCAACGCCGCCCCCAGCCAGGCCCCCAGGCAACTTGCTACTCGGTCAGAAGCCTGCGGCGCCCAAACTTGCAGCCAGGGCTGGCTCGCGGTGGCCCGGACCCGCAGGATCACAGGTGGAGGCTCCCGCCGCGGAGTCGCGCGCTCCCACCCCGGCGCCCCGGCGCCCCGCCGCGCCCCGCCGCCTCCGAGGTGGCCCCTGCCCAGGGCCCTCCGGAAGGGACCCGCCGGCCGGGCGCGGGAGCGGAGCCCAGGGCGAGAAGCGGGCGCTGGCGCTCGACCCCGGCCCGGCCCGGGATGGCGCGGGAGACGGTCCGCCCGCGCCCCCCGCGCCGAGCCCCGAGCCCCGGGCCCCGAGCCCCGAGCCCCGAGCCCCGAGCCGCCGGCCGCCGCGGGAGCGGGAGCGGGAGCGGGAGCGGGGCCCCGAGCGCCTGCCCCGAGCCCGCAGGACGGGGAAACCCCGGTCGGCGGCTCCGCGTCACTCAGGTCCCCTTCCTGGCACCGGAGGGCGCTACTCCGCCCCAGACTCCAGGGGAAGTGGCGGGGGGCGGGGGCGGGGGCGGGGGCGGGGATGTGCCGGAGCCACATCAACTTTGCCCCCCAGCAGTTCCTGGGAAGGCGTCCTGGAGGCGTGGGGGACACCCGGGGGCGTCCCAGCTCCAGTTTCAGCCAGGTGACCTTGAGCAGTCGCCTGATCCGCCCTTCCTAGCCTCAGTTTCCTCTCTGTGAAATGGAGAAGCTCTAACCGACGTTTCAGGGTGATAAGGATTAAATGAGATAGTGGGTGTCACAATGTTTTGTAAACTGTAAATTGCTCCGTAAGTGTTAGATCATTTTATATGCGCGGCCTAGCGCCCCGGAATTATAATGAGATTCTGGCCCTCTCTCCTTCGCTTTAGGTACCCGCTGTGCCCCGTCCCCTCCCCTTCTCCCAGACTCTTGACTTTCTCTTCCAGACGTGGTTCCGCTGTCAGGGCTGGGGCTTGGGTCTCATTTAGGAGGTACAGAGGATCCCAGTGCCCTTCTGATATACTCCTCTGATATTCCACAATTATCCGTGCCTTCACCCTGGACCCAGACACCCTCCTCATTTCTCACCCTGCACTCAGCGGTCCAGCTTCACACCTGCCACTCCTCATGCCCTCAGGTTGTAAAGCTGCCCATTCTCCCAAAGCCCTGTGGAATCCCTAAGCTTTCCTTCCAACAGGTGTCCTTGCCATTGGAAGGGTGGCACCTCAGGTGCTCTCTGCCTTGTGCCCTTCTCAATCAGTTGTCCCTTTTGCTTATAAGTAATGATCTTCCAAGCATCACCGACTGAAGAAATCAGTCAATTCTGAGAGGTTGGGTGGGTGTGAACTAGACGATTCAGAGGGTTGAGGTGAAAGCCTGGTGGTTTTCTTGAGAGCCACCACCCCTTGTGTTTCTCTTGGCTTCTGTGGTCACCTTCCCTGGCTCTTCCTCTTCCATCAGGCAGTGTAAGTGTTTTTGGTATCCTTGTAACCAAGGCTTAATGTACAGCAGTGGTTCTGAAATGCTTTATGTTATGGGTGTCCCGTCCCAGAGATTAGAGTAGTTGGGCTTTCCTTAAAAGCCCATCCATGGCCCCCTGCAGGGTTCAAGGACCCAGGCTAGGAACCTCTGTTGCAGAGGTACTGCATATCAGCTATGGCTTCCAGGGACTTGGGGGCAATTATTATTGCTCCTAGTAATCACCTGGAATGTTTTCTAGGCGGGTTCTTTAGTAACTTGGCAAACATCTTCATCTGTGGTTTTATTGGGGAGACAATAGGTGGTGAAACGGAGGCACAGGAAATCAAGTCACTTGGCTGTAGTTGCCCAGCAAGTTGCTGATGATTGTCATTACGTAATGTTGACTTAAATGCCCATGGTGACCCAGTGTGGAGCACTTTGCCACAGGCTGTGGTCCTCGGGATACACTGTCATGGGCACTGCTGCTTTCTGACCCATGACACTATCTCTCGATATCCAGGAATTAGGCACAATTATTTCTGCAAACCCAGTCACCATAAATTTTGATTTGCACAGAATTTTGACTTTATCTTGCTGCTTTTAGGGGAAGTTAGGAATCACAGGGCTGTGCTCAGAGTGGGGTTTTCTCACCTTTGAAAATGCCTGGATTTGAGAAGCTTTTGCACTTTGAACTCCCCCTCCCCCCCCCCCCCCCCACACACACACGTTAGGGCCTCTTGCTTCTCCCAGAACAATATCTTTTAAAGCATTTTGGCCACATGTCAGTCATATAATGCCTCCTCGCCTTCACATTTGTCCTGGACTGGAAGGTGGTTGATATTTGATGATGGAAAAGAACTTTATCTTTGCAACTGAGAACTTTAACAGATTGCCATTCTAGACAATAGAGGCTTTTAAACCTACTTAAAAAAAAAAAAAAAAAAAAACTGACCAAAGAATAACATTGCATTGAGGATCCTTGTCAAGTTGTTGGTGGTTACAGTATCCTGTTTATTATGATAGTAACAAAAATAAAAGGAGCTGGAACTATCTGTGACACAAAATGGGCCAGGCTTGCTGCAGTAATCACAATAGGTGTGTGTCCCTGGGCTTCAGACACTTGCCGGGAGGTGGGTCATGTTGGGTGCGTCCTCCCATATGTTTGAAGCCCATTCTCTCCTCAGTGGGGGCCGTCCCCACCCAAGGGGTTCGGAAGTGCAGGTGCATCGTGTCGACCAAATGCCCTTGTACCCCAGACCTTCAAATGGCTGTGTAAGACTACATATCCTCTCTGGCCTTCTCCAATCACTGGCAGTCATTTAAGTCAATGAGAGAGAGAGAGAGTCAGCCAGAGAGCCTAAGAATTTTCTTTAAGCAGGAAAATCTTCCCTCCCACTGCTGCTGGCAGTGGCATCATCCTGCCTTCCGAGTGATCTTGCTGACGTCATCAGTGACACTGACGTGGCTCTGAAGCTGCTCAGAAGCAGATACACCTGCCAGCCACTCATCTGGAAGCAAGAAGTTACAGTGACAGGAGTGGTAGTGACCCCATTGCCAGGCGGTCGGAGCAGCTGGCACCCGTTAGGCTCTGAGAGGGCAGGGGAGTAGCTGTCTTCTCCGCTTCCCCACCCCGGACTTCTTTCTCCGGAGCTAGGGGGTCCATTGAAAAAGGAAAGGAAGGAAGAAAGACCTCCAAACCTCAGCTTATCATTTGACAAAAAAAATACCACAGCCTTATCCTTGCTAGCCCCCTCTCCACCATAAAGTTAACTGTGACAACTCAAAGTGAGGTAGAGGTTCGTTTCTATTAGTTTTAATTAAAGATTGCTCACAGATGCCTAATCCAGCCATCCATGTGGAGAGTTGTCCTCAGTCTAAATTTGGCACTCTGGAGGGACAAGAGGAGGTGCTTGGGCTTAGGATCAGGACTGCTCCCCTGGTCCCGGTTCCTCCCTACAGGGTGACCAGGACAGATCCCTGAAGTTGTGCTGTGGCCCTCCTGTGAGCCCACACGCCTCCAGAGCACGTTGTCCCAGGGTGAGAGGACAGTGAACCTGCACTTGGTGGTTTATAGATCCCCGCCGGCTTCTCCCCTCAGCAGACTCCATTCACATACTAACAGCCGCAGGAAGCCACTGGCTTGCTTTGCGTCGTCTTTTCTCCAGAAAGGAGGTAGACTGAGTGATTTAGGCCTTCAAGCAGAGCATCTCAGGAGGACAGGGGCAGTCCTGGGAGGGGGTGCGAGAATGCAGACCCGGATACCCAGGCCCCTGTCGGTGCTGAGCTGTGCTCTCCTGCTGAACTAGGGTCGATGTTTAAAATGATGGAAGTCAGAATGTGCCAGCACGATGGGCTGGCATCACTTGCCAACTTGTCAGTGTCCTTTCCCTTGGCTCTGGAGTACTGATCTCAGTAAGGAACTGTCACAGAAGAGCTGGACACTCAGCAGCCCTCCTTCCTGGGGAAATTCTGTGGGGGGCTGTGTAAAGGAAGCCAAGTGCTTCTCCCAAAGAAATGAACTTGGGTCAGAGGGGCCGCATCTGCGTGAGGGGCTGCCCCGGGCTCTTGAGGCCCTGACTGCCGCGGAGGGGGGGTGTCCTGAGGGAGTTGAGGCTACTGAGCTCCAGGATCACAAGGCGATAGTGACTGGAACTTAGAATACTTGGAACACGCTGTGGCCCCGTGTAAGGGGAGTGAGATCAAGAACAGGTGTGCAGGTGGAGAAGGTGTACGTCTGAGGTCTGTGCATATTTTGTCTTCAGCTGATTTGACCATTAAGCAGGATGAGGACCCTTCCATGAGATACAGTTTTAAACAATTCTTCATGCCTTTCCCCGTATTGATTTAAAGGGAAAACAGATCTATATCCCAGGCTCCTTAGGATTGATGTGAGGAGAAGAATATTGAAAAAGGGTGGGAGGAGTTTATCTGGAAAGCAAAAGACTCCGGTAGTTACTTTCAAAGGATTTGTATTACAATAGATCTTATTATGTCTCTCTGTGTTTATTTGCCTCTTCTGCTTGCTTGGTGATCCTTTGTTTTGCTCCTTCCTGGGAAGGATTTTTTTATTTCATAATGTGGGTTTTCCTTTACTATATAAAGAATTTCCAGTGTAGAAGCCACTGACTCCATCATTTTCTAATTGGCTTGAAATCCTTTTGAATGATTCTTACCAATGTCAGGTATAGGCTGGGAAGGTCCCGTGAAACCAGTATGTAAGCTCATTTTCCACGATCCCTCATCCATATAAACCCTTCTATATTAGCTTGGTCTTTAAGCTACCCTTGATACAAGATTTATCCAGTAGGAGTGAAATGTAATAAAAAATTTTTTTTAAAAAATTCAACTCAGACGCAGGAATTCTTCATTTCAGCCCTGGCTCACTGTGACCTTGAATGAGTCACTTAAGAAAATTGAGGTTTCATTTCCCCCACTGTATGAAGGTGGAATCTGCTTTCATGGCTCCACAGAAGTGTAATGAAAGACAGCAGTAACTCCAGCAGTACCCCGAGTGGGAGACAAGGGTGTGTTTGGTAGGGTAGTATCACTGTTTCCCTTGTGTGGGATGTCTGCCTACTAGTGATCCAGCTCTTGTTGCTCCCTGCCCAAGGTTCTTACACTGTCTCTGGTGTCGGTCCAGTCCCAGTGTTGGGAAATTACTTGACTAAAGCGAACACCAACTCATCTCAAGTTACTCAACTAAAAAACTTGACTGAGAAGGCAAGTTGCTGGGTGTAGGAGCCTTCAAAGGGCCAGGCGGGACCCCAGGATTGCAGCCACCAAATAGAATAGAGACTTTTCATCTCCTCAGAAGATTAGCAGGGCTACTATATCCCATAGGACCCCCTTTACTTCCTGAATCCCATGTCTCTTGCTTTTCCAGCTACCCCCCTGTTTCTTCCCTCCCACTGCCTCTAGGAGCCCATTCTTCCTTTTCCTCCAGGGCATTGGGACCAGCTTTGCAATAAAGCCAGCTCTGCTTTTCCTCCCAGGGATTTTGCTACCTCGGTCTGCATCTGTCTGGAGACTCAGGGCTTTTGCAGAGTTCCTTTGAGTCGCACCTGGATGAAGCAGATGCTTTTGTGGTGGGAAGGCAGCCAATGCTGAGGCTGCAGGCACCGCTTCTCCCCAGAGGCTGCGTCGGGTCTTCTGGGCTTCGGGCTGGTGTCCCCGCAGCCATCCTCTTGTTCAGAAGCCACTGGGGTATTTTCGGGACAAAGACATTTCCAGCTACCGCAGTTTCCTTTGCTTTGGTGTGTTTTGCCGTCATAGCACCTCTTTCAGGTCAGAGAGAGGGAGGAAGAAGTGCCAGCACCCTGGTCCTGATCCTGCTACTGGGAGGAGCCTTGGGAGGTGCCAGGATTATTTTTCACCCTCCTTCTGTCCTTTCTGATTCCTGATTGTTAGAAAACAAAGTTCAGATGGGCTCTGAGCCTGATGATGCAGTATTCAAGAATAAAAGCTGTGCTGTCTCCTCACCCATGCTTCTTGCCCCATCTAGCCCAGAGCACGTTGCTGACCTACGGGAGCACAGCGGGCTGTTGTCCCTTTAGGTGGGACACAGCCCTGTGGGAAGGAGGTGGTGAGACACAAGCCCTCCCCGTTTCTTCCTTTCCCCTCTACCTCATTTGGGCAGTGAATGCCCTTATTGAGCTCAGGTCTCCCCCTGCCCCACACAGGCTTGCCTACTTGAGGAGGCTGAGACCTCCTTTACTGGATTTGACACCCAAGAAGAAGGAAAGCAAACATTTTATCTTAAAATCAGACTACAGAGAGCTTCAGAAATTTCACTCCACATGAACCATCCCCTCTGGGGTGACAGCTGCTTGCTGCTGCTTTACTTCAGGAGTGCAAAAGAGGCAGGACAGGATACAGAACTGCTGCTGCCTGTGCAGAATCTCGCAGGCCATCAACAGCTTTTCCACTGAGTTCAGTTTGTGTGTGGTTTTATGCTACAGGAGCCAACCAGTGTGAAGAGCGAGGTGGCACAGCTTTGAACCAAGTGTAAATTTTCACTCGAAAATCTGGGTTGGTTGTGGGTGTACAGAAAGCCATTTTTCTTATTCTGCCTTTGAAATAAGGCATAGACTTAAGAACTTCCCTCTATCAAAATGCGGAAATGCAACATTGTTAGCTCAGCGGGTACCCATTAATGATGATCTTCGGCTGAGCAGAGCCGGTTCCTGAAGGAATAGGAATTGGACTGGTGAAGGATGAGAGCATTTGGGAACATTGTGGGGAGCGCCAAGCCTGAGTGATCATGCCCAGGATCTTGGGAAACCCTGAGCAGCAGGGGGAGCATCGGGGCACAGAAGTTGAGTTCTCTCATCTCGGTCTACTTAAGACCTTTGATTAGAGGAGAGGAAGCCTTGAACTATGTGGGAGAAAGTGGCCAACCTCATTTCAAGCATTGGAAGGAGTACTGTTTGCAGCCAGGACTAGTGCTGATACATACTCTGTTTTACATGGTTCAGAATCAGGAGCAACAGTTAGAATAAGAAAGTCTCAGATTTTTATAACTTAGGGCAGGGTAACTCTGTGTCAAAGTAAGAGCTAAGGTGCTGCCTTCCTGAAGTAGAAAAGTGTTCAAGTGACAAAAGTCCATTATTGGTTATCATGTTTATTGATAGGTTGCTCATCATTATCACAAGCAAATGCCCCAGCATTCCTGATACCAGCATAGAGCAATTTCTACTGAAACAAACAAAAAAAGGGCAGGGTGGGGAGAGAATGCCAGGGAGAGCTGCCTGTCTCTCACCAGAGCAAATAGGAGAGGCTCTTACTGGAAGGTACATGCTTCTCAGCAGACCAGTGGTGGGGCCTCGCATTTACTCTCTGATAATTTCACAGTTGAGTTCTCTAATGGGCCTGAGCAGAGAGAGCAAGTCAGTGGGACTACAGGAAGAAATGGAAAGTTCTCCATCAGTGGCACATAAATGTCCACGCTGTAAGAGGTATTGATTGGGACTGGCTGCGCTCTATGCCATGGACCAGATCCAGACTGTAAATCATCCTAGAGCAGTACAAGAGATCCAGGGGGCCACAACTCTACGTTAAACCAAATGCTGAATCCAAAAGGTCAAGTCAAAACAGGGCAGCCACTCCTGGATCAGTGTGGGCCCCTCATGAGCCCTTCCATCTGTCCATGATCATCATCGTCGGTCATCAGGACACATAGCTGTTGTTCTGAACTATAGCAGTGATCTACCCCCAAGTCAACCAACCCCTCTTCTATCTAGACTGGCCAGAAAAGGGGAGTCCAAGAGTGAACCATAGTGATGTCTTGAACAGATCTCATTTCTTTCCAAACAGGATTTTGAGATGAAAAAACGTAACAGAGAACATACGAGCCAAGTAGGTAAACTCAGAGCTAAAGCACTTGCTCTATTTGGTGGGATTTCTATCACCAGGTATCTTTAGGATTGTCTGCCCTTCCCTGGGCTTTAATTCCTGCATTTATAGAAACGTAGTAATAATGACGATATCTCAGGGATGCTTTGAAAATAGTAGTGAAGAGACTCCAGGTGTCCTCCAGGAGAATTAGGTTTGTATACATGGAGGCAGTAGCTTGGAATAAAAGTTGTTTTGTTGCCCAATTACATAAAGAGGTTCCTGTCAACCTAAAGCATGAGCCATAGATTCTAAACTCCAGAAATACAGGGGCTTTAAATTCAATCTTCTCTGAATCTCCAGGCACCACAGGGCTCACAAACTTGAACACTTTGGTGGCCAGGCAGGTAACTAGATGTGTGAATTGGGCTTTATCTGCAAAGAAAGGTGGGCCTGGTATACACATTCAAATAAAAAATCCTTAAACACTTCCAGCCAAGCAAAACACCTTTGCAGCAGGACAGTGAGCTGCCTGCCAGTTTCCAGCCATGGATGAACCCTCACATTTTAAGTGCATAAGCTGCTTAGAATGCATGAATATTTTTACGAGAAGGATTAGGCTCATAATATACATCAAGGTCCTTGGATGAAAATGTCAACATAAAAGACAGTGTATCATTTATCACAGTATATGAGAGACAGATTGGCAGGCAGACAAATTAACAGGCTTAATAAATGAGGGACTTGATCATAAAAATGAATCAGATTGTACTAGCCTTTAAAAACCCTTTCAAATTGTCATACAGATACAGATATCATTAAACTGAAATAAGCAGGGTGTCCATTCAGCATCTGTTGACCAACTACTCTATCACTGGCCCTGATCAAGTGACTGGTGGTTACACAGATGAATAAGACATTTTAACATTCAGTGCTTCCAAGGGCTGATGGTCAAGAGGGGGCTCAGTCTTGTTTTGAGGTGGCAAGGTTATCAGTCATGTCAGATGAATTTGTAACATTTAATTTGACTTTTCCATACCTCCATGGTACAAAAAGTAATTATTTGATTTATTTATGGATTGATTTGGGAGAGAAAGAGTGTATGAGTGGGCAGGTGGGTGGGGAGGGCCAGAGGGAGAGGGAGAAGCAGGCTCCCCAATGAACAGGGAGCCCAAGGTGGGGCTCCGTCCCAGGACTCCAGGATCATGATCCAAGCCAAGGGTAGACACCTAACTGACCGAGCCACCCAGGCGCCACAAAAAAAGTAGTTCTTATTGGGATACGTGACCTTGGGGCAGTTTCTTCACTTCTGTGCCTATTTCCTCATGTGTTAAATCTGAGTGTCTGCCTTAGATGGTTATAGTGAGGATTCAGCATCTGTGTCAGGTGCTTGGAAGAGTGCCCGACATATAGTAAGTCCTCAATAAATATTAGCTACTAATACAGTTTCAATAAATAGCATAAACATGGACGTTAGGCACACTGGGTACGCTAAATGTCATTGCATATTTATTTTCTCATTGAAAAGTACAAAAGGACAATGCCCTGTGATTATTCCATGTTCTTGATTCCTGGCATTCTTCTTAACTATGATGTGACCAGGCCTTGTGATTGGAAATGAACCTGGAATGGTCATGGCCGCGGGAGCACAGATAGATGGGTCAGTTCTTAAGCGTCTCCTTTGTAAAGCCTCTTGATTCAAATACTCACTGACTTTTCCCCTAGCAATTTTTGATTACCTGTGTCAATGGATGAGCAACGCAATTCGGAGAATCCTAAACACAGACAACGTGTCCTTGGTTTGGGGAGAGTTCTCTTTCAACCTATGTTTTAAATATAGAAATGTGCCTTTCTGGGAATGCACTGTGTTTTCAGCAACACAAGGTCATCCTACTGTAAGGATCTGGCTATGTACTCTCTTGATTCCTATTCGTGACTAAGGATGCAAGGCGTGCACCTAAAGTAAAGCTTGGTTCTTGTTACATGGTTTAGTGACCTTTCCTCTGGGGGTCCTGTTATGGGCAGTGGTTCAAGCCTCTGATTCTTACCCTACCTCTCAATCCAATGTTATTCCCATCTTTCTCCTCTCTTCTTTCCATGGAATTAAATTGGATACTGTTGGCCACGTAATCTGTATTGACAATTGTCCTGTCCCTGGATGAGAGTAGCTGTTTACTTAGTTAAAATACTGTGCTCCTTGACCAGTGACAGGTGTATAGGAAGTCTAGGCACATGGGCTAACTAATGGCGCCTTGGTTTTGATAGGTTATTATCACCCTAGTTTGGCTCTTTATTTTCACTCAGAAAGCAGGTCCTAACAACAGAAAGCTTAATTGGGCTAAGCAGTTGGGAAATTTAACTAAAAGAATTAAAGCAAGATTCCCCCAAATAATAGAGAATGGTTGGGCTTTTGATTTCCTTAAAGTAAGGAGGTGATTTCTCTTGGTGTTTAACTTGGTGTTTCAGTAGCAATACATTTCACTTTTTAAGTTGTGAATGGAAACTAAACTATATGAATGATCTATTTCATATACTCCAGCCTCAGTTTTTTAATCTGTAGCATGGTAAAAATCATAACAAATTCTCAGGGAGGGGTCAGGATGAAATGACCAGACTCCAAGATTCCCCAGAGCGAGGCCATATTCTATCACTATTAGCCGCCTCTTTTCCCTGACATCCGAAAATGTGTGGTTCTTGAGGATGTCTTCAGAAAGCATACTTTCTAAAGTATAAAATGCTGCAAGATGTACACATGCATATTAGAAGCTGGGCAACAGTGAAGTCTGATTACATATGCAGAGAGCTCATCATTATAATCAAATAAATTTAAGATCGAAGTTATTCTGACTTATTCTTGTACATAAATATTATTTTACTGGTTCCTAATTAGACGTAATTGTACAAATCACAGAAATGACTATAATTAGTATAAATTTTGCCTAGCCAAACCAATCTTTTTTTTAAAAAAAAAAGTGAAAAATTAAAAAACAATTGAATAGCATTGTTCTCTCTTCTTATTGGCCTTGAACTTGATGGTTTCTCTGGTACCATGTGCCATTTCCAGCTCACTGTTACTACCATTGCCATCAGCATCAACCCCATTACCACCTGGAGTGTCTGCTAAGAGAGTGGTTAAGAGCTCAGAATAAGACCATGGTGTGAATTCTAGATTTGTCATTTCTAAGCTATGAGACCCTGACAGTTTCTTCACCTCTAAAATAGAGGTATTAATAGCTTCTTACGTGGCTGTTGAAATAATTAATTATGGTGATGTTTGTAGAACTGTAGTAAGCACAATACCTACTTCATACTGTGTGCATTTTCTCTTCTGTGCAAAATTCTGTGATATGACGTAATACATATTTTAAGGTCAGTCTTACTGCCCAGTGGCCGGGGCCTCCCTCTGCTGGGGTCCTAGCATCCATGTTCAGCCTGTGCTTCTGCAAGCTACCTGGGGTCCTGCAGCAGCTGCTCTTTCATGATACGGGAACCGTTTTGGAGGTAGAAGATGTACTTAAAACTGTTTATTTACTACAATTTCTAACTCAATTAATTTGGGGGAAACATCTAAATAGCTCTTCCACTTGCTTTTTAGAAGCCTTAGCCAAATGAAAACCTGTGGGTGTGCATGTGTTTGCACTTGATTTTCTGAACACATGAAGGTTGCAGTCCCAAGTTGTGTTCTTAGCGAAAGGCAGGAGCCTGTGCCTGATTCCCAGCTGTTTGGTAGATGATGACAAATATGTTGACTGAGCCTCAGGGTTTGCTCTGGTCTCCGGCTGTGCTAAGTACACATCACTTATGTTCATGACGAGGGCTTTAGAATACACATAGGAAGGCACTCATCTCACAAAGCAAAGAGGCTCCCAGATCTAGTCTAAGCTCCTGAAATCAAATGAAAATTCAAAAGCAGGTTTATTTGGGTTTTGGAGTAAAAGAGATTTAGGATTAATGTCTCTCTAGCCCATAGGTTAAGTATAATATGTCACTGGGGAGAATATGATCCCTTTGTTCCAGACATCTCTCTCATGTGTGATAAGGTACATGGAACTCATGGCATCGAGGATACTGCTTTAGATTGACATTATCTCCAAGGCAGGGGGTGGGGAAGGGGATTTAGATGTTGCTACACCTGCTCCTGGATGATCAGATTATCAAGGAATAAAACCTTGATCTGGGAGTACAGCATTTGAGGTTGAAAGATAAGGAATGGTCACTAGGGCATTGTCAAGTTCAGTTCTACAACAGGTTACTTTGAATCCCCTAAAGAAATAGGGGAGAGAGGGAGGATACATTAAAAAAAAAGAAGGCGGGGCAGCCTCGGTGGCGCAGCGGTTTAGTGCCGCCTGCAGCCCTGGATGTGATCCTGGAGACCCTGGATCAAGTCCCACGTCGGACCCTCTGCGTGGAGCCTGCTTCTCCCTCTGCCTGTGTCTCTGCCTCTCTTTCTCTCTCTCTGTGTCTCTATGAATAAATAAATAAATATTAAAAAAAAAAAAAAGAAGGCGGTACATATGGGGTGCCTGGGTGGCTCAGTCGTTTAAGTGCTTGACTCTTGATTTTGGCCCAGGTCATGATCTCAGGGTTGAGATTGAGCCCACATCAGGCTTCTGTGCTGTGTGTGGAGTCTCTTGGGA
The DNA here is from genome assembly GCF_048164855.1 of Canis lupus baileyi. NCBI lineage: Eukaryota > Metazoa > Chordata > Mammalia > Carnivora > Canidae > Canis > Canis lupus. Next base: position 5,060,086 of record NC_132869.1, on the reverse strand, counting down.
TTCTGTTTCTCCCTCTACCCCTCTTCCCACCCTCCACCTACCACTTGTGTTTTCTCTAAAAATAAAAGATAAAGATAAGGAGCAAAGAGACCAAGCATTACTAATTTCGTAAGTTTTACCCCAGTCTTATTTTGTAGATGCCAATATCTTAGATGGAACTCAATATTTTCCATTAGTAGAGGAGAGATTCTAATGATTGGTGACACTGACCCAACAACATCATGGAATCATCCAGGCTGGGGGTATGGGGACTGACGTCTCAGTTTCTGACTTCAGTCGCTTGTATGGAGTCAGCTTGTAAAAACCAAGAAGTGAGGATGGCTCTGCCTGACTCTCAAGACTAAACATACACATGGGACGTTTCCAGGTCCTTATGGAAAGAGAAAGCAGATATGGGACAATTTCATACCAGTGAAGCGCATGTGTGTTCTGTATGTCATTGATGCCAGTTTGAAGACTATTGATATTTTTGTGGTTTTTGTGTTTCTAGATGTTTGTAAAGGGATGCTTACTTGAGAAACAAAAGGTTATTTTGATGTTGGTCTTAGAAAAGATTTTTGTGTGCTTTTAACAGTTTTAATCTGTTCCGGATACAAGCTAATAACTACAAGCATGTGCCCCTTTATTTCCATGAGATTCTTGAGTGCTATCAACAGCACATACAAGCCTCTTCTACTGGCATGTGAATATGAAGATTTAGAACAAAACTGGGTCATTATTAATATCTACAGATGAAAGGAAGACATTTTATTACTAGCTCAAATTTCTGGATTATTCAAGATTGATTTTTGTTTTGCATTATACTTTACCACTTTCATGTTGCTCGGCTTGTTTTTACTTTTAGATTTTTCCTACTTCTTCGTAGCCCTAATTCCTCCTTTAGAACCTCCTTTTGGACCTTATTTGGAGATTTCCTTCTGTAGGTCCTGAATAGGACTGTAATGAAGTTCCTCTTTCTTTCTTGTATAAGTCTGTTGAGGATGATTTTTTGTGGTGTTTTTCAGTGTCTGAAACCTGAGCTAAATTAGAGCTAATGCCCTTCTAAAAGAATCATGGGATATTTATAGCTAGCTAAAGACCCATGACAATCATCTTTTAATTTTTGTGTTAGGAAACTGAGATCCTATGTGTTATCCATTCATTCCTTTATCCACTGGGCATTGTTGAGCACTTAACTGTGAAAGACACATGCTAGGGACCGAAGGACATTTAAAGGTGAGCAAAATACACAATTCTATTCTCAAGGATCTTCAAGCGTGGCAGGGGAATTTGACATCTAGAGAATTGACAGTGGAGTATGACAAAGAATGTGTTAAATAAAGGTAAAAGTTACACACTTTTGAAGGGATAATTTTGACTAGTCAAGGAAAATTTGAAAATGGGGAGCACTTGAACTGGATGGATTCTATAAGGTGTTGGTAGATGGAAAATGGAGTTAAAAGTGCATTTCAGATACAAGGATCATCATGAAGTAAATAAAACCCAGGGTGTGAGAATCTGAGATGTTCTCAAGGAACTATAAAGACTGGAGCATATGGGTTACATGGGACAGACTATTGGGAGCTGAGAGTGGAAAACTATCTTGGGAGCAAATCAGATGATCTGGCCTTTTTTTCTTTCAATAATAGAGAACTAGCTAACATAAATACAATTCATTCTAAAAATTTCCAAAGGCGATGCTTATGTTAATTTAGTACAACAAGGTTTTGGTAGAGTAGAATATATAGATACAGATTATGTAAGGGTGCTTTTTATATTGTTTTTTTCAATTCACAGTTATATATCTGATGCTGTAGAATCTTGTTGGCCCTTTAAGAGGACAAACATGATCACTTGAGCAACTACATTTGTCCAGACTGGACTCCAGACAGGGAACTGGCCTTGCTCCGGAATGGAAGTCAAGAAGGGTGTCATGTTGCACCTAAATGCTTCTTCATGGAGAAACACTCTGTAGCTACAAAAGGTGATTGACTTTGGCTCAGGACAAGGGGTTTTACGTGGCAGAAGAAGCAGTATAGGTACTTCCAGAACGTCTACAAAACAGAAACTAATAAGCACTGAAGGGTTGTAGCTGAATTAAAGGCTTTATGAAGCACTGGCTGTTAAGTCTCAGTGGTGTCCCTCCTACCTCAGACTGTTGAACTTTGGTCCCTGCAGCCCTGCCAGAGGCAGGGTGGGACACAGGAGCCCTGTCAAGGCCAGTGGTAGAGTAGATTCTACAGACCTTACTACCCTGGCTCTTGCCCTTTTATGACTGACCAGTTTGTCACATCTAATACTGAAGAAAAGTAGAAGATCAGAATTGAAATCAATACATTCAGATTATTTATTTAGAATTTTAGTGAGGAATAAAAGTTTAGTGAGGAATATGACTGCTGAATAATTGATAATTATTGTTGCCTGGACTAAATAATCAGGCACTTGATCATATTGTGCAAACTTTATGGTTTCTTAGGATTCTAATCAGTGCTCATTCATGAACACAGTGACTCAGTGATTTCTTGAGTGAGTGATTTTTTTTTTTATTGTTTCTGCAAGTCCTCATTACTTAGACTAGTTATTCAGCATACCCAAATGACATGTTCTTACCTAGTTACTTAGAACGAGGGACTTCACATTCACAAATTTTAAGTTCCATTCTGAATTAGACAGTTGAACATCTAATGGGACTGATTCTTTTTCCATAAAGTTTAAAAGGTGTAATATGATTAAGTCAGAGATTTGGGGATTTTGTTGCTGTTTCTGGTGTATGCCCAATGGGCAGCATAGCACAGCCCATATTCAGCATATTCAGCATGTGCTGAATAAACATTTATAGAACAACCTAATAAAGCAAAATGAATAAAATGGGAGGAAATATAAGTTTGTTTGAAATCTGATACCTCGTGTTTTAACTAAACTCTACTTCTAGTGTCCACCTCTATAGTATCATTGGATTCTTCTTTGTGGGGTATCATCAGAGCTCTGCCCATAAACACCCTTATCTTTCTAGAGTGCTTCATCTGTCTCTTTTTTTTTTTTTTTTAATTTTTATTTACTTATGATAGGCGCACAGTGAGAGAGAGAGAGGCAGAGACACAGGCAGAGGGAGAAGCAGGCTCCATGCACCAGGAGCCCGACGTGGGATTCGATCCTGGGTCTCCAGGATCGCGCCCTGGGCCAAAGGCAGGCGCTAAACCGCTGCGCCACCCAGGGATCCCCTTCATCTGTCTCTTTTTGAACTTACTATTGTTCACTTGTAAATCCGTTTAGTGAAGAGGGCCATCCATCATTTACTCTTTCTGCCACCTGGTCCTCAGTTATCCCTTCTTGGAAACCTTCCTTCAGGTCTCAGGTCCTATGCTTCACTTTCAGAGGAGCCCTCTCGCTCACTAATCTACATGGGGTCATTAAAGTGAATGCCCCAGGTAACACTTTCTTTGTTTCCATCGAGGGCTTTCTTATAGTTTTGGGGACATTGCATATATGCTGTGATGGGTACACATAGCATGTTTTAGTTAAAACTGAGCTTTCCTAGATGTTATAGAGGTGTGATTGCTGTCTTGTACTTTGGCTCATGGATCTATTGTTGCCATTCCAGTGTATGAATCACTTCACAGCTTTTTATTTTATTTTATTTTATTTTATTTTATTTTTTAAAGATTTATTTATTCATAAGAGACAGAGAGAGAGAGAGAGAGAGAGAGGCAGAGACACAGGCAGAGAGAAAAGCAGGCTCCATTCCGGGAGCCCGATGTGGGACTAGATCCCTGGACTCCAGGATCATGCCCTGAGCCAAAGGCAGGTGCTAAACCACTGAGCCACCCAGGCGTCCCTTCACAGCTTTTTAATAACCCCAAATCTGGCATCCATTCAATTACATGTAGGGGCGCCTGGGTGGCTTAGTCAGTTAAGTGTCTGCCTTTGGCTCAGGTCTGGTCTCAGGGTCCGGGATCGAGCCCCACATTGGATTGATTCCCTGCTCAGTGGGGAGCCTGCTTCTCTCTCTTCTCCCTACTTGTGTTCTTCTCTCTCCCTCTCTCCCCTCTCTCTCAAATAAATAAAATAAAAATCTTTAAAGAAAAAAAAACCTCTGAATACATCTAAGCCTGTTAGACTACTTTCTTTCCCTCTTCCTTCTCAGGCCTCCCTATTCTCTTTTCCTTCATCCCTTGCTCACTAATTTTACATTTTTTTCCTCTCTCTCTCCCTCATTTTCAGCTTCTCCCTCTCCTCATTTCTAGCATTCTCTTTTTCTGGTCTTTTCTCTGGAATTATCTGGAATAATCATGTAGGCCAGCAGGGCTCCAGTGAAAGGTAACACAAGTTTAGGGCCATAGAAATTGTTCCTTGCATTGGCTTTTTGTACTTGCCACCAAATCTGGTCAAGCAGTTCAGGGACTGTCTCCTGCTTCCACTTCTTCACCATACCCATTCCCTCTTCCTGACTTAGAGACTTCTGGAGGATGTGTCAAGCTCATAGGATGGTGAATTTTTTTTCTCTATGGGTAAGAGTGATTATGTAGATCTAGGCTAGATTTCCATGAGTGGGTCAGCATCAAATATTTAACTTCATCCTCTAAGAAACTAAAATTTTCATGTCCCCAGGGAAGTCACTTACTGAGGGACATGAGTGATGCTAATAAAAGTTCCAAGAGATTTATATAAAAACTAGAAAGTTAGGCTTCAAATTTACCAGGAGAATATACTTGGTTCAAACCATTATGTATGTAGGGTTTTAAAACCCATTAAGCTGCTTGATGAGTGAAGAATTGATGGTGACAGAAGGAAATTGATGTTTCTGAAAGGACATTTGCATCAGGCTCTTTTGTTTTAGTTTGTGGAGAAGTATTCCACTTTGGTGCATTTTGGTCAGAAGTGGAACTTGTATTGTGTATAAGAAGCTGGAGCCACACTAGTAAATGCTTAATCTCAATATTCTCAATATTCCTTAACATCAAAATTACATTACAACATGATCTGTTTTTTACAACTTGACAAATGGTAGTTTATTTTTTTTATACTGATCTTCTGCCCATTAGATCGGTTCTTTTTTTTTTTTTTTTTTGAGTTGTATGGATTCTTTACATATTTTAGATATTAGCCCTTTATCAGATATGTGATTTACAAATATTTTCTCTCCTTCTGTAGGTTGCCTTTCCATTTTGTTGATGAGTTCCTTTGCTGTGTGGGAGCATTTTAGTTTGATGTAATCCTGCTTGTTTACTTTTGCTTTTATTGTTTTTACTTTTGTGTCAGATTCAGAAAATCATTGCCAAGACTTATGTAAAGTAGCTTACTGTGTATGTTTTCTTCTATGAGATATATGGCTTAAGGTATTATGTTCAAGTTGTTAAGCCATTTTGAGTTAATTTTTTGTGTATAGTATAAGAAAGGGGTCCAATTTCATTCTTTTGCAGGTGGTTGTCCAGTTTTTCCAACACCATTTGTTGAAGGCTGCCCTTTCCCCATTATATATTCTTGGCTCCTTTGTCCTAAATTAACTGAATATCTATATCTATATCTATATCTATATCTATATCTATATCTATCTACATATAGTACTATAATTTATATATTTATAGTACTATAGTTCAAAATATTTGTACATTATTCTTTGTACTATAGTTTGCAATCAGAAAGCATGATGCCTCCAGTTTTGTTCCTCTTTCTCAAGATTGCTTTGGCTGTTCAGGATCTTTTCTGGCACCATTGTGTTTTAATATGTCTCCTTGGGTTTTGGCTTTATTTTGGGTAGAGGAGGGTATGTTTGAGGATTTAATGCATTCAGATTTTCCAGTCCTCTGTAAATGAAGAGACCTCACCTCCTTTCTAGGTAGCTGTTCTCCCCGAGGCAGAGCACTTAAGTGACAGAGACTTTTGAACTTTTGTGAGAAGAGTTGAGATAACTTATTTTAAAGGTTGTTCAAGGTTTTCAGCCTCTTTATCCTACTGCATTTTTTTTTAATACATTGGAGTTAACTTTTTTTCCTAGCTAGATATACTTTGGAAACTTTGGAGGAATAATCTTTTAAGATTGATTCATTCTCTTTCAAATAGTAACTTTAAAATGTTCTTGAAACTAATGGAACATTATGTGTCAACTATACTCAATAAAATAAAATATTTACTGAAAACACATAAACATGTGAAATATTCTTTTTTTTTTAAAAAGATTTTATGTATTTATTCATGAGACACACACACACACACACACACACACACACACACAGAAAGAGAGAGGCAGAGACACAGGCAGAGGGAGAAGCAGGCTCCATGCAGGAAGCCTGACGTGGGACTCGATCCTGGGTCTCCAGGATCAGGCCCTGGGCTGAAGGTGGCGCTAAACCGCCGAGCCACAGGGGCTGCCCCAAAATATTCTTGATACCTGGGATTTTCGGGTACATTCACAGTGTTAAGGCAAAATAACCTGTCCTTAAATTCATTCCACCTATTATCTTATAGCTGTTTCAGTTTGCTGATGTTCTTATAAAGTACATCACTAGCTAATTCCACAATTAGGAAGATGTACTGAAGCATAGTCTGGTTTAATTAAGTAATTTTTGGTAGCAAATTAGAAATAGATTCTTAACTAGAAAATAAAATAGACTCTTAATAGTTTAACTATTTGGTGGCAAATTAGAAAACAGACCCTTAGTTCCCTTGATTCACCTAGTGATAATACTTCTAGCAATTTTTTGGTATGACAAAAAATATATGCAGACAATATATATTTATACATGAAATATAATAATTATGTGATTTTAAAATAAATGCTTACTAAAATAATTCTGTTGTGACAAAAAATATATGCAGTATATATTTATATGTTAAGTGCTAAAAACAAGATATCCAGTGAAATGATCTTCCAGGAGTGAAGACTAAATAAAAACCTTTACAGACAAAACAAATCTAAGAAAGTTTGCCACCAATAGGACTTAACTAATGTATAGCCATACATTAAAAAGAATAAAAATTATTCCAGAAGGAGGGTCTGAGGAAAAGGAGGAAATGGTAAGAAAAACAAACTAAAACTAAAACTAAAATGGTAAACAACTCTCTATTAAAGAGTAACATTATGTTTTGGAGTTAAAAATTGATATATGACCAAAATTTTGAACAATAGTAGCATATAAATCAGGAAGGAGGTAATTGAGGATAAATAAATTATCCTTTTATTATCTTAGGATGGTAAAGGTATTCATTTTAGACTTTCAGTTAAATATGCAAGTTAAAATTTCTAATTTAGAAATTAGCCAGTAAATAAAGGAAAGAAAACCTCTGTAAAAGAAGAAGAAAATGTAGTGGGGGAAATCAGTCAATCTAAAAGAAGACAAAATCAGAAATATAAAATCAGATGCTCAAAGTAATCCAGATATAGTGATGATTACAATAGATTAAGTGGACTTACCATCCAGTTAAAGTCAAAGATTCTAAGTGGATACCTAAACAAAAACTCAAATATATACAGTTTACAAGATATGCAATTTGGACATAGAAAAAGTTTAAAAATATTATTGGAAATGAATAGGGACACAGCTATCTTCATATGAGACATTAGCTCACTTGGTAGTTATAAAAGGTTTAATTGGCATATATCTGAAAAGATAAAGCAAAAATGGTCAGTTTACAGGAGAAACTGATAAATCTACCCTTTAGTGGAAAACTTTAACATTATTCTCAATAATTCATTGATTAAGCAATTAGTAAGGATCTAAAAAATTTGAAAGATACAAGTAATGAGATACTACATCCAACAACTACAGAACACATAATATTTTCAGACACATTTAAAAATTTAAAAAGTGATCCTATAACTAGCTAGGAAGAAAAATTTCTAAAAATTCTAGAAAATCAGTATCATACAAATCTACTCCCTTATCACAGAACAATTTAGATTGGAAATCAGTTGCCAAAAAACATGGTTTGAAGTTTAAGGAACACACATTGTAAATGATCCACGAATCAAGGAAATCATACCAGATATGAGAAAACACTAAGGTCAGAAGAGTTAGAAAAATATAATAGCAAGATTCATGTGATATAACTCAAGCAATACTTAGAGAAAAATTTCTAGCCTTAAAGTAGAGATTCACAAACTTTCTTTCTTTTTTTTTTAATTGGAGTTCAGTTTGCCAACATATAGCATAACACCCAGTGCTCATCCCGCCAAGTGTCCCCCTCAGCGCCCATCACCCAGTCACCCCAACCCCCCCGTCCAACCTCTCCTTCCACTACCCCTTGTTCGTTTCTCAGAGTTAGGTGTCTCTCATGACAAACTTTCTCTATAAAGGAACAGATAGTAAAATACCACTATTTACCATCACAACACTGGTGTAACGATTCAGCTTTGCTCTTGTAGCACAAAAGCAGCCATGGACAATATGAAAATGAATGGGTGCAACTGTGCCCTAATAAAACTTTATTTACAAAACCAGTCAGTGGGCCAGTTTTGGCTCACCACTCTTAGTTTGCTGACCTCTGCCTTAATGACCCATATTAGAAAAAGAGGATGGTTGGAATAAATGGCTAATCATCTAACTTAATAACTACAAAACAAAAAAGCAGAATAAACCTAGCAAAAGGAAGAGGAAGGAAATGGTAAAGACAAGAGCAGAAATAAATTAAAAGAAAGATTCCATAAAACAATGCCAAAATCTGTTTATTTTAAAGGACTGCTTTAGGGGCACCTGGGTGGCTCACTCTGTTAAGCATCTGCCTTTTGCTCAGGTCACGATCTCGGGGTCCTGGGATGGAGCCCCACATCGGGCTCCCTGCTCAGCAGGGAACCTGCTTCTCCCTCTCCCTCTGCCCCTCTCTCCCCGCCCGTGCTGTGCTTTCTCTCATATTCTCTCTCTCTCTCAAATAAATAAATCTTAAAAAAAAATAAAAGACTGCTTTAGTCCAGGTGCTCTGGAAAGCAGCACCTTAAGTAAAGACTAAGGTCTTTTTTACTTGGGAGGTACAAGCCCAGCACCATGAGAGTGAGATAAGAAGAGTAGCAAAGCCTCAGTGAACTGTCAGAGAGCACAGCGTGTTGCCTGTCAGCACATGCATTCAGCAGTCTTCCAAGTTTGACAGAGGAGGGATGATGCAGCGTAAGTGGGCCATATGCCAGAGCCAGAGGGAGAACCTGGTCAAGAGAATTTAAGAATGCACATAAAGTGTGTCACACAGACTAATAAGGCTTCTCAAAATCTGGAAAGACTGTTGTAAAAAAGAAGAGAAGACGTGAGTAAACAATATGAAGAATATCACTGTTCAATCTGATGCAGTGGAGATTTAAAAGATAAGATCTTATCAACCACTTTGTGCAGATAATTTTGAAAACTCAGGTGGTAGGTCAAATTCTTAACAGTATAAATTATCAAAATTGATTCAAGAAAATTGGATTGCTTCTGTAAACTATTAAATGAAAGGAATTGGTATATTAAAAAATATTTTGGGGCACCTGGGTGGCTCAGTTGGGTAAGTGTCAACTCTTGGTTTTGGCTCAGATCATGACCTCATGGGTCTTGAGATGAGTCCCCTGTTGGGCTCCACATTTAGCAGGGAGTCTGCTGGAAGATTCTCTCCCTCTGCCCCTACCCCCAACTCGCATTTGCTCTCCCTCTCTTTCTAAAATAAATAAATCTTAAAAACATACGTTTCTTCCAAAAACCCAGGGTTTGGGTAATTTCTGTAGGCAAATTCTACAACTACAGAAAATCAAACAACTGAATATTCTAATCTTGCAAAGCCTTTAAAAAGAGCATAAAGAGAAGAAACACTCGCAAATTAATATATGAGGCCAGTGCAACCTTTCCCTCAGAATCAATCGAAGAGTATTTAAGAAAGGAAAGTGACCAGGTTCGCTTTTCGATATAGATGCACAACCTTAAAATATCAGGCTGAATTCATCAGTACACAAAAAAGTCAATACATCATGACTGTCCATCGGTACAGCCACTTTGGAGAACAAGCTGGGCATTGCCCGTTAGCATGGGGCAGCAGAATGTACACAGAGCCTGGGGGGCAGTACCTCCCCTAGGTACAGCCTCTAAACTCATGCATGAGACTTGGGGGTTCAAGCATGGTCCTAATAGTGAGCAACTGGAATCAACCCACTGACAATGGAATGGAAAAAGTGTGCTTACCCTGTAGATTCATGTACATTTATAGATAGCAGTGGAACGACTTAGCCAGTTACCTGCAACAGTGTGGGCAAATGCTGTGAACATAAGGTGAAAAAAAACAAGTCCTTGAAAACTACAACATTTGGTTTCTCTCAATAACAAGCAAAACTAAACAATATATTATCTATGGTCACACACTATAAAGGACAGCAAGGGATTGGAAATCCTGCGGGGTAAGGATGGCTGCTGCCCTGGGCAGATGGAGGAGGGCAGGTCGGGGGAGAGGGCTCCCTTCCTAAGATTAACAATATTCTGTTTCAGGGGCGCCTGGGTGGCTCTGTTGGTTCAGCGGCCAACACTTGCTTTCACTCAGGTCCTGATCTCGGGGTCCTGGGCTGGAGTCCCGCATCACCCTGCTGCATGCTCCGCAGGGGGTCGGCCTCACCCTTCTCTCTCTCCCTCTCCCTGCCCCTCCTCCCACTCTCTCGTGCTCTCTCTCTCATCAATACATCTTTTAAAAAATATTCATTTCTATATTGGTAGGGGGAAGGTGAGGGTTATCATCATCTTTAGTGACATTTCACACACACACAGATGAAAATAGGCATTTTCTAGAAGGCATTAGGATTTCTGCATGCTGGGATCCAGAGAGGGCAAGGAGCAGGCTAGTTCTCCAGAGGGGCGTGCTGCTGGTCAGTCTGTAGAGCTGCTGGGGTCTGGCCAATGGCCAGGCTGGAAGGGCAGGTAAACTGAGGAAGAGCCTCAGCTGACATTTATGTTTTGAAGGGGAGACTTATGACCATGCTTTGGAGTGGATATCTTGCGAGTCAGGCCAGTGACCAGAGGACCACTTGCCGGCCTGCAGGGTTAGTGCAGCTGAGAGACAATGACTTTGCCACGAAAGTACTGGCAGCAAGGTAGAGAAGAGACAGAGGACTTGAGGGTGACCTCGGGGGCACAAGGGACAAGACTGGCTTCTGCCTGATGGATATGGGAGATCAGGGAACAAGAGAAAGTCAAAAGGCACCTCCGGGATTTCAGGCCACATAATCCGAGAAATAAGAGTGTCATTACCTGAGCCACGAGCCCCAGAGGAGAGTTTTTGTGCCTCATGGAGAAGAGAGAAGAAGGTGACAAGTTGAGCCTGACATGTGTATAAGGCCCTTTTTTTTCTGGAGTTGGCCTGTCCAAAGGGTGTTTAGTCACTGCCCTTCCTAGACACCCACCCCAGTACCATCTCCTGCTTCTTCTGGAAGGACAAACAGCGCTTAACCCTGTGTTATTCTGTCTTCCTTAGCATCTGCCAATGTAGCGGCCCCTTTGAACCTTATCATGAAGGGCCACAGCTCCCACGTGACCACAGCAAAAATGTCACTCAGGTTGCAGCCCCGGAGAACTTACGTCCTGGGCAGTGTCCGTGCATGATGTCTAGGGCTCGAGCTGACGGGACGGCCATCCTAGAGATTCATTTGTTTCCTTAGGTATTGGAGGCTTGTTTCAGAATTCCAAAATCACTTAATTAAGATAAAATATTCCTGTCCTGAGAATCACAAGATGTGTATTGGTGTGCCAGAGCTGTGAAATACCCCGGGCTGGGTGGCTTAAAGAGCAGATATTTATTTCTCACGGTTCTGGAGACGAGAAGGCCAAGAGCAGGGTGTTACCTGCTTTGATTTCTGTGACGCCTCTCTCCTTGGTTTGCAGGTGGCCATCGTCTTGCTGTGTCCTCACATACCTCCCTTTTGTGTGCACACATTGCTGGTGTGTCTTCCTCTTCTTATAAGGATGCTAGTCCTGTTGGGTTAGGGTCCCACCCTTATGATCTTATTTAAACTTAATGATCTTTTTAAGGCTCTGTCTCCAAACACAGTCACGTTGGGAGTTTGGGCTTCAGCCTATGAATTTGAAGGGAGGAAATAACTTAGCCCATGACCCTGAGCTCTAATCATGGATGAGAGATATGAGTGTAGGTGAGTGGCTTTTCCAGCACTCCTGCCTGTAGTTGTTTACTGAAAATGAAGCTGTAAGGACAAGAACAACGGTCTGCAAAAACTCACCTCTGTGGGTTTTTGAAGCAGATGCTGAGTCCCATCCTCAGACTTTCTGATTCAGAGGACTGGGGTGAGTGAGACTTGGCATTCAGACAGGTTTCTAGGTGCTGCCACTGGTGTAGGGACCACACTTTGAGAACCATTGGAAAAGCATGATGTGTTCAGTCCTTTTAGCATTTACATTCCATGGTGGTTCTGTGATACCACCTTACAGCCTCCCTCTGTAGCCTCCAAGACTGGAGGTCCTTGTCTGAACCACACAGCCTGGAAATTGATGTGGGTGGCTGTTTACTCAACTCTAAGCATGATACATCAGTAGTACCAATGTAGATGCATAGGAGGGAATTCACTTAGCACATGGAGGGGATGTCTGTAGTCATTAAAGCTCACTTCTCTCATGAAACCCCTGTTGAAAAGACTGATATTCGAAGCCCAAGCATGCTGAAAGGACTCCAGTGATGAACTACACTTCCTCAATGTGGTATCCACAGTCCGTAGGGGGGCAAAAACCCTATCATACCTGCCACTGCTTTCTGTCCAAAAAGGATTTTAAAAAATCAAAACATTAGAACTCTTAAAAAAAAAAGATGAATTCTTTGAGAGAGAGCATATGTTCGAGCATGGGGAGGTGGGGAGGGCGGGGGTGGGTGAGTGGAGCAAAGGGAGAGAGGGAGAGAGTCCCAAGCTGAATGTGTGCTAAGCCCAGAGCCTGGCGAGGGGCTCCATCTCAAGATCTTGAGATCCACAACCTGAGCTGAAACCAAGACTCAGATACTTAACCAACTGAGCCACCCAGGCGCCCCTAGAGCTTTTAACTACAGGGAACAAACTGATGGTCACCAGGGAGGAGGTGGGAGGGAGGATGGGTGACATAGATGATGGGGATTAAGGAGGACACTGTGATGAGCACCGGGTCTTGTATGGAAGTGTTGGATTATCATATTCTACATCTGAAACTAATTACACTGTATGTTAACTACCTGAAATTTAAAATCTAAAAAAAAAAAAAAAAAAAAAAAAAAAAGACTTTAGAGCTCAAAGAGATTGTAAGTCATTTCTAGAGCAGAGTCATACTTTTTCAGATGAGGAAACTGAGGTCCCAGGATGACCTATCCAAAGCCACACAACAAATTAGTGGCAGGGCTGGAAGCAGAATTTAGGTCTAATGACTCACCTGGCCAGTGCAGGTGCTCCATACCTGTTTAGCATGATAAACAATCGATTCAGCAGAAGAAGCCAGAGAATCAGCATGGGAGCCGAAGGGCAGGATTCTCGTTTGCCAGTGGAGCAGCAGGTCCTGCCCCGCGGCTGCTCGGTGGATTACTTCAGCAGTTAGGAAGGTCAGCATATGCTACATAAGTGGTCCTGCCGAGAGCTTTCCCCCATTTCAGGCCCTTGCTGCCTGCAAGTTTCTCTAGTTTGAGGTTTAGAAAATTAACAGTTTGTTGCACAACCTGAAAAACTCCGTTTTTCTGAGTTGGGGGAAAAATACAAAATTATGAATGTTGCGCTTATAAAGGAAATTCTTTTGCCTGTTTTAAGTTGAGACACGTTCGTTCCTCCCAGCTGAATGGGGGCTTAGCATCCATTTCTTATACTAAGATCTCAGCCCTCAAGGCAACTCACCTTCACATATCTGATGAGTTGAGAGCCACTGACTAAAGATTGAAAACCTAACAGGTGGAATTTCCATAACCTGCAGTAGTTTAACAAGTCACTTCTAAGGAGAACAGGTCTCTAGTTTCATGCACACCGTATCACCGGTGATCTTTTTTTTTTTCTATTTTTTTTTAATTTTTTAAATTTTTTATTGGTGTTCAATTTACTAACATACAGAATAACCCTCAGTGCCCGTCACCCATTCACTAAACTCAAAATGGATGAAAGATCTAAATGTGAGACAAGATTCCATCAAAATCCTAGAGGAGAACACAGGCAACACCCTTTTTGAACTCAGCCACAGTAACTTCTTGCAAGATACATCCACGAAGGCAAAAGAAACAAAAGCAAAAATGAACTATTGGGACTTCATCAAGATAAGAAGCTTTTGCACAGCAAAGGATACAGTCAACAAAACTCAAAGACAACCTACAGAATGGGAGAAGATATTTGCAAATGACGTGTCAGATAAAGGGCTAGGTTCCAAGATCTATAAAGAACTTTTTAAACTCAACAGCAAAGAAACAAACAATCCAATCATGAAATGGGCAAAAGACATGAACAGAAATCTCACAGAGGAAGACATAGACATGGCCAACAAGCACATGAGAAAATGCTCCGCATCACATCAGGGAAATACAAATCAAAACCACGATGAGATCCCACCTCACACCAGTGAGAATGGGGCAAATTAACAAGGCAGGAAACCACAAATGCTGGAGAGGATGCGGAGAAAAGGGAACCCTCTTACCCTGTTGGTGGGAATGTGAACTGGTGCAGCCACTCTGGAAAACTGTGTGGAGGTTCCTCAAAGAGTTAAAAATTCACCGGTGATCTTATTTACTGGAGTTAAAGGCAATTTATATCAGTCGGTTTCCTCTTTCAGAGCATTCCTTTGCTGGAATTCAAAATCAGAAGCAAAGGTGCTTGTCTTCAGAATTGTATGATTTTTATTTTATTTTTTTTACATATTTGTTCCAGCCACCTGAGTTTATGCCTCAGATTCTGGTTCACCTTGCTATTGTAATCACACTGGAAATTTCACGACCATGTTCTGGGACTTAACCTCCAAATCATTTCTAAAGGAAACAGGCATTTCTTGTTGATATTAACTCACAGCCCAGAGGTTCTGTTCAAACTCTGTTTTCTAGGCCCCTCCTCGTAGGTAATATTGGAGGACAAATTGCTGTCTGTGACAGGATACCTAGATACAGTCTGTCATCTCATGGGATTCTGAAGGGGGAGAAGTAAATATAAGGCTTTGAACAAAACAGAGTGGATCGTTTTTAATGCCTGCAGTTAATTAAGATAGACATGAACATCTACAACAATGCTCTTTTTGATCATTGAAATGGGAATTGGAATCAGGGAGCTTGATTTTCTTATCTTCTCACCACCAAAAAGCAGCCACGAGCTAATCTATGGAGCTGTTTTTGCTAGGAGTACAGTAGGAGTACCTGCAGCATCCTCACGGTTTAGATAAAGAGGATCTGTTTCCACAGGCCCCCTGAGAGTTATGAGTTCCTTAAAAGCATGGGGGTGGCTCTTTGCACCCCCCCCAAGCTCCCAGCTTCCCTCACCTGCCCTTTGCTGTCAGATGCAAAACTGTCAGATGCAAAATAAAAAACCTTTATCCTTATTCATTTTCTCTTTTACAGCCTAACAAACGCCCCTGCTTTGTGTTTCTCTTTGTACCATCTCCTTTGTGGTACCTCCAGCTGAATCACACAGGAGGATTTATTTTGGGTGTTTTGTCACTATTTTGTGCTTCCCTCAACCCCTCATTTGACTTTCCAGATGCTCTGGCTTCACCATCTTTTGAATTTTCCAGTCCTTTCCATCTTCAGAGTGATTTGTGATCATGCTTGCCTATTTTTCACTGTCTCAGAGAAAGAGATTGTTCCTATCTAGGGGGAAAGCATTTCTTTTCCTGCAATACTATTTCCTATCTGCACATCTTGATATTTTTAAAATAGTTTGCCATACATTCTTATACTCAGAATTGTTTGATTCCATTTTTCAGATGCAGTAAGTTAAGAAGAAAGTGGGAGGTGATCCTTTCCAGGAATGGAAGCAGGCTTTTGCTTTAGTCTCTGATTCTGTGGCCCAGTTACAGACAGCTTGACTACTTAGTGATTTAGAAAGATGTCTTGGGCATTGGCAGTTTTCCTCTGTAGTAGTCATTTTTTTTTTTTAAGATTTACTTATTTATTAGAGAGACAGACAGAGAGAGCAGAGAGAGAGAGCATGAGAGGCGGGACATAGGGAGAAGGAGAGAAGCAGACCACTGAATGTGGAGCCTGATGTGGGGCTCGATCCCATGACCCCGAGATCATGATCTGATTTGAAATCAAGAGTCGGATCCTCAACTGACTGAGCCACCCAGGTATCCCTGTGCTAGGAATTCTTGATCTCTCTAGCTTTGGAGCAGTGATTAGTAGAATGGAGAAAGGTTAAGATCTCCAAAGATGGCAGCTTCTAGCAATCTTATTTGAAGATCCAGAAAATTCTCTCCCAGAGGAGAAGTCCTGAAATGCTGTTGCAAGCTTAAGTTCGAAAATGTACATTCACTTGCTGCAGTTTTTGTTTTTGCTGTTTGCCAAGCAGTATTATTACAGAGTAATGAGAAGCTACCTGTCTGTGTGAGTCAGGGAATGAAAACTCTTTGCTCTCACTGAAGATGAGGCTTCCATCCATCATGTAACCCTGCACTGAGAAAGGAAACTCCTCTGTTGACTTCACTGAACAGCTCGTACCTATGACCAAAATCTGCCTATTGGTTGGACAGATGTGTTTTGGTAACATTGACTTATGTAATTAAGAAATGACTTATGTCATTTCTTCCCAGAAAATATTTCTCAGTATTGACTACTTGACAGTTTAAGGCTAAAATTAGGAAAATAGACCCAACCATCATTGTATCCACACAGGCAAGTGTATCCCAATAAAGCTTTCAGTTCATTTGCTTGTTTTATGTATTCTTAGCAGACAAAATAGTTTTTTTTTTTTTTTCCAAAACAGGTTTTGGAATCAGCCAGTTCATACAGGAAAATAAATGTGTTTATTTTCTTAGGGAGGGTGTTTTTTCTTTTTTAGGTGGTTCTTAAGACTACTGCCTTCAAAGTGTTTCTTAAATATTTTCACTTGGCTCTAACTTTGAAGAGTGGTTCTGGGTGAAAAAACCCTCTTTTTTTTTTTTTTTTTTTTTTTAAGATTTATTTATTTGAGAGAGAAAGAGCAAGCAGGGGAGGAGGGGCCGAGGGAGCAGGAGAGAGAGTCTCAAGCAGACACCTCACTGAGTGCAGAGCCCGCCAACGGGCTCTATTTCATGACCCTGAGATCATGACCTGAGCCTGAGCCGAAATCAAGACTTGGATGCTTAACTTGGACTGAGCCACCCAGGTGCCTCTGGGTGAAGAAAACTCTGGATGAATATAAAAATATAAACATTTTGAAGATGGTTTCTTTTGGGTTAAAAGATCTACTTTCAGTTCATTCTATTTTTAGTGGCATTATTAAATCTGTAGCCACTAGAAAGCTGAAGTGGGGTGGAAGAACATATGACTTGATATATAAAATAAGAGACCAAAATATCAGAGTCCTATTTACTAAGTATAATTGAAAAGCCCTGGGCTTAGGCACAAATACACATACTGGATGGGAGAAGTCTTGCTGCTGTAGCTGATTTTCAGAATTTTATTGCTGCAATCTACCATCCTGTTCCTCCCCACATTTTGCTGGTAGGAAAGAGGAGTTCGAAGATGTAAAAGGATTCTCCCAAATTTGCACAGCTAGTAAATATCCTAGCCAGAAACAGGACTCATGTTTCTTGGTTTTGAATCCATTGCTTTTTTAAAGGTCAGTATGAAGCAACTGTGTGATGTAATGGCCAAAATGTGTGATGCCAATTCAGGTAACAGGAGAATAAAGCAGATTGTTGTAACCTACCTACTAGGGACGCCTGGGTGGCTCAGCAGTTGAGTGTCTGCCTCAGCTCAGGGCATGACCCCAGGGTCCTGGGATCAAGTCCCACATCCAGCTCCCTGCTTGGAGCCTGCTTCTCCCTCTGTCTCTGCCTCTCTGTCAATGTCTTTCATGAGTAAATTAATGAAATCTTTAAAAAAACAAAATCAAAACCTACCTAATAACGAAAATCAATTCAATTCACACATTCAATGAATATCAATTGAGTAGCCACCATATGACATGCATTATTGTTAGGCACAGCATTAAAATGGCTACTTTGGAAATTCATTGAGTGGCTATATTTTTAAGTGACATTTAGAATTTCTTTTGGACATGTCAAAAAACTGAAGACTATGATGGTTGTCATGAGGTGGTGTGGTCTCTGTGTCCAATTAGGCCCTGCATCACCAGTGAGGGGTGGGGGGTTGGATTCAGAAGAGCATGAATGGAGGGTTGAGTGAGATGTCTCTAAGGTTCCTTATAGCTCAGAAGTCCTATGGTTCTTGGAAAAGTAAATGTTTTCATGACACTGTTAGATATGGATTGAGCACAGGGGAAGGTAGTGTGTAACCTAAGTCAATCATGGGGCTAAAGAGAGAGTCTCGGACTTCATTTTCTGTTGTGCATGGGCCCAGGCTGGGTCCTGGAAACACTTGAAGGGAGAGGGAACACAGCTCAGCCCTGTACTGTCAGCAACTCATTGCCTCAAGCTGCATGATATTCAAGAGGAAATATACAGACACTTTTTAATATCAAAATTTTTTTAAATTACAAAATTAATATACTCTGTTTATAAAAGTCTAAACATTATAAAAAATATCTACACAGGAGAGTAAAAATCCTTTATCACACCAGCCCTCTATAGAGCAATTTGGAGTGCATTTCTCCAGAGAGTTTCCTCTGAATATGTTTACATATGACATTTCTTAATAAAAATCAAATTATGCTATAGTTGCAACTTTTTAAACTTAGATATTTTTCTATGTTAGTATATTTATTTTAAAAAGGCTATATAAAAAAAAAAAGGCTATATATTGGGCAGCCCGGGTGGCTCAGCGGTTTAGCACTGCCTTCAGCCTGGGGTGTGATCCTGGAGACCCAGGATCGAGTCCCATGTCAGGCTCCCTGCATGGAACCTGCTTCTCCCTCTCCCTCTCCCTCTCCCTCTCCCTCTCCCTCTCCCTCTCTCTCTCTCTCTCCCTCTCTCTCTCATGAATAAATAAATAAAATCTTTTTTTAAAAAAAAGGCTATATAGCATTCTATTGAAAGAGTATATCATAATTTTAAACCATTACTTTTTTTTCTATTTCTAAAGCAATGCTATACCTATCCCTAAAAGATACTGACCTTTCTGTTAAGATGAAGGTGACAGGTGATTCTTGGAATATGAGATAAAAAACTGATGGTGTGTGCATATGTGTGTGTGTGTGTGTGTGTGTGTGTGTGTTAGGATGAGAGAGACGTCACTGATGGAGAATTGGTCATAAAACATATTGAAAAAAGAGAGATTAGGGGCATCTGCATGACTCAGTAGGTTGAACGTCCAACTCTTGATTTTGGCTGAGGTCACAATCTCAGGGTCCTGGGATCAAGCCCCATGTCGGGCTCCATCATGCTCAATGGGGAGTCAGCTCCAGATTCTCTCTCCCCCTCTCCCTCAACCAATGGGGTTGCTCCCCCAACCAATGCTTTTTTTCCTCCCACCAACGCTTACACATCTCTCTCTCAAATAAATAAACTCTTTTAAAAAAGGGAGAGTATAATTTCTCTTAAGACAACATTATGACATTCTATTGTTCATATGTATTGACTTCAGTGGTTTCAAAGCACTGCTAGTGAAATGAAGGACAAATATCCTCTTCTCATTATTTACCTGAATCTTCATATGAAACTTGCAGCAAAAGTGTGGCAGTAACCTATGGACCATAAGACCAAGAACCCCAGAACCATTTGCAGGGGAGTCCAGTGTTTTATACTTGGCTTCACCTCTCAATTTGAACAGCTTGTAACCAGGGAAATATTTCAAATATCTATAGCCACACATAAAAATCTACTTGCTTTTAACTGCTTTGAGGTCCAGAACTCTTCACAATGCCTTGTTTGGGGTCGCATATTGCTGTAATTAGAAATCCTGTAGACATCAGAAAAACTGGTAAGTGAGGTTCTCCTACTACCTTCTCTTTGTAGGACAGAAAGAGCAAGAGGCAGCCAACATAATTGTGTTGCTTTGTTTGTAAAGGCGCTGAAAAATAACACATCAGAACATACATTAGTGTTGTTGCTTTTTTTATTAGTAAGCTTTATTTTTTTTTATTTTTTTATTTTTTATTTTTAGTAAGCTTTATTTTTTAGAAGAGTTTTAGAATTACAAAACAAATTGAGCATATAGTACAGGGCTCCCATGTTGACTCCCTCTCCTGGCCACAGTTTTCCCTTTTATTAACATCTTACATTAGTGGGGCCCATTTGTTACAGTTAATAAACTGATATTGGTACATTATTAACCAATGTCCATAGTTGATTCACATTTTCTTGGTTTTAAACTGATATCCTCTTTCTGTGCCAGGGTTCCTTCTAGGGTCCCACATTAAATGTGGTTGTTATGTTTCCTTAGGCTACACTAGGCTGTGACAGTTTCTCAGACTTACTTGTTTTTTTTATGACTTTGACAACTTTGAAGAGTACTCATCAGCTTTGCTATAGAATGTCCTTCTGTTGGAATTTGGCTGATGTTTTTCTCGTGATAAGGCTGGGGTTCTGGGTTCTGGGGAGGAAAATCCCAGAGGCAAAGTAACATTTTCATCACATTATATCCCAGGTAGATACTATCAGTGTGATTTATGACTCTTGGTACTGACCTTGATTAGCTGGCTGATGGAATGTTTACCAGGTTTTTCCACAATAAACTTGCTTTCTACCTACACCCCACCCCCACTTTACACACTGTCCTCTTTGGAGGGAAGCCACTACACACAGCCTACACTGTGTTGGGGGAGGAGGGCTTATGTCCTACCTCCTTGAAGGTCGAATAGCTACATAAACTATTTGGAAGTCTTCTGCATGAGAGACTTGTCTCTTCTCCCTACTTATTAATTTATTCATTTATTTAAGACAGTATGGAATCATGGATATTTATACTTTGGATTATAATCTAATATTGCCTCATTTTGTTGCTCATATTGTTCCAGCTTTGGCCACTGGGGGCTCTTTCAGTTGGCTACTGTATCCCTTTGACATGTTTTTCTAGCACCTTCTTATTTCATGGCACTAGGAGGTACTCCAAACTCATCTTGTATATTCCTTGCCCTAGTCCTGAAATCAGCCATTTCTCCTTTTATTAGAGCATGGTCTTAGAAACCAAGATCTAGGTGGTGGTTTTTTGCTACTGGCATTTTGCTTATTTCAGGTCCTTTTTACTGACAGAGCAAAAAAAACATATGTGTGTATACTAACCTTTGAATGTTCATAAATCTATATTCCATATCTAGCAACCTATGTTTATATTAAGTTAAACATGAGTACTTATTGATGTCTCCAAATCCATTACCACTTGGATCTTTCTAGGGTCTCCCCCTTGCTTTTCTGTACATTTCACTCCCACAGTGAGAAACCACCACCCATGGACTTAATGGTTCAGTTCCAGGCTACGTCCAGGCTTCAGTCCACTATATTGTAGAATTGGAACTGTTAACTCATACCTTACGTAACTGAATCAACCTAATGTGGGCAACGATCAAGTGGAGTACAGTGCTATGTGCAGTTCATTTTGGTTTTAGTCTGACAGACTTCATTCATTTTCAAGTTATACAATTGAGCATCTTTTTCTCACTCCCTTCAGTGAGGTTGTTTCATACATTTTGTAGGACAGTTAGATTCTCTTGTCATTGTTGTCAGTCTTTCTTGAGTTTTCTGATCTCCTAAATGATTTTTTTTAAGGTGTGTGCACTAAGGTTCACTTTTGGGGTTGTGAATTTCGGTGGGTTTTGACAGATGCATAGTGTCATATGGCCGCCATAATAGTACCATACAGCATAGGTTCATCACACTAAAAATGTCCTGTGCTTTTTCCTCTTCTCCTCCCTCTGAACTGCTGCCAGTCACTGATCTTCTCACTATGTCTATAGTTTTTCCTTTTCCAGAATGTTATATGGTTAGAATCACAAGGTAGATAGCGTTTTCATACTGGCTTCTCTCACATAGTGGTATGCACCTAATATTCTTTGATTGCTTGTTTCTTTTTTCACTGAAGAATAGTCCATTGGATGGATAAATCAGTTTGTTTATCCACTCAGCTATTGAAGGACATCTTGGTTGCTTCCAGTTTTGGCACTTATGACTAACATTGCTCTAAGTAATATTCATGTGCAGGGTTTTGTGTAGACATAAAGTTTCGACTCTATTGGGTAAATACCTAAGAGTGTGAATACTGGATTATATGGTAAGACAATGTTTACTTTGTAGGAAGCTGCCAGACTGTCTTCCAAAGTGGCCATACCATTTTGCATTCCCAGCAGCAATGAATGAGAATTCCTGTGTCTTAGCATCCATGCCAGCATTTGGTGTCTCAGTTTTCTGGACTTAGCCATCCTGATAGGTGTATGGTGACATCTCATTATTGTTTTGATTTGAAATTCTTAAAGACAAATGATGTTGGGCATCTTTTCATATGCTTTTTGCCATCTGTATATCTTCTTTGGATGACTGTTCAGATTTTTAATCCATATTTAATAGGGCTGTTCTTTTATTATTGAGTTTTTAGAGTTCTTTTCATATTTTGGATATGGTCTTTTACCAGATGTGTATTTTGCAAATATTTTCTCCCATCCTGTGGCTTGTATTTTCATCTTAATGGTGTCTTTTATGTGTTGTTAATTTTATCACCATTTTCTTTACTCTCAATGAGTAACTTCAGGGTTGAAGCCTTCTGGTGGTAGACAAGATCAGTTGTTCTGATACAGCCAATAATTTTTTCCCCCTTCCTACTTTGATAACTGTTGGTCTAGATTCTCACTGCTGGGCACCACACTTTGGAGCCTCCCCTTGTTGACTTAACTAGATTGAAGCAGTGGGGAGGTAGGTGTATAAAATCCTTGGAGATTTGGGGCTTAGTTCTGGCTCTTCTTATTACCAGTGGTGTGGTTTTAAGAATGTAGTGCTACTGTGTTCCTCTGTGCCTCAGTTACTTTGGCTCTGATACTCTTTAATAATGCATGGAATATTATTCATAAGCAAAAGCTTTAGCTTCAAACTATTTGATTACTCTCACTGAGTTCAAAGTTGGCTACTATAATTAGCTTTTAAAGCGGAAGCCTTTTCCCAATTCTGTTCACTCATGGTGGTGATTTAGAGAGTCAATGGGAAAGCAGTAACTGGACTTTTTCTAGAAAAAATATATAAGCAATTCCAGATGTCTTAACATCAGGAATTTGTGGGCCTGTTTGCTATTCTCTTAGTATATTATATTTTCTGTACTTGAAATTGAAATTTGAAATCTTCCCTAGACCTAACATGAGCTCTTCTTTTGAAAGCGCTTTCCCCAAAATGGGGAATCTACTATACAAGGTCTTCTTCTGGTGTTTGTTATATCAAGTGGAAGGATTTAGAACAGCAAAATCCAGAGTTGTTTCACCTTCTTCACTCCCCTAAGCTATATGAATGTATTTTTTATTTAGTTTGAATTTCAGTGAGAACAGCCTAAGTTAGCTGTGGGGAAATAGTAATGTAGAACCAAGTCTGATTTTTGCCTTGGTAAGATATCTACGTTATTCTGTTTGCCAAGGGAAACAACAGAAAGATTTTAAGGATGATATTGATGTAATTTGATCCTTTTTTTTTGAAAAGATTATTCTCCATGGTGTGTACAGAAGAGATTTTAGGGGGAGAAGAGTGGAAACAGGGAAATGTTATTGGGGAGTTATTGATAGGCAATGCTAGAAAATAGCTTGAACAAGGTGATAGCAGTGGAGTTGGAGAGAAGGCATCAGATTTGAAGCATATTTGGGAGGTAGAGCTAAGTGGACATGCTGGTAGATTGAATCTGATTGGGAGGATAAGACAAGGAACCACACTGGTGTGCCCAAGACTGTCTCTATTTTAGAATGGGTCAGGCTGGCAGGAGATTTCCCACTCTTTAAAATCAGGGATTGGATCCACATATCATGAAGGTTCTTCTTAGCTCTAAAGTTCAATATTGCTGTGATTGTGTGCTGTGGAGCAATTTCCCCCCAATTAATGGAAGGTCTAATGGCAATCTTGGTGTTTTTTCTACCAGGACCAGAGCAGGCACCTCAGAAGAAGGCATCCTCTAAAAGAATAAGACATCTCCTTCTTATAATGTCTATGTGGAGATTTCTTTCCCAGTCGGGGAGATTTTTAGCGCCTATAAAATAAATAATTTTCTGACTATAGCCTTGGGAAATGGAAAACTGTAACTCCTCCTTTTGAAAGGCCTTTGAAGAGTAGATTGAATACCCATTCATCGGCAGGCCTCCAGAGTCCAAGGAATCGTTAATATGACCTCCTGAGGTCACTTTTATGACTCTGGCAAACGGTTTGATTTCTATAACAAAAGGAGTTGGCAATTATAAAACTTAATGAGTGTTTATTATCATTACCCAAGATAAATATTTAAAATCCAGTTTTCTCAGATACAGGTGGCATCAAGAAGAATGTCTTTGAGATGCATTTGACCTTGCAGCTGTTAAATTCAGCCTCTCTGCAGCACCTGCCAAGCAAGCATGTGCAAAGGAACCATGTAGTAAGATGCCCATTTGTTAACATTACTATCCACTCAGTTCTAATTCTCTCTTTGGAATCAGGTCTGCCCCTCCCCACCTCTGGTAGAGCATTGCCTCCTATTTGCTTTTCTTTCTGCAAACGGCACACATTAAGTGCAAACATTTTGACTAATGCCACATATAAAGCCTTGAACCTACCCATGGGGAAATATCAAGAGTCTTTTCAAATCCTGTAAATGAGAGCATTTTTACAGAAAAGAAAACCTGCTAAGTGTCAAGTATCACTTCATAATTCAGCTCTTGACTTATTATTCAAGAATGCCAGGCCTTTCATCTGCTTTGCAAACCGCTCTGGAATTGATGCAATCAGCTTTCTGTGCATGGCAGGAAATTGTGATACAGAGGGGTGAGGAGGGGTGTAGGGAGTAGTTTCCCTCTAACTCTCACACATGCTCTATAAAATAAGGAAATCTTTCTTCTAGGGAGTTGTTTTATGAAGGCTTCTCTGGCAGCATACCCTTTCCTGTGGTCCCTAAGTTCCTTGACAACTCACAAGTATAGTAAGTAGGACTTCATTGTCCAGCCTATGCCAGAACCACTCCTCAACAGCATTCACCATGCACCCCGACAGCCACAATCGTGCGATTTGCTGCTTTGGGCAGGTTTGTTATCCTTATATCTTCCACATGAAGCATGACGTTGGGGAAGATTGTGTTTTCAATATTTAATTGTGAAAGTTACTAACTAGCAACCATTTAATGGCAAGAAGAATAAAGCTCATGCTTATAATAATAGCTAATATTTGTTTAACATCACACAGGATCTCCCTGAGCAGCTTCCTACCGGTTCTGGGAGGTATATATTATTATACCTATTGAATAGATGAGGAAACTGAGATTCAGAAACTTCAGGGTGTTTGTTCAGAACTTGAAGGTGAGCAGGCTCACATTGCTGATAAGCATTGCTACTGCAGTGGGTATCATAGGACAATTAAAGTAATGATGTTTATGTTCAGGCTTCTCTTCTGGCGTATTTCCTCATGGGATTGTAAGAACTAACCTTTAATGCAGTTAGGGAACATCCAGAGGCCTCTCAGGCTGGTTGTGCTCCCCCTGCAGCTGGCCCCAGGCAGACTCTTATCACCAGAGCTGTCGGGAGGAGGTGGCTGCCTCCCACCCCTGGTCTTCTGGTCTGAGCAGCGCTGACGCCAGTGATAGTCCTCTGAATGCGGAGGAGGAGAGCTTGCTATCTCCCAGCGCCTGCACTGTCCAGGTTCCTGCTACGTCACTTAGCTCAGCTATTGTACTTTCTCTCCATTTTTTTCTTTAAAATCCTCCATTTATTCAGAAATGGTTACTAAGTGTCTACTCCATGCAGGACCCTATTGTAGGTACCATGAAGAAAACAAAAGAGTAAGACCTTCAGGTAGGATATTTAGATGAAGATGCCCAGCAGGTGGATAACAGAGTTGTATTGGTATTGGGGAGATAGATAAGGACAAGTTTAGATTTCTGAGTTATGCATTTAATGAGCTCTGATGAAGTTAAGTGAAGCAACACAGTTTATCAGAAAGAGCCTGGAGTTTGAAGGGAGAAGGCCTGTTTTAGATTCTCATTTCTGCCTCCTACATAAGATGCTTGGCCTCTGGCAATCGATAATAACCTCAGCTAAACCCA
Organism: Canis lupus baileyi; assembly: GCF_048164855.1. Taxonomy (NCBI): domain Eukaryota; kingdom Metazoa; phylum Chordata; class Mammalia; order Carnivora; family Canidae; genus Canis; species Canis lupus. The sequence goes on along the minus strand of NC_132869.1, from coordinate 5,033,902 downwards.
AGAAACTTTATCTCTTAAAGCAGAATAACTATCTTCCTACTTCACAGTATTGTCACGAGGATAGCAGTGAAGTATTCTGACATGCTTCTTAATGTGCTATCAAAATCTCAGTTGTTATTGCTTTTACCCTTCTAAACAAGGGAGAGAAACAAAAGTAGGTGGAGGTAGATCTGTGTGGAATTGACCCCCTGGTTACTGGCTGCCACTTTGGAGATAGGCTTAGAAGTTTGCATTGGAATTTGTGGATCTTTACTATGGACAAATGCAGTGACACAGATGCAAGAAACAAATGATAGTTCCAAACATCTCAAAATTGGGGCAACTGGGTGGCTCACTCAGTTAAATGTCTGATATTCGATTTCAGTTCAGGTAATGATCTTAGGGTGGTGGGATCCAGCCCTGCATTGGACTCAGCACTCAGTGGGGCGCCTGCTTGAGATTCTCTTTCTCTCCCTCTGCCCCTCTTCCCATCTCTCCCTCTCTCAAATAAATAAACAAATCTTTTTTTTTAAAGAACATATCAAAATAAGTAAAGTTATATATAAATAAAGGTTAAGTTGCTTATTCTGAATCGTGCCTTTTTCCTCAGTAAAATGGAAATGATCGTATACACATCATATTTTTATTCTGAGGATTAAATGAGATTTAAAAAATATACACCAAGCTCCTCACCATAGTTTTTGCCACAGAATAACATGTAAGAAGGTGGTCCAATGACTACTGAGAAACAGCCTAGTATGGCTACTCAAGTTTTCTACCCTCTTCCCTCTCTTCTGTAGGTAGATGGTTTATTCTAATAGTAGTAGGCACACAGCATCCAGTACATGGTAGGTGTTATTAACAGTAAGTTGTATAATGAGTTAGTGGTGGAGTTGAAGCCATAGAAGCTAAATATTTAGACAAATGAGACCAAGTGGGAATATTCTGTCTGCTTTTTTCCCCCATTAGTCAGGACCAGTTGTCTAGACTGATGAGATGTGAGGGCCTGCTTCTCAGTGTTCAGATATTCAGCAGAGCTGGAGACAAAAGCTAGAAAAGACACATGGACCTGGAATTGCCATAGCTGAACTATTTATAGGTAATTCTGAGAAGTGGAAGCAAAAATCCGGTGAATTTACTACCCCATCTTATGTGGGGAAAAGAAGATATCAATTTATTTCATTCACTTGAAAAAAATACAGACCTACCTTAGAGATATTATAGGTTCTGTTCCAGACAACCATGTAAAGCAAATATTGCCATAAAGTGCATATTGTAATAAAATGAGTCAAATAAATGTTTTGGTTTTCTGGTGCATATAAAAGTTATATTTATACTATAGTCTATTAAGTGTCCAATAGCATTATGTCTAAAATAATAATGTAAGTTAATTAAAAATAATTTATTGCTAAAAAATGCTAACCATCACTTGTGCTTTCAGTAGGTCATAATCTTTTTTGCTGGTGACAGGTCTTGCGTTGATGTTGACGGCTGTTGAGGGATCAGGGTGATGGTTGCTGAAGGTTGGGGTGGCTGTGGCAATTTCTTACAGTAAGAATAAAATTTGCCCCAGTGACTCTTCCTTTCATGAAGGATTTCTCTCTAGCATGCAGTGCTGTTTGGTAACATTTTACCCATAGTACAACTTCTTCCAAAATTGGATTCCACCCTCCCAAACCCTGCTGCTGCTTTATCATCTAAATCCTTTATTGTCATTTCAGTGATTTTCACAGCATCTTCACCAGGAGTAGATTCCATCTCAAGAAATCACCTCCTTTGCTCATCTATAAGAAGCACCTCTTTATCCATTCAAGTTCTATTATGAGATTGCAGCAATTCACTCACGTCTTAAGGCTCTACTTCTAATTACAGGTCTCTCGCTATTTCCACCTCATCTCCAGTTACTTCTTTCACTGAAATCTTAAACCCCTGAAAGTCCCCCATGAGGGTTGGAATCAACTTCTTCCAAACTGCTGTTAATCTTAGTATTTGATCTCTTCCCATGAATCACTATGTTCTTAATAGGATCTAGGATGGTGAACTTTCCAGAAGGTTTTCAACTTACTTTGCCCAGATGCATCAGAGGACTCTATGGCAGCTATAGACTTATGAAATGTATTTGTTAAATAACAACACTTGAAGTTGAAATTACATCCCGATCCAGGGCTGTAGAATGGATGTTGGTGTCAGCAGGCATGAAAACAACATTCATCTCATTGTACATCACCATCAGAGCTCTTGGGTTAGTAGATGCATTGTCAACGAGCAGTAACATTTTGAAAGGGGTTTTTGTTTCTGAGCAGTAGATATCAACTATGTGTTTAAAATATTCAGTAAACCATGCTGTAAACAGATGTGTTATCATCCAGGCTTTATTGTTCCATTTACAGAGCACAGGGAGAGTAGATTTAGCATAATTTTTAAGAGTCCTAGGATTTTCAGAATAGTCAATGAACATTGGCTTGAACTTGAAGTCACCAGCTGCATCAGCCCCTAACAAGAAAATCTGTCCTTTGAAGCTTTGAAGCCAGGCACTGACTTCTCCTCTCTAGTTATGAGAGTCCTCAATAGCATCTTCTTTTTGTTGTTTGGTGTAGACATCCTCACAATTTTAGCTGGCTCTTCTGGATAACTTGCAGCAGCTTCTCCATCAGCACTTGCTGTTCCATCTTGCACTTTTGCGTTATGGAGATGGTTTCTTTCCTGAAACCTCATGAGCCAATCTCTGCTGGCTTCAAGATTTTCTTCTGTAGTTTCCTCACCGCCCCCCCTCAACCTTCACAGAATTGAGGAGAGTGAGGGCCTTTCTCTGGATTAGGCTTTGGCTGAAGGGAATGGCTTGATCTGCTATCCAGACCACTAAAACTCTCCTCATATCAGTGGTGTTTTGCCTTCTTGTCATTTCTGAGTTCACCGGAGGAGCACTTATAATTTCCTTTAAGAACTTTTCCTTTGCTTTCACAGCTTGGCTAACTGTTTGGCACAAGAGGCCTCACTTTTTGTCTGTCTTGGCTTTTGACATGCCTTCCTCACCAAGATTAATCATTTCTAGCTTTAGATTTAAAGTGAGAGAGATGTGACTTTCTTTTCACTTGACTATTTAGAGGCCATTGTAGGGTTATTAGTTGTCTGAATTTCAGTATTGTTGTCTCAGGAAGTAGGGAGGCCCAAAGAGAGGACGAGAGGTAAAGGAAGGCCAGTCGATGGAGAGTTAGGTTTGTAGTCTTATGTGGGCATGGTTTGTGGTGTCCAGAACAATTATAGTAGTAACATCAAAGATCATTGATCACAGATCGCCTTAATAAATGTAATAATAATGACAAAATTTAGAATACTATGAGAATCACCAAAATGTGACAGAGACACAAAGTGAGCAAATGCTGTTGGAAAAGTGGTATTGATAGACTTGCTTGACACAGAGTTGACACAAACCTTCAATTTGGGGGAAAAAAAATCCCACAATATCTGCAAAATTCAGTAAAGTGAAGCATAAGAAAACAAGGTATGCCTGCATAACCAAAATTAATATTGAATTTACAGGCTCATAGATTCATTTACTTGAATGAGCATCATAGTTAGGTTGTCAAACAACCAAAGCTGTTAACTCCAAAACAATAATTAGAATGATAGATTGTTAGAAGTCACAGTTCATCAAAAATAATTTATAAAAGCTGTTGTTGTAAGTTTATATCACGAGTCTTGTGTTGTCATTATAAAAGAAGCACTAGGATCTTTCAGGGGAGCTTACTATTAAACAAATCTGAGAATTTTTTTTTGTTAAATCTGGTAATCGATGATTTCTGAAATTTAAATGTATCCAATAGGCTGCTGGACTTAAACGGAATAAATGATTACAAACTCAGTAATCTGTAAACCTAATCTGCTTTTGTTTTTGTTTTGACAGGGAGAGGAGGGGTGGGAGGAATCTAGCTCTACCTAACCCATCCAGATTTCTAAACTTGCTGCATTTTTGCCTTTTATGTTATTTTATAATGTCTCCTTAAAACGAGCACTAATCTTATAAGTATGCCAGAAAATTTAGAATTCATTTATGAGTATTTTAACAAGTAATCTCTCCTTTCACTATCTTTTCATTACTATTTTAAAACAAACGTGTAGTGTTCTCCACATCCCCACTCCCACCTGTCACCAGTGAACCAGATCATGTTTTGGGTCACTGAGATGAGAAGTATCCACACAAATGGCAAACTTGTGTGGGACCAGAGGGGACACTTCCCTAGAGAGAGGGCCGTGTCCACGCCCTTTCAATGCCAGTGCAGCCAGTGCCTGATATTTGAGACTGCCAGGGGCAAAAGACTGCGTGGCTGCCATCTCCCTTAGCAACAGCATCAGGAGACTCTTTGCCTCTGAATACTTCCTTTTTTGCTGGCAGATTAAAGTAATGGAAAGAGGATGGAGTCCAGTTGGGTCTAGATCCTGGCTGAATGACTATCAGCGATTTAGGAAGCTGCTCTGAGCTCTGCTTTCTTCCTTGGTACAATGCAGGTGATCATGCCAAGCACATGGACATGTCCAGGTTAACCACAGTGGGTGGAGCTAGCGGCCCCCGGAAGGTGCGGAGTGGGGTGCAGGGCCCTCCAGGGGCTGTGGTGCTGCTCCCCACCCGTGATCTCCGTCTCTGGCAGCGGCAGGAGGACAGGCCCCGAGTTTCTCCCAGGGCCAACTCTCTCTGCCTCTATGTGGTTTCTTTAAAATTTGACAGTGTGTGTAGCTGAGCCGTGAAGCTAGGGCTTCAGACAAGGTTGGGGCGCAGCAAAGTCGGTCCCCGTGCTAAGGGGAAGAGAGGCTCCACAGCAGGCGGCTGGGCCCCTCCAGCCTGGAATGGAGCCGCGGTCTCCGTGCCGCCCCGAGGAAGGAATCTGCACGCGACATTTTACTTCGTCTCTGTCGTGACTGCTGAAGGGCAGGGGCACGTGGGGAGGAAAGAGTTGTTGTGACTTTGATACGTTTTGCGTCTGTCACAGCCCCCAGCCCCTTAGCAGTGATTAAACTCGTGAAGAGGAGACGCACTTCCATCCCTTTGGTCGGGAAAGGGAGCGCTTGCTCCTCCCGGGGGAGGGGGGGGGGCCTGCCGCAGCCCCCAGCACGTCCCCATCGCCTTAGCGTGCTCTAAGTACTGCTTATGCTAAGCATGACGATTCCCGATGTTTAGGACACTCGCCGTGTTTTCAGGTACTTACAGTGTACAAGGGACTCGTCAGTGTTTCCTCAGAGCCGCGCTGTGCAGTCGATGCTCTTTTCTCCCCAGATCGCGTGGTCGCCTTCTTCCGCCCGCACCAGCAGCACCACCACGTCCCTGCCGCTTCCATAGGGCAGTGCCCGAGCTCCCGGTGAGCTCCTGCGTGGGACGCTCGTCATGTCCCGGCTCTTCTGCACACAGCAACCAGCTTGACGCTTTTATTTATTTGACTTATTTTATTTATTTATTTGACTTTCTGTTTATTTATTTATTTATTTTTAAGATGTTATTCATTTATCCACGAGAGACACACACAGAGAGGCAGAGACACAGGCAGAGGGAGAAGCAGGCTCCCTGCAGGGATCCCGATGCAGGACTCGATCCCAGGACCCCGGGATCATGGGATCACGCCCTGAGCCGAAGGCAGATGCTCAACCACTGAGCCACCCAGGTGTCCCTACTTAACTTTTTAAAAGATTCATTTATTTATTTCAGTAAGAGAGCACACACAAGCCAGTGAGCAAGCACACACGGGGCTGGGGCAAAGGGAGAGGGGGAGAGAGAGAAACCCAGGAAGACTCCCCGCTGAGCATGGAGCTGGACGCAGGGCTTCATCCCAAGACCCCGAGGTCAGACCTGAGCGGAAACCAAGAGTCGTACACTTGTCGGACTGCCACCCAGGTGCCCCCAGCTTGGTGCTTTTAAAACATAAATCAGATCATATCAAATTATTTTCCTTTCAAAGAAGATGAAATAACAACAGCAAACAAAAGCATCCACTCACTCTCCAGCACACCTTACTCTGAATTCCTGGCACAGTCTCCAAAGCCCCTATGGGAGCAGGTCTTCAGTCTTCCCCTCTCAACCTTGCTCACCTGGCTTCAGCCAAAGAACCTCCCCAGACACAGCTCTCAACCATCTCAACACAGCTCTGCCTCAGGGCCTTTGCACTTCTCCTGTTCAGGTACTTGGGATGCTCTTCCCCAGATGTCCCTCCGCCCCCACTCCCTTTTTTCCTCTTCCTCCTCCTCCTCTCCTTCTCTGTCTCTATCTCATGTCACTGAAGTCTCTGCTCAAATGTCTCTTCAGAGAGACTTTCTCTGACCCTATATCTAGAATAGCATCTCTGTCCCTCTCTATCCCTTTACCCGCCTTTATTTTGCTCATGATGTACATGACAGTGAAGGGAATCTATTTTTATTGAGTAAGTGTCTTCTCTCTTTGGAAAGTGAGCTCAGTGAGGGCAGAGACTTTGTTTTGTTCTTTATTGTATCTCAGCCCCTACAACGAGGTCTGGCACATGGCAGTGCTAGAGGTGAATGAGTTCCACCGAGAGGTTAGTCAAATACAATAAAGAGTACCCGCTTAGGGTCACCTGGGTGGCTCAGTGGGTTAAGCATCTGCCTGCGGCTCAGGTCATGATCTCAGGGTCGGGGGTCGAGCCCCAAGTTGGGCTCCCTGCTCAGCAGGGAGCCTGCTTCTCCCTCTACCTCTGCCCCTGCTCATGCTCGTGCTCTCTCTCTCTCTGTGCCTCTCAGAGAAATAAATAAATAAATAAATATCTTTTTTAAAAAGTACCCATTTAAATGGACAGTTTGATGATGGATGTACGTGGGCTGTGGACAGTCATTGGCTCTGATGAATAAAGCTGTTTCGAACACTGACATACGAGTCTTCTTGAGGATATACATTTTCACTTCCCTCCTGTAAATATCTAGGAGTGGTTTCACATATATTTGAATGAATTTTACAAATGGGAATTGGAACCTTAGAGGAGACACATGACCTCCCTAAGAATGCACAGTCAGTAAGTGGTAAAGCTGGGGTTTGCACATGTTTGGTTCAACTCCTGAGTTATGAGTCTATCCTTGAAGGCTTCTATTGACCAAGGTAGCTAAGGAGTCTCATCTATGCCTCAGCGTGGCCAGCTCTCTGCTCTTGGAGACAGAACAGTAGAATAGATGGGGTCGAGCAGGGCTGGAACCCACTTTCCCCCTTGATTCCCTTCTCTCTTTCCTTCCTGCTTCTTTCCCCAGTTTCTCCTCTGAGTATAGGGCAATAGTAACTGTATTGAGGGAAAAGCTGCTGCAGAGCACCTGTTCTGATTGGAGGACATGACATGCTCCCTGTTGGTTGGAGGCTTCTTAGCCCACATTGCTCATGAACTTGGTTGCAGGTTGTCAGTTTGGGCTGGTGCAGCTTTGTTACTGTACCTTCCATGTATGTGGTGAGAAACAGACACTAGATCTGAGTTCTCCTATTGGTAAAGAAGCCTTTTTTTCCCTCACTGGGACTCTCCACCGAGTGCTTGCTAAACATGGAACATAGAAATACTAGAGAGGCTAGAATCTCTCAGCAAGCTACAGCCTAATTGGAAGGGGGATGAGCAAATACACACTAACAAAGTTTTTGCAAAAACATTGCAGGAATGAAACTACCTGCCCACACATGGCTCCCGCCATTCTGGTGGTGTGGGACTTACTTGGTGGTATCAATAGGCTAGACTTCAGAGAAGAGAGTGAGGAAGAATAAATATTAGGAATGTTCAGCATTACACCTTCTGAAGAAGAGTGGAGCCAGAATGGGGAAAGGTAACACCCCTCCCCCCCCAAAAAAACCCTGCAAAGATGCTGGTGCTCTGGCCTCAGGCAGCAGCATAAATGTAAAATGCCAGTAAATGTAAAATGTAACATGCAGCATGAAAGACTTGCTTCACTGTGAAGTCAGCATTTCTCTAGCCTTTGGGGAACTCTTTTGTTTTTGTTTTTCCCTTCTGGGGGAGGAGTGGGTTGGCCAATGGTCCCCAGTTCCTAATACATGAGCAATAATCATGTGGTATATTAAAAACACAGATTTCTAAAACATACCCCCAGTGATTTGGAGCTGGTCAGTCCGAGATGGGGCCCAGGAATCTGTGTTTTAGCATTTCCCAGATGATTGAAGCTTAGAAAGCATGAGGATGCTTAAGCCAGCATCCTCTTGTGAGCAGTGTTCAGTGGAAGCCATGGAGGAAACTAAGTGACTGGGAGCCAGCTGAGGCCCTTTGGTTCTCTGTGTGGAGCCACCTGGCCATTGGCTGTCTCTTCACAGCCAGGCCTGACCTTCTCTGGACCATCTTCATGGCACTCCAAGGGAGGTGAACCCAAGAGGTTAATGTTGTGTTACTTATAGCCAATTACTCCTGCCTTTTGAAGTGTGTCGCCTTTCATTTTTTGTACCGAATGCTCCAGAACTCTTAGAAATTTATAAGAAGTCCTTTTGGCTTGTGTTATAGGATTTATTCTTTGGTACTTTTGTCTCATGGTGTTCCAAAATGAACAGCTTGGTGTTTCCCTTCTCTTCTACATCGTAGGGTTGTTGGAGGGATTAAATGAGATAATGCCTATAAAGCATTGCAAACAGGGCCTGGCATACATAACTGCTTAAGAAACGTTAGTTGTCATCATCATTATTACTATCATCATCATTTTATCAGTGTAAGCCTGCACATTTGTATAAATGCATACATATGTCTCAATCCTGTGTTCAAATCCATATGGTTTCCAGTGTTCATCTTAATGGAGTCTAACTCTTAGCCTGGCAGCCAAGGCTGGCCTCAGCCTTCCCAGTCTATCTTAGTTCTCTCTTTCACCCATATAGTGTTTTAACTGAGTTGAATTTCTCAGCATTCCTCCCATGCTTCTCCATGTGTCTTCTTACACTGGACTTCCTGCCCTCCCTGAAACATCACACACCATGACCATCCTGTAGTGTCCAAGACCAGACACTAAAATCATCCCCTCCCCTTGAATTCCCCCAGCCTTTCTGGTCAGTATTAATATTTTCTTCCTGTGAAATATTAGGTTGTTACCTATATAGTTTATCTCACTTCCCTTGTGCCATCTACACTTTCTACCTTGTGACAGAATCAGAGGATGAAGGCCATGGCTTTAGGACAAGGCATTAATTGGCTACTTCTTTATGTCCTCACCCTGTCTTAATGGCCCCTCCCCAACACAATGATCCACATATGGTGGCCTCTCTGGGCACATTGGCTGAATGAATGAGTAAAAATATATTGAGCATTGCAAGGGTGCAGCGTTTATCATTCAGCCTGAGGCAGCAGGGAGAAACTGAGCAGCTAATAGAGCAACTGTTGTCCTTGTTCGCCTCTTCATCTGCTGCAGACAGGCTAGCTTAGCCAGGGTGGCCCCTGCTCCCAGATTTCTCTTATTCTCGCTCCCTTATTCCAATTAAAATGTCTGGGTTCTCTGTTAGATTGTTGGTTTGCTAACATTTGATAACTAATTACTGTGAATGTGCTAAAGGTTGATAATAGCTCGAGACCGCTCTCTTGCATTTTAACCAGTACAGATTTCCAATGAAAATGTTTAAAGGAATTACTGAATATATCACTTTTTGTCAATTTGCATTTTCTAAATCATGAGATGTTAGCTTAAAAATTACTATTACATGTTGAGTCTAAGAAACTCTTGCTAAAAGAGGGGTTATTACACTTAAAAGCTCTGCACTGTGCTGTCCAGTTTGGTAGTTCAATAGCTGCATGTGGCTGTCTCAATTTAGGAATGAAAATTCCTAAATAACTAATTTAAATTTAAAACCTAATACTGGATCCAGTCATTGGGAAAAATTCTAAAGTGTGTTTGGAACAACTCAGATATAAGAATCTTACTTTTTCAACTGTAAATTTTGTGAAATCTAAATACACATCATGTATTTCTGATGAAAATGTAGCATCTGAATTGAAGTGTGTGGGAACTGTACACCAGATTTCAAATAACCAGTATAAAAATGTGTAATATCTCACAGTAACTTATCATATTGATTGTATGCTGAAATGATACTATTTTGGACATATTTGGTTAGATAAAATGCCATTGAAATTAATTTCACCTGTCTCTTTCTACCATTTTTATTATGGCTACTAGAAAATTTACATGTGTGGTTCCTGTTATGTTTTGGTTGGACACTGCAGGACTAAACCATGTCTCTCAGTGGTGAATTGATGCTACTCAGTATAAACCTGTTCCCTCTCCTTAATTCTCTGTATTTCATACAGCAAAGGGGATGTATGATTACCTGAAAACAGTGATTAAGCAAAATTAATGCCTTCTGTGCATAAGTCATAAGCACATCTTTGCAGGATCTCTGCTTTTCCCATCTGTATCGTTCCTCTAAGTCCTCATTTTAACCAGTCATAAGCATATCTTTGCAGGATCTCTGCTTTTCCCATCTGTATCGTTCTTCTAAATCCTCATTTTAACCAGATCCTGATTTTTGTTAGTGACTTCTGAAACCACAGGCATAAGACTAGGTAGGAGAAATAGCAAGATAGCATAGCCTTGGAAGGCTTCAAATATTTGGGCTTGTATAGACAGACTCATTCGTTTGAAAAACAGAGTGCCAAACAAAGTGTTGATGTACTTTGCCATAAAATTCATCTCTGAGATGAATTTTAGTCACGAGGTAGACAGAATTCTATCCAATAAGGAAGACCCAGATTGATGAGCTGGACAAGAATGCCTTCTAGAAGAAGGTGGTTCTATTCTTAAGAGTTCATTAGAACAAAATTAAAGAAGCCTACGCACAGGGACCCTAGACTTGAGCAAGGCAGGCTACAGAAAGGTCAGAAAAAGTCGGGGCACCTGGGTGGCTCACAGCTGGTTAGGCTATACTGCCTTTGGCTCAGGTCATGATCCAGGGGTCCTGGGATGGAGCCCCACATCAGGCCCCTTGCTTAGTGGGGAGCCTGATTCTCCTCCCTCTGCTCTTCTCTTTGCTCATACTTTCTCTCTCACTCATAAATAGATACAATTTTTAAAAAAGGAAGGTTGATTTGTGAAAATTAGAAAAAGTTATCAGTGATAATTAGGAGCCAGTTGATGTTTTCCCAAAATAAGTCATCTCAGAGAAATTGATTTTTCTTATTTTTTAAATATTTGGATAGTATTTTACATATATACCTACAGTTCTTGAGGCATTTACTAAGGTCACATATGAAAGTGTTGGCAAGAAGACTGGGAGATATACAATGAATGATACCAGAATTGTGTTTATAGCTAATGCCCATAAATAAAGGATATGAGTCCAGTAGTGCAAACAATGAATGAATGAATTAGGAAAAGTTTGATCATTGAATTAGGTAAAGTTTTAAAAAGCACACCTTTCAACTTGTAGATGTCATGAAACTTTCAGGAGTAGCTAATATATTGGATGGCAAAACCAAAACAAACCAAAACAAACAAACAAAAAAACCTTGACAGCTGGAAGTAATGGTCCTCATCTGGGAAGACATATTTAAATAGGAACTAATGTGGGGTCTTGCACTTAGTTTCAACAGCCTTAAGAGAACCAGCAGCAGTAGGACATGTGAGCAAGACTTAGGGGTTTTAAGTTGACCGTGAGCTCAGTATGAGTCAACATCATGGTGTGTCTGAAGAAGAGCTAATGTGAACTTTGGCTCCACTGAGATAGACACAAAGGCAGGGGTTTCTAGGAAAATGACTGATGTTGAACAGCTTTGAATACTGTGAGCTATAAGAAACCATGGGACCCAGGGGAGCCTGGAGCCTCGTGACACATAGTAGATGGCGTGAAAGACTCAAATATGGGAGAAATTGGCTACATCAGAGAGTTGCTGTACATGGCCCAGATGGAGAACACTAGGACCAGCTGGTAGAAAAGGAGGGGATGGATTTGAGTCCCAAGAAAGGAAGCATTTTTCTCAAAGATTTTATTTGAGAGAGAGAGAGTACGTGTGCCCCCCAAGAGTGGGGTGGGTGGAGGGGCAGAGGGAAAGGAAGAAGCAGGCTGTCCACTGAGCAGGGGGCTCAGTGTGGGCCTAGATTAGGGATCCCAGGACAAAGACCTGAGCTGAGAAGGCAGATGCTTAACTGACTGAGCCACCCTGGTGCCCCAGGAAGCATTTTTCTAACAGCTAAGACGGAATATCATAGGAGGAAACAAGCCACCTATCTCTGGAGGGATGCGAGGGGTTCTGGATGACAATGGCTATTTCTGACATCAGAAAAGTCCTTCTAGCACTGGGATTGTAACATTTATTCTTTCATGCATTTAAATGCTACTGACAGCATTGCAGATGACTTCAGAGCTGTGAAAAATAAGTAACAAACATGATTGTTATTTTTGTAAGTAAATTATTTTCAGCACCCAGAGGCTATAATACCTCCTTGTGGTGATGATCGTCATCATATTGCAAAAACATGCAGTTTGTTACCAGATGTTAAATTCTGTCACATTGCATTTCTGAATAAAGTTCAGAAAGTATAAAGAAAATGAATAACCGTGAAAGAACCTTGTCTTTATCCGTCATGGAAACCTTGTCTTTATCCCCTTTGAATTCTCCCTTTTCTGATTGTCTTCCTTTTTTTCCCCTTTGTACCTCCCCATCCCTGCCCTTTTTTCCCCCTGGATAATTTTCTTTGGACTCTATTGTCACTTTCAGACCTTTTAGATACAGCTGATTTAATGTTTTAAATTTATTTATTTTGACCTCAAAGGTTACACTTTTTTTTTAAGTGTAAGGTGTGCAACATGAGTTTGATACACACGTATACTGCAAAACAACTACCACAATAAGGTCAATGAACACCTCCATTTCCTCACATAATTGCCATTTCTTTGTGTGTGTGGTGATAACATTTAAGATCCACTCTGGAGGCACCTGGGTGGCTCCATGGTTGAGCGTCTGCCTTTGGCTCAGGGCATGATCCCGGGGTCCTGGGATCAAGTCCCACATCAGGCTCGCTGCAGGGAGCTTGCTTCTCCCTCTGCTTGTGTCTCTGCCTCTCCTGGGTGTCTCTCATGAGTAAATAAATAAAACCTTTAAAAAAAGATCTACTATGTTAACAGCTTTTGAGTATATGATACAGTATTGTTAACCACAGTATGTGCTGCACATTAGATCCCCAGAACTTACTCATCTTACTTACAGCTAGCTGGAGGTTTATACTCTTTGGCTCAAATCTCCCCATTTTCCCCACCTCCTAGCCCTTGGTAGCCACTATTCTATCTATTTGTATAAGTTTTGCTTTTTTAGATTCCACATATTAGTGAAGTTCATATATATGTATATATACACCACATTTTGTTTTATCCATTCGTCCATTGGTTGACATTTAGGTTGTTACCATGTCTTGGCTGTAGTGAAAAATGCTGCAGTGAACATGGGGTTGCAGATATCTCTTTGAGATGGACACTTGGGCTGCTTCCATAGTTTGGCTATTGTAAATAATGCTGCTATAAACATAGGGATGCATATATCCCCTCAAATTAGTGTTTTTGTATTTTGGGGGTAAATACCCTGTAGTGCAAATACTGGATTATAGGGTGGTTCTATCTTTAACTTTTTAAATAAGATGTATTTATTTGAGAGAGAGAGAGAGAGAGAGAGCACATAAGCATGCACATTAATGGGGTTGGAGGGGCAGAGGGAAAGAGAATCTCAAGCAGACTCCTTGCTGAGCCTGGAGCCCAACATGGGGCTCCATCTCACAATCCTGAGATTATGACCCGGGATTATGACCTGATTGTGACCTGAGCCAAAACCAAGAGTTGGATACTCAACTGACCGAGCCACCCAGGCACCCCTATCTATAAGTTCTTGAGGAACCTCCATACTGTTTTCCACAGTGGCTGCACCAGTTTGCATTCTCATCATCAAGGCAAGAGGATTTCCCTTCTCCACATCCTCACCAATACTTGTTGTTTCTTGTCTTTTTGGTAATAGCCATTCTGACAGATGGGACGTGATATCTCATCGTGGTTTTGATTTGTATTTCCTTGCTGTTGAGTGATGTTAAGTACCTTTTCATGTTCCTGTTGGTTGTGTGTTTGTCTTTGGAAAAATGCCTATTCAAATTTTAAAAAATGTCCATTTTTAACCATATTATTCTTATTACTTTGCTATTGAATTGAATGAATTTCTTATATATTTTGGATATTAACTTATTAACAGGCAGACGACTTATGAATATTTTCTCCAGTCCATAGGTTTCCTTTTGTTGATTGTGTCATTTGCTGTACAGAAGCTTTTTAGTTTGATGTCATCCCATTTGTTGATTTTTACTTTTGTTGCTTGTGTTTTTGGTGTCATATCCAAAGATTATTGCCAAGATCAATATCAAGGAAACTTTTCCCTATGTTTTCCTCTAGTAGTTTTATAGTTTTGAGCCTTACATTTAAATCTTTTAATCCATTTCAAGTTAATTCTTATTAGTGGTATAAAATAGGGGCCCAATTACATTCTTTTGCCTGGTGCTGGGAAAACTGGATATTTAGTTTTGCATTCTTTTTCACACTTTTGTCCATGTATTGAAGAGACTATGCTTTCTCCTACTGAGTGCTTTCTCTCCTATAGGTCCTTTTCCAAATACTAGTTGATTGTATATACATGGTTTTTTCACCTGTGATCTTGATTATATTCCATTGGTCTATACGTCAGTTCTTATACCGGTGCTATACTATTTTGATTACTATAACTTTGTAGTATAATTTGAAATCAAGAATTGTGTTGCCTCCAGATCTGTTCTTCTTTCTCAGTATTGTTTTAGCTATTCAGGTCTTTTGTGGCTCTATAGGAATTTTGGGATTACTTTGATGTGAGAAATGCCATTAAAGTTTTGGTAGGGATTGCATTGAATCTATAGATGGCTTTTGGCTATGGATATTTTAACAATATTAATTCTTCTGATCCACAAACACAAATATCTTTTCATTTACCTGTGTCTTTGTGAATGCCTTTCATCATCGTCTTGTAATTTTCAGTGTACAGCTCTTTCACCTCCTTGGTTAAATTTATTCCTAGGAACTTTATTATTTTTGATGGTGTTGTGATGGGGCTGTTTTCTTTACCTCTTTTTCAGATAGCTCGTTGTTAGTGTATAGTAATGCACATGACTTTTGCATATTGATTTTGTATCCTACAACTCTACTGAATTCAATGATTAGTTCTAACAGTTTTTTGGTAGAGTCTTTATGATTTGGTTTATATAAAATCATATCATCTGCAGAGACAGTTTTACTTCTTCCTTTCCATCTCAAATGCCTTGCATTTCTTTTTCTTGTCTAATTGCTCTGGATAGGACTTCTAATACTATGTTGAATACAAGTGATGAAAACGGGCATTCTTGTCTTGTTCCTGATCTCAGCAGGAAAGCTTTCAAACTGTTACCAATTGAGTTTGATGTTAGCTGTGGATTTATGATATATGGCCTTTATTATGTTGGGGTACATTCTTTTATATCCAATTTTTGGAGACTTTTAATCATGAAAGGATGTTGAATTTTATCAAGTGCTTTTTTGGCATCTATTGAGATAATAATGTTTTTATTTTTTATTCCATTAATGTGGTATGTCACATTATGGATTTATGTATGTTGAATTTTCCTTGCATCCTAGGGATAAATACCACTTGATCATGGCATATGATCCTTTTAATGTATTATTAAATTTGAGTTTGTATTTTGCTGAAAATTTTTATATCTATATTCATCCAGGATATTGGCCTATAGTTTTCTTGCTCTTACCTGGCTTTAATATCAGTATAATGCTAGCCTTGTAAAATGAGTTTGGGACTGCTCTACCTCTTTAATTTTTTTAAGAGTTTGCTGGAGTCCTTGCGTAGGCAGGTCTGGTGTCTGGGCCAGGAGGTAGGGCCTGGTGCTTAGGTCCATGGGGTCAAGCCTGGAGACTGTGATCACTGGGGTGTGGCTGGCATTTGAGTTTGTGAGGATAAGCCTGGGACCTGAATCTGCATAGGCAGACCTGAATCCTGAGGGTCTAGAGTCTGGTTATATACTGGGCAGGCCAGGAGTCTGGTTTCCTAGGAGCTGCCCTGGAGGTTGGGTCTGTGGGACTAGTCTGGTACTAGAGCAGATGGGGAGACTGAGTCCATGGAATCTGCCTGGAGTCTATCTCTATGGGGGATATCTGGCAGTGGCCTTGGGCTATAGTGGTCAGTCTGGCACTGGGCCCATTTGGAAGCCCAGGTGCCCACTTGGAGCCTGGGTTTGCAGGAGCTGATTGGGAACCTGGAGCCTTAGGAGCCACCCATGAGATCAGGCCAGTGCTGGGATGTATGGGGGCCTAGGTTCAAGGAATATACTAGGAACCATTTTGGGTCTCAAGAGTCAGCTTGGCAGTGGGGTGGGCCAGGGCTGGGGTCTGCAGTGAAATCAGGAACCTATTTCACTCTTCCTCCACAGAGAAGGTGATCCTCTCAGAGGTGGGCTTCCCAGACGTGGAAGGAAGGATGTTGGGTGTAATGTGGCTATCTTTTCCTACCTTGCTCAGTGTATTCTTTCTTATTTCTATGCTTCATCCAAGTGCTGGAAGTCTTCACCTGGAATCCTTAGATCTTGTGAAGGTAATTTTGTGCTTGGATAATTGCTCAAATTAATGTTTCAGAGTTGGGAAAGACATTAGAAATGCCTATACCAACATTTTTTCTGATATTACCTTGGTTGATTTCATTTAAATGGTGGGCAAGGGATCCCTGGGTGGTGCAGCGGTTTAGCGCCTGCCTTTGGCCCAGGGCGTGATCCTGGAAACCCAGGATCGAATCCCACGTCGGGCTCCCGGTGCATGGAGCCTGCTTCTCCCTCTGCCTTTGTCTCTGCCTCTCTCTCATTCTCTCTCTCTCTCTGTGTGACTATCATAAATAAATAAAAAAATAATAAAAAAAAATAAATTCTTAAAAAAAAATGGTGGGCAAGTCTGAATTACTAAAAATTCTGAACAGGACATTCTATAGCAAACACAGGTCTTACAGTCATAAGAACATGTATGCAGAATAACCCTGTGGTGAGAAGAAAGAAAAAATGAGGCCTAGAATCCTACATAGGCTCTGGCTGCATGAGGACCATCTCTAATGAGCACAATTATTGGTTTGGTACTAAGGTTATCAGTAAAGGGATTTGCTCTTAACAAGTTAAACAATGCCTGCATACACTGTGATTTTATTTTATTTTATTTTATTTTATTTTATGATTTTATTTATTAATTTGAGAGGGGAGGAGCTAGCATAAGCAGGGGGAGGAGGAGAGGGAAGAGCAGAGGGAGAGGGAGACAAGCAGGTCTCTGTTGAGCAGAGAGCCTAACGTGAAGCTCCATCCCAGGACCCTGAGATCGTGACCAGAGCCAAAGTCAGATGCTTACCTGACTGAGCCACCTAGGAGCCCCACACTGTGATTTTAAAACAAAACAGCCCTTTTCTCGTATGTGAGTACAATATTATAAATCTCTGACTGCTTCTGTGTCTCTGACACTGTACCCAGTAATGCTGTTGGCGTATCCGAGGACAACATAGTCCTCTCAGGTCCTAGACTCTGTTATGTTGCAGAAGCCCAGGGATCACCAGTTCAGCCTCACCATTTTGCAGATGTGAAAGTCGAGGCTGCCAGATGCCTGGCTTACATAGCTGCATACTCCTCTGCAGTTAGTGATCTTCAGCATCAGAAGCTCTCCTTCACTTTGCTTATTTTCCATAATGGACGTGGACATATTGTTACATCATGCAATTTGTGCTGGTGTAGGTGGCAAAGGGGACGGATGCTTTGCTCTGTGCCAGATAAGACTTTATATGCACAAATTGCATGATGTCATTTAATCCTTAAACTGAGCTCTAGTTATATTCACATTTTGTGATTCCGCCAGTAAATTGCAGAAGAAACCCCTTGACCTTTGCTCACGCTGCCTAATCATCCCCTTTGGAGATTTGGCCTTGCTACCAATTCACAAAGGTAAATCACAAAAAGATGTGGGGACTCTGCATAAAGAACCAACTTCTACTGCATTTGAATCACCTCGGCTCATCCAAATATATAAGTCGGTCTAGATTCTGGGTCACAGGCTGGTTCTACAGCTTGAGAATGGGAACTCCTTGCTGCGAACTCTCCCTCCTGTCTTTTCTCCCAGGCTGCTCTGCACCTTCTAGCCCAGCGCCAGCACCTGTCCCCCATCGCCAGCACATGTCCCCCCAGTGCCAGCACCTGTCCTCCCCATGCCAGTGCCTCTGCTCCCAGTGCCAGCACCTGTGCTTCCAGCATCAGTGCCCTGTCCCCCCAGCGCCAGCACCTGCCCCCCTAGCACTAGCACCTGTCCCCTTCAGTGACAGCTCCTGTCCTCCCCACGCCAGCACCTGTTCCCCCCCAGTGCTAGCACCTCTGCTTCCAGCACCAGCACCTGTGCTTCCAGCATCAGTGGCCCCTGTCCTCCCAGCGCCAGCACCTGTCCCCCCAGCACCAGCACATGTCCTCCTGGCGCCAGCATCTGTCCCCTACAGCGCCAGCACCCGTGCTTCCAGCATCAGTGGCCCCTGTCCTCCCTGTGCCAGCACCTGTCCCCCCAGCGCCAGCAGCCCCTGTTCTCCCAGGGAGCAGCCCTGTGCCCTCGGTGGCCCCTATGGCTGCTCCGTGTAGCCCACATCTGCTGCCTGCTTGGCTTCTGGGGTTTTTCCAGGGCCATCTAGCTGGGACTATAGGAAGTGGGGACATGACTCCATGTGCCTCCTGAGCCCAGGTCAGGGCTGTCCAACTCAGAGATCGCATTCAATATTAAATGGCTGCACCATCCCAGAGGTACAGTGCTCCGGGGACACATGCTCCATTGTGGCCATGGTGATATCTCGGCCCCCACGTGGACAGCAGCCACGGGACGCCTCCATCTGGTGGTGGGTCTGGTGCCTGGAGACCTGACACACAGGCCTTATGGCCCAGACTCGCAGCAAGGTCCAGAAGCATGCAGTCTGACAGGGTGCGGGGTCCTGAAAGCCTCGCCTTCCTCGGCCCACCTGCTTCTAGTCATCTCGGGGACATTTCCCCACGGCTTTAGCTGGGGGCCAGACTGAGCTCTTGCTCTCCACCAGCGAGGTTGGAAGGGCCCTTCATGGGGCAGCCACTTTCTGTCAAGGCTTACCATGTGTTGCTCTGTGCCGATGGTACTTTACACATTGTGATGGTAAAATCATTTAATCTTTAAAATAATTCTGTAATCCCCAGCTTGCACAGAAGGAACTGGACCAGTGAAAACATTCAGCCACTTGTCAAAGGACGTGGCCAACCCAGGCAGGCTGGCTGCAGAACCAAGTCCTAACCCCTGTGCCTGCTGTCCCAGGATAGACTTTGTCACCTCCTCCTCCCCAGCATACCCCTGACATTCTAGGTGAACCCAGCTACTCTCGTCCATTAGTCCTCCTAGCACTCCTTTACCTGGGGCTGGCATTCAGTTCTTGCCCTTGGATACCCTTGATTCTCTCCCCGTTTGTTAAAATCTACTCACCATCCATGGCTGAGCTTACGTGCTGCCCCACCCTTCTTCCTCCAGCTGTAATACTCTTCCTACCTCTGTGCTCAGGAGCACTTTTCTCATAGAGTCCTACGTGTTACCTTCATGGCCAGCATCACTTCATGATCCCTTATCTGCCGGCTTGCCTGCCTGCCTATCATCTATCCATCTCTCCATTGATCATCTGTTGATTATCTTTCCACCTGTCGTTGTCGTCATCATCATCCTCATCTCTCTGTGTTGCTTAGGTGTCTCTCTCTGGCCCAGTCTGTAAAGGTGAGGGGGAGGCATCCTGTTTCTTTTTCCTGTCACTGGATCCTCAACACCCATAAGACAGCTTGGACTCAAGTATTTTTTTTTAATAAACGAGTAAATCAATGAATAGATGTTTGTACCTTTCCCTTAGTAGCTGTCACATTCTGCCATTTGTGTTAGCTCTCTTTGTGAAGCGTGTCTCTGCCAGACTTGATCATAAACCCACTGGGGTCTAAGGCTTAGAGCATGGACAGTATCATCTTCATGCCGCACCCACCCCACACCTCATAGCGTGCCTCACACGTAGACAGTGGGTGTGAATGCAGGTTGGTTCCTTTGAGCTGAAGGGGCCCCCGGGCACTTTCAGCCGTCACGCTGCCATGTATTTGAATATTTCAAACAGTGCCTGAAAATGCATCTTTTTCCCCCTTGTCAGAACCTTGGTACCATGGCAACCAAATTGGTTTGACTTGGAGTGTGTCTTAGGAGCTGAAGGCTTTTCCTTCTACCTGCTGCTATAAAAACCACGCACTGAGACACTTTCCAAAAATGGCTATTGTTTCCATCTGAGCAGACTTCAGTGGGTAGACCCTTTCACTCTACACCCGCGACATGGCTTCCAACTGGTCTCTCCACCTCCATCTCTCTCATCTGAGGCCTGTAATTATGATGTCAGAAAACTGACAGTGATCACTCCCTCAGTGCTCTCATTGGCTCAGAATGCTGAAGTCCAGAACCGTCGTGGCAGGTGTGCCGGGAAAAGCAGCTGGCAAACCAGGCTGCTTGCAGATAGGACACAGCCAGCCGTCAAGAGTGGGCTCTGTTCTTGGCCGTGGTGCTCATCTGTCACTCAGGTGATCACCATTATGGCCTAGAGGCAAAATAAACTTATTGGAGTTGTTGTGGGTGCCCGGTTTTTCATTTTCCAGCGGGACATTTTATGGGACTTGCCGTACCAGGATGTTGGCAGCGTTGGCACAAGATAAGCAAGGCTGTGAGCCAGGAGGGAGAAAGTCAAGTAAAGTGAGTCAAATAAAGTGTCCAGAGGAGCCAGAGGGAAATCTGGAACCAGGGCAACTTTAGAAAGGCGGGGGAGGCTGACCACAGACCATGGAAATGGAGATAACTCATAACGAGATTAGGAGCTGGGAGAGAGAGTACTTTGCCACGCTGTCTACCAGCTGCATCCTCAGGAAAGGCCCCAGAATACAAGCGCTGAAAGGCAGGGGTTTGGTTTGGTTTTGTCTCCTATTTGGTCCCTAGCTCCAAGAACAGTTCCTGACATGTGGAAGGGCACTCAGTAAATATTTGACCAATGAACAAATGAATCCAGAACAGTTATCTTTTATTTATTTGTTTGTTTTTCTTTTATTTAATATTATTTTGTGACTTATTTTGGCCCAAATGATCACACATACTCTCCCATGTGTGACAGGACCCCGGGGACACATAGAGCTGGGCGCTAGCTAGTTGACATCTAGCAGGAGGACTCTTTTTTTTTTTTTTCTGGGAACCAGTGACTGATTCAATCAGGGCAGCACAAAGCCAGAAACACAGCAAGTCCTGATGCCTCAGGGGCTGTGACCAGCGCCACCTGGACTCTAGATGGCCGCCAGTGAGTCTGCCACCTGCAGAGAGGTGGGGAGCTGGCAGGGGGCCAGTGAGTTGAGCCAGCACGATGGCTGGCTCTCTGCAGCCCTCCTGAGCAGCAGCAGCTTGATTATTGGGCATTTCTGCCAGGAAGCTGACACCCGGAGGGCTTTAGCGGAAGCTAGCTCACCCTAGCCAACCAGATGTCGGCCTTCTCAAATTTGCTCTGCCAAGGACAGCTGACACCTGTTGATGTACTCTGTGTGCCAGGCTCTGTGTTCACCGCTCCACTCAAGTGGGTCCACGCGGTCTTCACGGTGATGCAGTGAAGGGGCACTGTTGCCGTCCCCGGTCTGAAGACATCACTGCTCGCTCATGAAGCTTGGTTAGCTCTCTACTGCCCACAGTTGGAACAGCTCGAAGGTCCTCCCTTACCTTCCATGGTGGTGTCTGCTGCCGCTCCCTAGACCCTGGCAGATCCAGGAGGTACCTCAAATGCATCCTTTCATTCTCTTCATCACTAGGCCTACGCTAGCCTCCCCCCCCCCCCCCCCCCCCAGCAAGGCCCTCTCCTTTTGGTCTCTTCTCGTGATTTAAAGCTCTGCTGTTTCAACTCCTCACTGACCTTCTTGACCATTCCAGTCCATGTTAAATTGTGCCTTCTCCACGATCATAAGAATTTTAACTTAGCACCTTGGGGACCCGTGCATGAGTCACTGTCTCTGTGTTTATATTGGCACGCAACCTGGATTATGCATCCTTTGCAGGAGGAACACTGTCTTGGTCTGCTTGGGCAGCCATAACAGAATGCCACAAATTGAGTGGCTTTAAAAATAGATGTTTCTTTCTCACAGTTCTGGAGTCTAAAAGTTGAGATCAGGGTGCCAGCACGGTTGGTTTCCAGTGAGAGCCCTCCTTCTGGCTTGCAGACAGCCATCTTATGGCTGTGTCCTCACATGATGGCAGAGGATGGGGAGACAAGGGAGAAAGAGACAGAGCTCTTGGTGTCTCTGCTCATAAGGGCTCACACCCCATCATGAGAGCCCCACCCTCACAACCACATCTAAACCTACTTGTCCCTCCAGAGTCCCACCTCTTAATACCATCACACAGGGCGTTTAGGACTTCAGCATGAATTTGGGGGGGTGCATCGCTGTCAAGAGCGGACCCTACCTCTCACTTCTCATGTGTCTCTCTGCCCTCACTCCCACCGGGGAGTGAACGATGCCCCATTCACAGCAGTCAGTTTCCCCACAGTGGTGGATTTGTGCTGATCAGGTAGGTCCTCTCCATCCTGGTCTCTCTTGACTTCACCAGTAAGCATCTGCAGGTGGCTGACCGAGGAGTCCTGTTCCCTCACTTCTGTCTTGGGACACATCTCTGTGTGGTGTCCTTTATCTCTGCTGGTTTCACTTCCTTTTTCTATAATCT
Organism: Canis lupus baileyi; assembly: GCF_048164855.1. Taxonomy (NCBI): domain Eukaryota; kingdom Metazoa; phylum Chordata; class Mammalia; order Carnivora; family Canidae; genus Canis; species Canis lupus. The sequence goes on along the minus strand of NC_132869.1, from coordinate 5,011,143 downwards.
CTGTGTAAAAGCCAGAGGAGATCCAGAGCACATGACATGTTTATTCCTGGTCCACTTACCAGATGATAGACTTTCAGCAAGTGATTGACCCTCTTTGAACTTCATTTCTGTGTCTGGAAAATGTACTTTGTGTCCATTTCGTAAGGTGCTGCAAAGGCCAACTGAAATGCAGCAAAGGTTCTGGTGTAGGAAATGACCCACCTTTTTTTTTTTTTTTTTTAAGGAAAAATAACAGCATTGGTGGCACACCACTGAGCGGAGTCTCAATATTTGTTTCTAGGCATTTGTCAGATGCAGGTGCAACAGCTGCTCCATGTTTTGTTTTGTTTTGGACCAGGATGGGTTTCCAGGAGCCAACTCGCTTTTTATAGTCTTACGTGTTTTAAGTTACATGGAATCTTATTAAAAGGCATCACGATGCTCCGTTCTGCTGCAGACCCACGACAGTTAAATTGCATGCCCTTGAATAGGTGCAAAATGATTAAACGGAGGGCTGCCAGAGGCGGTGACGTGGGTTAGAGAAAGGCAGGGCACTGATTTTTCTCTTGGCTCTGTGAAGGGGTGGTTGGGCTTGGGATTGGCACAGAGATTGGGGGGGAAGGGAGCAGACTGTGTTCTCCCGGACAGCACAGCCCACCCCGGGAGCGTGGGGCGCTACCTCCACAGCAAAGGGCCCTCACTCAGAGCAGGGTGCGTCCTGATGGGCCCCAACAGCTTAATTTATAAGCATCTTAAATGGTTTGTGGGGCTGAAAACAAAATATCCTTTAAAAATAGCTAAGTGTTCTGACATAACCACCTTTAGGGTACAATACGCATCTCAGGGGGACTGAGCAAACAGCAAGGGATTTGGTGCTCCCTGCTTCCGACTCACAGCACCAATGGATTAAGACCTGACACGTGCCCCTTCCCCAACAGTTGCCAGTATTTATGGTATTTTGTAAAAGTCCAAGGCAGATCAAATAGAAGTTAAAAGCATTTTTAAAAATATGACGAGACAGGAAAAGACAGAAACTGTAAAACGTAATTAAAATTTACAGATAATTCAAGAAAAGAAATCTTCTTTTAAATTGATGGCTTAAACCACCTTCCTCACAATTCCTTGAATCAGAGATTTTGTCAGAAGACAAACTTGGCTGGTATGATCTGTTATCTTTATATTTTCTTTGTTAAGTCTCCAGTGGAGCGGCTGATCAATAGTGAAGTGTTGAAAAGAGAGGCAGCTAGAGGGAAAAAGATAAGAAAAAGAAAATAAAAGGGGCAAAAAAGAAAAAGGTTGATTTCAGATCCTGGATCCTCGGTATCTGAATAACTGGGTATCAGCCGTGGTTACCTGCGCAGCTGATGTGTAACTAGTTCTGAGCTCACCCCTCGCTCAGTGGCTTCCACGGCACCTCCCCGTCTCCATATATCGTGTGTGTATTATATCACACGCAGCCACATCCATCCTTTATCAGTCATGGTCAATGCCATCGGTCTTCTTTGCTTTGAGCAGCTCCTAATAAAGAGAAACGGGAAACGTGTACATGTAACGGCATCAAGGAAGATTTCTCAACACACCCAGATCAAACACGCCCCTTTGGGGTAGTTGGAAGATGTATCTGACGGCCTGAATTGAATTTTACTGGGATTAAAAAAAAAAAAAATCAACAGCAACTGTGTGCTCCGAATGGTAATGAAATGGAAATGGTATAATTGAGAGCACGTGAAGTATATTGCACTAAGCAGTCAATGAAGAGAAATGTAATTGTGATAGCATGTGTTTGGGGCATTTTGGAAGTCTCCCAGAGCCCTCCAGAACGTTCAGCAGCTGCAGTGTGTGTTCCATGAAAATGACCCGAGGTGGGCTTTACCCAGCCTCAATCCGAGCTTGCAATTTGGTGCCACTTGTTTCTAAATAAAACAAAAACAAAAACAAAAAACCAACCTTTTTATTTTTAAAAACTATCTTGAATATTTATTATAATTATCACATTAAAAGCACAGCTTTTTTTTTTTTTTTTTTTGGTTCAAGGAAGAATATTTGATTAAATATGTGTCAAAAGCAAATAGTGCCTTGTGGAGAGGATCCAGCCTTTGGAATTGGAGTTGGATTTAGCTCCTAGGTTTTTCGCTTATTGGCTCTATGAATACGGATGTTACAACATTTCTGTTTTCTTGTCTGTAACATGTGGATAATACGTACCTTTAAGGGATCGTTCTGCTGTTAAGTGAGATGATGTATATGCTATGGACTGAATATATGTGTTCACACAGGGTTCCTGTGCCCAAACTTCCAGTATGGGTGGTATTAGGAGGTGGAGCCTTTGGGAGGTGATTAGGTCAAATGGGATTGGTGCGCTTGTAAAAGATTGCAGGTCGCAGCGCCGCACGACCTCCCTGTTCCTTCCGTCCTGTGGGGTTACAGCGGGAAGAGGGCTGTCCGAACCGGGACGTGACCCTCCCGCCGGGCGCTGCACCTGTCGGCATCTTCATCTTGGACTTCCCAACCCCCAGAGCTGTGCGGGGTAGCTTCTAATTGTTTATTAGCCCCCCGGCTGATGTTACCCTGTTGTAGCATCCCGAACAGAGGCACTTAGCAAAGGGCAGTTATCGGCATCGCTGCCCTTGGTGCTATGATGTCCTCCTGGTCTGCGGGCGGGAGGGAGGTCGATTCCACAGTTGGCCAAATAGTGAGATGGGGAGTCTATGACGAAGTGAGCTCTCGAAGAACCTTGAACCTCCCTAAAGGAGGGAAATTCAGCCAGATAAAATGCAGGAGAGCATGGAGGGAGAGGAGCTGAGTTCCAGGGCAAGCCAGATAGGAAAGTTTCAAGGCTTGAAACTTGCACACCAGAGTTGTGTTAAGACCCACTCTCTAGGGCAGCCCGGGTGGCTCAGCTGTTTAGCGCTGCCTTTAGCCCAGGGTGTGATCCTGGAGGCGTGGGGTCGAGTCCCATGTCAGGCTCCCTGCATGGAGCCTGCTTCTCCCTCTGCCTGTGTCTCTGCCTCTCTCTCTCTCTCTCTCTCTCTGTCTCCCTCTCCTCTCTGTGTATTCTCATGAATAAATTAAAAAAAAATCTTAAAAAAAAAACACTCTCTAAATCCACTGCGGTGGGACTGGCCACGATGCAGAGTCCTGCACACGTGTTGGCATGAGAGAGCAAGCTCTGTCTCACATGCAAGACCAGTGTTCTTTTTCGTTGAAATAGTCTTCATAAAGTGAAACGCATGGAGCTTTGGTGTATAGTTTGATGCATTTTGATAATTGCACGTACCGGTGTAATGACCCAGTCCCAGTGGGCCATAAAACACTTCTATCAACCCAGAAAAGTCACTTTTGTCATTTTGGGGGAGATTTCCTCCTCCCCACCCCAGAGAGGACAACTTTCTAATTTCTAATACCAGTATTTTACCAGATCTGGTGTTTCATACAAATAAAATCCTACCACATGTACTTCTCCTTTGGCTCAACCTGATGTTTTTGAGATCATTTATGGCATTGGGTATATCAGTAATTTGTTGCTTTTAATTGCCGAGTAGTATTCTTTGTATGATTCCCAATTTGTTCATTCTCTGGCCGTCTGGGTTTCTGTTTTGGGGCTGTCACGAATACGTCTACTGCATTTGTGACTCAGTCTTTTTGGGAGCGTGTATTTCATTTCCCGTGGGATAACCCTTCAGAGGTGCCCCAAATGGAGGGAAAGGGGCCGGTCATCACTAGTCTCTGGGTAACCGCTGCCTCTGGGAGCAGAATGTAACTGTGAGGCCGATCTTTTTCACCGAGGGGAAACACCTGGGGAGAGACTCAGCTGTGAGCCATAATAGTCAGCATCTGTGGTTGGAGGAATGGAGGTCGTGGTCTAATGTAGGGAACCTGGGTGGCGTACCACAGCACTCACTGTCCCTATCAATTCTCTCCTACTCCAGTGTCCTGTTTTCTGCTAGAAGTTTTGTGGTTCTTTTATATTTATGTCTGATTCATCTCAGATTTATTTTTGTATATAGAGTGAGTTAGGACTTGAAGTTCTTTTCGTGCTCTCTTTTTTAAACATATAAGCAGTTCTAGCAGCATTTGTTGAAAAGACTTTCCCTACTGAATATCTTAGTGCCTTTGTTGAAAATCAATTGACCACATATGTGCAGGTCTATTTTTGGACTCTATTCTGCTTCATTGATCTATTTATCTTTACATGAGGCAGTGTTTTGAAAGAAATCTGGCAGAAACAGCATTACAGTTTTTGATCAAGAAGGTAATTTGGTTGCCTGGGGAAGCAAGGAAAGCAGCATGGCGCATGCAGGCTCATTTAGGCAGATGTTGACAATAAAGGGCCCTAGTAATTAAACCCTGATGTGAATTGCATGGTATATGCTCAGAATTGGTGGGGCAATGCCATAGGTAAAAACCAATCTTGAAACCTTGGTAGCTTAATCCCATAAAAGTTTTTCTCCCTCATGTTACCACCTGGTGTGAATTGAGTAGGGCTTCTGAGCAGCTCTTCTCTAAGCAAAGACTGGGACACCTGAGTTGTTTCCGTCGTAACCACTATGCTGTCTGGAACTTACACCTTCCAAGGCTCCATGGACAGGGAAGAGAAAGCTGGGAGGATTGCACAGGGCGCTTAAGTGAGCCTAGATGTGCTCACATCATTTCCATGCCTAATGGTCCACACCTCATCACATGACCCAACCTAATTGCAAGGAAGGCTGAGAAATGTAGTGTTAGGTCCACATAGACCTTTTTCCCGCCCCAGGTGAACCTGGCCAGTGAAGACATGGGGCTGGTAGAGTTTGATAATTGTCATTGTGGGAGGCTTTGTAGCAGAGCTACATGCATGCGTGCTCTAGAGCTAGATTCCTCTAGGTTCCAGCCCATCCCTACCTCTTCCTACATGAGTGACCTTAAGCATGTCACATGCATTACTGGACACCTCAGGTTCTTTATCTGTAAAATGTGATGGACAATAATACTTAAGGGGTTGCCATGAGAATTTGAAGACTTAGTATACGCATAGCCTAGCATATCGTATGCATATAGCTTAGCATAGTGCTTGGTATAGCATAAGCATTTAATAAATTGTGGTTATTATCATGTACATTCCTAGAGGCCTGTAGGCATTACCTGGAAGGGTTTGGATCCGGAACCAGTCTAGCTCAGCTTCTTCACACTTCGTTCAGTACTTTGCTCCACTAATCCTAGGAACTCTTGGAAGGACCAGAATATCAGGACTGCAACAGCTCTGTGCCCCCTCTGCTGATCTCTGAGCCTCACACTGCTTTATACTCATAAGTGTTATTTCCTGAGGGAAATGTCAAGTAGTCAGAGGCCATACACAGAATTTTTAAAGGATTTCTAGTTTCAAGTCTTGTAGCTATTTTGAGATTTTCCTCCTCCTCTTTGACAGAGGCTAATGTGGTTGGTGATCGCTGGATTGCAGTGACAGCTGAGGAAACCCGTTGTGTAAATGAGAAGCAAATGAGGAGGGAAGACCTAATGTTTCTTCATGGAATAAACTAGAAAGGTGTTTTGTAACTATTTGTTTGGCTTGCCATCGGTTAGTATTAGAAAGTAGATTGAAAATATTTTAATTACATCTAATCCAAGTGAAAATCTTGTCCTGGTTGCTATAAAGGTTCTTTTTTCTTCCAAGTCACTGTGGATAAACTGCCTCCCCCCCTCCCCCCACCAGATGTCCATCTCTCCACACCTATGTAAGTTGGAGATGGTAAGAGACAGCAAATTCTAAGTCTTCTGGTCAGGAGAATAATGAGAACAAGCATTTCTGCTACTGCTTGGTAATCACATAAAACTAGAGAAATGCCTGCCCATGTCCTTGTAAAACATGATGGTTTTCAAGAATTTGAAAGATTGCTTCTATAATATTCTGAAATGAAAATGGAAGTGACACTTGACTGTACATGACTAGTCATGTGCCTATTCCTTATTACAGCCTGGAAGGAATGGAATTGAAGGGCCATGCTGGGGGTATTGGACAGAATGACACTAAAATCTGGTGTGATGTTTATTTAAAAAAAAGACTTGTTATTTGGATAGCAAAGTCCACTTGACTTTGACTTGAACTGTCCTACTGTCCTCGACTTCATCACTCTTCAGTTTGCTATTCACCCAATGGAATTTATAAATCAAGAAGACTGGGATTGAAGTGGCAGTCATTGAATTCTGCTCTGATTTACATATTGGTGACTTCTGCCCCTAAAAACCTTATGCAAGGGGCTCCCAGCACCCCAGGCAGTCTTGGTCAGAGTGTATGCTCTTGTAGGCAAGAGACAAAACTTGAGATGGGAGTACTTGAGTGCCTATCACTCGCTCCAGGGAAATCCTCATGGGATTCTATTTTTAAGGCATTTTCTGGCAGGGAACATTTAACTTTGACTTCTAAAGTTCTTTTAGTCATGGGAAGGCTGAGTTAGAGAAGGCTGAGGGATTAACTAGGGTAATAAGCACTCTAGAATTTTCTGGGGAGAGGGCTAAAAAATAGCAAATTCCACATGTTGTACATATTATCAGAATGCTGGGAGACAACTCTTGTTACTTGGCCTTCATTCATTTTACACGATGGGCCAGCCACATTCGTATGCATTGTCAAGCCATACCCTGTGTAGTGTTTCACAGCTGGTACGGGCTGCATGGTATTCCTCTGGCAAACATTCCTTTGGAGCCTCTGAAGTAGCACATGTATACTTAAGCCCAGTCTTAGAGAGTTCCAAAATTGTCTTTAGCCTAAAGCTCTCTCCAGTTCTGTTGATCTTAGCTTCAGGTCGATGAACTTTATAGCCAGCTACTCACTAGGGCCAGTATTTAGGAAGAAGTGGTTTATTCGTAGTTTATCAAATCTGTGCTTTCCCCATGATTTTGAATCTTAGGATTTATGTCTGAGCCTCCTCACTTTATAAGGATCAATTATCTCCTAAATTGTTCCCAGCCTTCAGTTTCTTTCTTCAGCCTTCAGTTTATCAGACCAACTTTCTAAAACCTTGTGAATCTTGGAAGTGTTTCCTGTACACGGATCAACCTAGGTTCTCTACTGCCCAGTTGGAGTCCAGCTTCCTCCGCTACCACGGGCAGTGAGTGGCTCTGCCAACATTTCCAATGCTTTCCTATTAATCTTAAATATTGGAGATACCAGTGATCTGAGAGATGCCCAAGGCCCATGTGTTATGGATCTAGGAGGCAGATGTATGGTAGTGATGTGATTTGGTCAGTGTTACACTGGCAATTAGCACCCAGAACCCCTGGAATAGAACCTCCATGAAGTCAGATTTTTGTTTACTATTTTGTCACCAGTGCCTAGGACAGCCTGAGATTCAATAAATATTGATTGAACTAGTTTATGAAGGAGCCAGGCCTAGACCACCAGTCACCATAATCTCTGTCCAGCCCTCCATACTTCTCCCTCTGCTCCTTTGCCAACCTCAGCCACCCCAGCCGAATTGTCCTCCAGATGTTTGCTGATAGCATTCTTTCTGCTCTGACTGTTCTTTTGGTGTCATTCCTTCTTCAGGGCTCAGTGCAGTCCTACCATTCCTCAAAATCCTTCTTGACAGCCCCAGACCTCAGCTTCTCTTGGCCAGTTGGCCTCCTGGAGTATCTGCAGTGTTCACAGATCACTTAACCCAGACTGCTGTGTGTTGATGTTTGTCTCCCATGAGCACATTCTACTGCTTGCACACTTTGGCACCCTCTGTCCTGCAGAAGCTCTTTTTATTGGCAAGCATGACCATGCCTGGGAATGTCCTTCTCCATGATTTTCATTCAGGCTCTTATATGGGCCTCCCCTCATTTTCTTTTCACAGCTCTATCATTTTGCTTTGTTATAGGCCTATCTTCATCCATCTCCTGTCTTGAGTGCTGGGGCAGTGGTAGGTATAATGATTATTTTCAGAATGCATGGAGAATGATATAGCACAGGAATCCAATGAGTTCAGAAGGAGAAGGAGGGGCATCAAAATTAAAGAATAAAATTTGAGTACCTTTAAAAGATTGGTGGGAGTTGGCCAGGCAAAGTAGGGCAGAGAGGACATTAAGGCAGATGTAACTTAGCAGGATAGTGTTTTTGTAAACTACAAGTAGCTTGGTATGGCCAGAAGGAAGACTGCATATGGGGAAGTGGAGAAGATGAAGCAAAGTATGTAGGCAGCAGCCAGTTTCCAAGGAACTTGTCTGCTGAAGTGTTTGAACTTGTTTTTGCATTCATTGCAATTTTGTTTGAGAGTAAAAGACTAAAACACAATATAGATCTTGCAGAAAGGTGCTAATTAAATTATGGTTTATACTTTCAACTGAATACCATGCAAAAGAAGTAGGTCTATATATGTTTACAGGATATAATCTTCAACATAAGTTGAAAACTGTAAAATTAGATGCGCGTGTGTGTGTATGTATATATACATACACACACAAAAGTTTTGTGATACATAAGAAACTATTAGGAAGTCTCAGGGTCTAGGATGAGTGAAAAACTAATACCTCATTGTATATTCTTTGGTAATATTTAAAAATTTAAGTTTGCATCTGTATCACCTTGACTTAAAAAAAAAAAATCTTACTTAAAACATGAGCGGATTGTTAAACCTAGAACCACTTGCCACCCCTGAAAGGTTTTCAGTAAGGAGGTGATGTGATCACTTATCAAAAAAGATCATAGAACCATAGTGGGAAAAGGAGATGAAAAAAGTACCTGATGGGGGCAGAGGGATCAAATGGTGGTTGGAAAATACTGCAGCAATCTCGGGAGAAGTGATGCGGATGCAGCAATGGGGTCAAGATCAAGTGAGATGGAAAAGTGAAATATGAGCATGTCAGAGACTCTAGGACATGCATATGAAGAGCAGGGAGGAGGAGTATAGCTGGGCTGCCAGATTTGTATTGTAGAAACTGGCTGGCTGGTGTTGCTGTCACTCACGAGGGAACCTAGGAAGAGGACCAAAAAAAGGATGCAATTTTGAGATCTGTCTCAGTTTTGAGATATGTCACATTTGAAGTACTTCTGTTAGGCAACTAGGAGGACCTTGTCTTTGACTAGGAGGACCGATGGTCCTTTTGGAGTCTTCTAAAGATTGCCCTCTGGATTTCACACCCAATAACATGGGTTAACATGCAGCATTTTCATGGATCCGACCGTGTCTAAGTATTGCCTTTCAAACTCTGTGGATCTACCTAAGCCTCTAGTTGTGTGACCACATAGCAGGAAAACCAAAGCAGCTTTTGCGCGGTGCCCCTGTTTGGAGAAGTTTTAGCTCCTAGGTCTTGAAGCTGGGGTGCCCTTGACAATTTTGCCATTGTCCATGTGTGAGAGAGAGTTTTTGGACCCAGACTGAAGAATGATGGCTTGGCTGCTTATATTCTTTTTTAAACCTCAGAATGCTCATTAACCTTGATCATCTGCCCTTCTAGGGTAAAGCGAGGGAAGGGGCCATTAGTATACTAGATAATGCAGCCTGGGGAATCAGGGTGGGTTTTGTCTGAAATATGTGAATAAGTTCTTTGATCATTTGTATTTAAGTTTTGTGGACACAAATTAAGAACTTTGCTTTTGTCATTTTGACTAATGATTTTCTAAAGATTGGAGGAGTGTGTAATTTCCAGTAAGCATTTAAAGGATAAGGGGAACTATGGAAGAAATAGTAAAACATGACTGGAATACATTAGCCTTGATGTTTTCCTTCCACACTTAGATGATCCCCACAGAAAGGAGAAAGCTATACTGTTTCTTGAGAAATCTGATGTAAAAACTAGCTGCTCAGCTGTTTCCTTATTTCCCTTCCTTTTCCTCTGTGTTAAGGGTTTTTTATTTTCTGGATCTGTACAACACTTGCCATTTTACTCGCAGAAGTGAGCTACTACATGATTAGTTAATAAGTGTTTATTGATTACTTCTGGGCCTCTTGGCAGAATTGACTTAGAGCCAGGTGCTATCCCTTTGTGCTCAATGGTAATTTTTTTTGTTGTTGTTTCCTTGAAGATGGAGGAATATGTTCTCCTTGCTAACAACAGCGACAGTGGAAATATATATTTTTTATTCCTATAAATGCCAGCACACTTAGGCTTGGCTGCTTGTTTTTAGCTGAAGGATGTAGCTGCCTCTACTACTGCTTTTGCATATACAGGGCAGAGACCTTGATGTGAAAAAGTGCTGACCTGTTTTCCTACATCCAAAAACAAAACCACAGAGTGAGTTTAAAATTTGAATGGCAAAGCGAAATACTTCTGTCATCACTTATTTGGGGGTAGAAATGACTTGCCTTTGCATGAAGAATTTTCAGGAAATGTGGTGACAGGGCACCTGAGTGGCACAGTCAGTTAAGCATCCAACTCTTGCTTTCAGCTCAGATCTCTGATGGTGAGATTGAGCCCTACAATGGGGCTCTGTGCTGGGAGTGCAGCTAGCTTAAGCTTCTCTCCCTCTGCCCTTCCTCTTCTCTTAAAAAAAAAAAAAAGTGACACCAATGTTCTGTTTTCTTTAAAAATGTCTACTTTTGTAAAATAAAGCAATGCATTTCTTTAGGAAAAGAAAATTTATGGATTTAAGACTGAAACCCTTAGAAGAATCTTTTTACCTTCTGTTAATTTTTCTAAGTTAGTAGCATTTCATTTTATTCATATAGCCTAAAATTCTTTCCCTTGCTACACCACCCGACTTTGATGCTCTATATCTTTCTAGAAGGTATGAATGAAGAATCTGAATACGTAAGTTCTAAGCAGTTGCCGCGACTCCTTGGCTTTTCATTCCTTGATGTCTCCATTCTCTCATAATTACAAGCATTTCTGAATACAGAACGCCTTATAAGGTGTCAGAAACCCCATTCTCTTGGAGAGAATGTTTTTATGAATTCACAAGACTAATACTGTATGCCAAATTGATAATATTGTCAGGCACTAGTATACTCCAGTCTAATTGGAGCCCTACTAGCATGGGCTGAAATACTAGTTACTAGAAACATGATGGGCTGGGTGGATCCCCATGCTTCTGCTGCAGTTCCCTGTCAGGTTTTTGCTGTTGTTAATATCTCCTAATCATCTTAAATAGTACAGCCCAGTATTATTAGGTATATTCCTGGAGCTGTACAACCATATCCAGAAAGTTTTCATCATGCACAACTGAAACTCTACACCCATTAAACAAAAATCCTCATTTCTTCCTCCCCTCAGCCTCTGGCAATTAACATTCTACTTTGTTTCTATGAATTCAATTCTTCTATTTATATAAGTGGAATCCAATAGTATATGTCTTTGTGATTAGCTTATTTCGCTTGAGTAATGCATCAAGATTCATTCATGTTGTAGCATGTGTCAGAATCTTCCTTTAAGATCAAATAATCAGGCAGCCCAGGTGGCTCAGCGGTTTAGCGCCTGCCTTCAGCCCAGGGCCTGATCCTAGAGACCCAGGATTGAGTCCCACATTGGGCTCCCTGCATGGAGCCTGCTTCTCCCTCTGCCTGTGTCTCTGCCTCTCTCTCTCTCTCTCTCTGTGTCTCATTAATAAACAAAATCTTTCAAAAATAAATAATCGAATAATCTATTTTGTGTGTATATATGTATATGTTATATGTATTATATATATTGTTATTGTGAATACTGCTGCTATGAACATGAATGTACAGATAACTCTTCAAGACCCTCCTTTCGTTCTTTTGGGTATATATCCAGAAATAGAATGGTTGGACCACAAGATAACTAATTTTTGAGGAATCGCATACCGTTTTTCATGGCAGTTGCACCATTTTACATTCCTACCAGTAGTTCAGAAGCATTTCAGTTTCTCTGTATTTTTGCTCATACTTGCCATTTTCCTATTTGTTTGTTGATAGTAGCCATGCTGAAAGATATGAAGTAACTAAGCTTTTTGGGTTAATTCTTAAATGAGTAAACAAGGATAGCCAGATATTTGAAGAAAGTCTAAAGAAAAAAAGATGAATAGAGAGGAAAAATGGCTGCACAGAAAACAAAAATAAGTCCAAGAACAAGAGTAGGTGTTTGTTTTTTAAATGATTCTCAGAACCATGTCAATAGATGGTGCATCCATAAAACAAGATGCTTTAAAAAAGAAACTACAAAACATTTAAAATGATTTGAAACTAAGGAAAAAATACTTAAAGTGTTGAAAATAATGGTGAGGTGATTTCTTACAAAGTAGAACAAAGGAATACAAATGAATGTAATGAAAAATGAGAGAAGTCCTAGAGGATAAATCCAGAATAATCAGAAAGAACAGAGAGAAGAGAAAAAGACCAAATATTTTAAGAAAATTTCCTAAAATTGGAGGGCCGGATAAAAGGACTCACTAAAAGTCCAGCACAAATGAATAAAACATGATTACAGAGAAAATAACACTGTTTGAGAATTCTGAATACCTGGAATAGAGGGAAGTTTTTACGAGCCTCTTAAGGAAGAAAACAACAAAACATAAAAGCAGGCCACCCACAAAGGAACAAGAATCCTAGCAACAAGAGATGTTAATACTTTAATAGAGTAAAATTTCAAGGTTTTGAGTGAAAATTATTTTCAATTTAGATTTCTCTGTTCAACAAAACTATCAGGCAAGTGTAAATGTAGAATGCAGATCTTTTCAGATATATTTAAACAGGAAGAAAAAAAGTAGAATCTAGGAAATATCAACTTCAACCCAAGGGTGTAATAGACTCCTGGGATGGCACTTAGGTTGCTCCCACTGACTGGGAGCAATTAGTCCTTATTGGAGTAGGAGAAAATACTGCTTTAGGGAGGGAGGTATCTGAGTAGGGATAATTAGAGGAAAGATTCCACAGATATGACTTCTTTAGATTCTTTAGACAAAAAAAGAGTGTGATACAGGAAAACATTGTAAGAAAACAAAGACAACTAGAAAAAAGCCATACAGAAATATAATCACACTGTATCATTTCACTGAGAGTGAACAGAGTCCTCATTACATAATTTTTTTTAACTTTTAGAATTATAGACAAAGCATGGAGGACAGTAGTAGCTACAGAACCTCATGTGAAAGGTATCAATCTGACACAGAACAACAGAAGTTCAGAATCTGAAGTTGGGGAGGATAAAGGTACTAGAACTCTTCATTCTCAGAATAGGAATACTTAAAGTATCTTCTGTAGTAGATGCACAAGAGTGGAGAGACAAGTAAGGTGTCTAATTAAAAAGAGAAAACAATAAAGAATCTAAAGTACTTGGGGCACCTGGGTGGCTCAGTGGGTTAAGAGTCTGCCTTTGGCTTAGGTCATGATTCCTGGGTCTTGGAATTGGCACAGGCGTCTGCTTCTTCCTCTCCCTCTGCCCCTTGCCCCTGTTTGTGCTCTCTCTCTGTCTCTCTCAAAAAGGTGAATAAAACCTTTTAAAGAAAATCCAAAAATACTTAATTACTTTATTAAGTATTTTAAGTATATTTTATCTATTGATAATATCTAAAATTAGAACCAATGTGTTATTTAGCGAAGTGGAGACAATCAGAAAAATTTAAAACAAACATTTAAATAAAAGTGGGTGCTATTGAGGAATAAAAACAGCTGGGATATGGTAAGGCAGAGGGCTGTATCATTTCATTATAACTCCTTGACTATTTGATTTTAAACAATGCATAGATGAGGTTTAAAATTAATAGTTTTTAATAGACCTATTAAAACTACCCTGATATAGCAAATAATTGAATGAAATAATGACATCTATAGGGAAACATGAAAAATATGTCATATGTTGAAAAACCTATGGAACAATAGGATTATAACTTGATAAAATATACATAGTCTAAACAGTGATATACAGGTAAAATATTTTGTGTGAAATTGTGAATGATTCTTTTTGTACAATTTTATTTACATTGATTTTTTTTCAAAGATATGGTTTGGTATTTATGGGTTATTATATGCAGCTGTTTTACTTTTCAGGAATATTTATAAAAATGTAATGTGACAGTGAATTATAGGAGAAAACAGCATCCTATAAATATGAGGCTAAGAAAGGTCACTTTCTCTATGAAAGAGTTACAATGAAGAGAGCCATTTATCTAGGATTTGCTGATCAGTTTCCAGTTTCTCTCATTTCGGATATGTAAATTATTGCTGAAAACAGTTTGTGGTAAATGGATTTTTATGTCACTGGATGAATTGGCTTCATTGCTGGAAATCTGTACTCCAAGCAGAGGCTGTTAGGAGACCAAAGAGATCTTAGTTTCTACTGTGCTTTTCCAATGAAAACCATCATTAAGTATAGCTGCTATGTATTGTCTGTTGGAGACTTAACAGAAGTTTTTTGGTGGGCCTGTCTTCCAGCTGGACTAGACTGGCTTCAGTTTGCAATTACGTCTCAAGTTTATCTGAGCTACCTAACACTGACTTTTCCAAACCATTCAAGGGATCAAGGGTCTACAGAAGAGAATTCCCATAAAACTTCCTACTAGGCTGCTTATCTTTGTTGATCTTATGATAGTGAAATAAAAGAGAATTTAGTCTGTTCATCTTCACAACTTCTCATATCCAGGGAGGTGGTAGGTGTTGAGAAAAGAATTAAATAGCAGACCCCAGGCCTTCTTTAGAAGGATCAGCTTGCAAGCCTGGCCTGTGGCTGGCACTTGGAATTGGCACTTGTCCCATTCTCTAAGAGGTAAGGGCGGTCCTAGACTGTTTGCAATAACAATGCAATTATACTGAGCACTTGCTTGCTTTGGGGAATGTACAGGTGTGGTATGTGCTAGGCAGTGGTGCCCATGTGACCCACCCCAGTAAAAACCTTAGGTACAGAATCTCTCTTGGGATCCCTGGGAAGCAACACTACACGTGTTGTGACTCTTAGTTACTGGAGAAAGGAGCACACTCACGTGTGTCCCCTCTGAAGAGGAAGAAGCATGAGGAGGCCCGGCATTGATTTCTCTGCATCTTTCTCCTTTATGATCCAACTGTGTATTCTTACTATGTGGCTGTAGTAAATCCTGGAGCAGAGTACAGCTCTATGCTGAGTCCCCTGAATCCTTCTAGTGCATCTCCCAGAATGGAGTGAGGGTGTGGGTGATCTTTCCAACCAGTGAATCAGTAGGAACTAGATTAATTACACCCCTCTTCTCTCATCTCTCCTTAACCACCTGTGTCTCTTCCCCACCACAAGATCGAAGATTTAAGAGTAGTTCTCAAACACAGAACTCTCCTAAGAAAGTACTAGAAGTCCAATCATTCTAAACTGGTATGTCTCCACTGAGGGTTCCCTTTTCATGCAGCAAATTAATTTGACTTTCAAATAATGTTAAGATTTCCTGTTTCTAGCTGCAGCTCAAAAGTAACCAAATTTTTGAGGGCTGGACCAAACAGATAGAATTGATAATTTGTTAGAGGAGTTAAATAAGAGTGTGGTGTTTTTTGTTTTTGTTTTTGTTTTTGTTTTTTTTAACTCCCAAATGAAATTAAATAGTTCTTTCAGTTTCCTGGAGCCCTTTGTCCAGTTGGTTTACAAGGGATTGGAAGAGGGAGCCAGGCTCCCTGACAGGGCTCCAGCCGTGTTTATTTTCTCTCTGTAGTGCTTTTTAAACCTCAAGGCTTTCATAAATGCTGTTGCTGCTGCCTGGGACATTGTTGCAACCACTCTTTACTTAGCTCACTCTTACCCTTTAGCCTTTGGCTAAAAGTTGCTCCCTAAGGAAACTCTTCTCCCAGACATAGATCTCATTCTACACTCTGTGTTCTGTATGTTGTCTTCATAGCATCCATCAATTAAATTCTAACTTGTTTGATGTTCGTCTCCTCTGTTAGACTATAAATTCAATAAGGAAAGGGATGGTGTCTGCCTTGTTAACTGTTGCAGCTCTAGAACCTAGCACAGGGCCAGGCTCGGGGGGGGGGGGGGAGGGGAAGAAAAAAAAACCCCAAACCCCAACGCCTCTCTGTTGAATAAAGAAATGAAGACACTCCATCTTGGCGCAACGGTGAACCTTTTTGGTCTCATTGCACCTGTCACTGTCTTAGGTTGGACTGCCCCATGAGTATATCTTGAGATAAGGTTGGGATGCAAGTCCTTTCTTTGGACAGTGATCTCAGGAAGTGTTGGCAGGGGGTGGGGAAACCAGAAATGGGAAGGAAGTTAACCCAGGGAGGGTGCATAGCAGGTCACCCCTGGGTAACTGGGACTCCATCCTGCATAGGGGCTTGCATACCACCTAGAACAGGACTTGGCATCACTGTTCTAAGAGGTGAGGAATTGGATATTTATCCACTAAATTCCCTTGTCTTGTTTGAGGGCTACTCTCTGACACTTCAGATCTTTTCCATTTAAGGCCCATGGGGTGGGGTGGGGTGTGGGTCCTGTAGCTAGAGAAGCTTCTTAGGCAAAGAACAGGAAATATTTGTAGCAGCAAGACCTTGGCCTCTACTGGAATGGTGTCGTGGGGACGTGAGTGGGCCGCCAGCAGCATCTGCTAGCATCAGAAACCTAACCGGATGAAATGCTGTAAATTGCATAGGTATGTAGCTGTGGCAGTAGGAAAACTTGTGTCTAGAGCAGGGAAACCGAAAACAGGTTCTTGGGAGGCCCCTGGGCGAGTGGCTGGGACCCCTTCACCTCTGTCACCGGGAACCAGCTCTGACTGAGGGGGGATGCTGAGGGCATTTGTCTGTGTGTTGTCTTGTAATTGCTTAAATGGCATCAGGTAAGGATTCTGCTGGGTGGATACTAGCAGGTGGAATCCAGTACCTTCCCTGACCTAAGCGAGGAACTGCCAACACTCTGGGAATGAAAGAAAACTGGAGTATTGCATCCTAATTGGTACTTGTTTTCAGAAGTTTAGCATCGATGTCAAGTGAAGTTTTTCCATACCCGCCAACCTTCCCCTCAGTGTGGGTTTTATTTCCGTGGCAGTGTTGTTCTAGAGACCACAGGAACCATGATGGGAACCTGCATAATGCACGTCCAAATGCAGCATTCTTTAAGCTATTTCTTGGCAGAAGGGAACACAAATTGAAAACGGGGAGTAAAGAGGAAGAGTCTGTTGCATATAGGGAGGAGAGCAGTCATGTATTCCGAGAACCTAGTCCTGTGTCCATTCAAACCCATTACGGTTGGGGGACAGGATGGGAAATTAACAGGGGGGTTGAGCGGTAGGACTCAGGATTAGGAATTCTCCATTATATTTTAGGGGTGGCACGTTCCCAGTTTGGCCATGCTCAGGGCCTCCGTTGGATGCTGCTGCTGGATGATAAGCTTGAATTCCAAACCAGGCAAACTCAGTCTTGGATCCTTGGACCTCACAGAGTGGCTTTTCCCGTTGGCTTTCCTGACCTATCCCAGGGAAGGAAAACGAGCAGCTGTAGGGCAAGGGTTGTGTGGCAGACATGATGTTAGGAGTTGAGCAGAGTACCTCCTAGATGATAGATGTTGCAATGCCCTTTGCAGGTGAGGAAACTGAGACCCAAAGAAATGAAGCACTTTTCTCGAATCCAGCTAGATACTGAGTGACAGGGTCAGACCCCTGTCTGGTTCTGAAATCTGTGTTGCGCTGCTTCCTATAGCACAGGTTACCTCTACTTTGCTGTGACCTTAGGAGATCAGCGGAGGTATTGTTACCCTCATTTTCTACCTTGCGGAATGTGGACAACCACACATTGACCACTGCATGGCAGCATCCACTTCCTGGAGCAAGGTAGCCCTCTGTGGGAGCAGGGTGCTGGCCCTGCGATGGGCTGAGGAGGTGGACAAGGAAGAAGGGCATTACAGGGTGCAGGCTCTTCTGTTATTGGGAGGTTGCTGGCCTGGGGTTGGCTTTTTTGAGGTCCCCAGTCTTGCCAGCCCAACATTCTGATCTTTTTGTTATAATTCAGATCTGGCTGCTTCCTGCTGATATAGGGGCATCATGGGGCATGTTGGAGGTGGGCAGGTGAACGTAGGGGTGTAAAAGGAGTTGATTGACTGACACCCGAGGCATTTCGCAAATTCGTTCCTGGATGAATCAGAGAATGCAAGGGGCTCCCATTAATAGTATGCCAATAATTAGGAGTGGGCTTAGAAAGGGGAGGAGCCATGTGGTTAGTGGGGTCTGCCACCATTGGGATGTAGTTGGGCCACCGGGGTGATACCGGTTTTGGAAGAGACTCACAAACTTTGGCGAGGGTGTGGAGATTGGTCTTGACTACACCTGTTTCATTGATGTGGTAGCAGCATTCTTCATTGAGGAACAAGCAAGTTTATCCTTTTTTGGCTGTAAGAAAGTCCAAAGCAGTTGGTTCTGAAGAGCCACCTGGGCCACCAAGGTTATTTGGCATTGTAGGGAGGCCAGACTCTGCCAAGGCCTCAATGGCCATTTGAAGCTTCTCAGATAGGTCCCTGGAGAAATCTATAGAATGGATTAAGGTCCCCCGTACCCAACCCTGTGGCCACCAGGGTTGAGGCCAGGGAGACTAGTGGGAGAAAGATTACCCTTTTTTGTTTATTCTGGAGGAGGGCCGGTAAGGAGGGCTAGTTCTGCCTGACTATAGATAGTTAATCGTGGAACTTGGGAGACAGGCAGACAAAGGAGGGAGGCAGAGGTATTAAGAGATTTAGATAGGGTGCCATTCCACCAAAAGAAACCGCCGATGAGGGGAGTGATGAGAGGTAACATTTGACAGGGTGGCGTTGCAGAGGGAAGAGTTAGGGGTGGAATAACAGGGAATTGGTGGTTGAGAGGGTGGGTGAATAAGGAAATGTCATGGAGAGAGGGAGAAGGTCCAGAGGTGTGGGTGTGAGGGTGGTGCAGTTAAATGGATTACAGAGGAGAACGGCCACCAGGAGGGCTTTGCCCAAGGCGGCACAGATAAAGCAGTGGGACAGATTGCCCATGCCAGAAAGGCTGGCGAGGGAAGTGCTTTGTTGGATAAGTTTTATCCAGGAGAAGGGGTTTTGGTCGCGAGTTGGATTAGCCTGTAGTAGGTGGATTTGGAGAAGTTACTCCTGTGCATGTATGGTGTGAGTTTGGTTACTTAGGGTGGTTTGGAGAAGTTAAAAGGGGGGTTAAAGACCTAATAAAGGCAAAACCTAGAAACTGGTTTTTCTGGGCAGGCAAAGAGAAAACAACTCTATAGATTTTCTTATCAAGTGCAGACCAACAAATCTTAGAAGACTTTTGAACAGAAGGTAGACTTTCAGTCTTATACCCTTGTACTTTAAAATCCATTCACTTCGATCTTAGTCTGTCCTGACCAAACCTAAAATTCCTTTCCAAGGATTTCCCTTCACAAACCTTCTGCACCTTCCTTTGCATTCAGAATTTGTACCAAGCCATTTTTTCCCCAGTCTCATTTAGGGCAAAATTGCTTTCTTTTACCTTGAACAAAAATATATTCCCATTCCTTACATTTTTCTTCACATCTCCTGCTTTTCTGCATACAGAGTTGCTTCCTTTATTGCCATCAGTCTTAATTATATTTAGCAGACTTTTTCACTCTTAGAAACCTTAGTCTCCAGTGAAAACTGAGTAACCGATAAGTACAAACCATGTTCACCAATAGATTCGAATATTCTTAGTTCCTTTGCAATCAGAAGTCAAAAGCACAAACTGATGTCCATCAATCAATGTTTCAGCACTTTATCTTGTTTGGAAAAGACCTAGATGTCCAATGAATTTAATCCCATTTATCATCCAAGCATAACTTTAAGCTTTCAGGTTACCAAAGACTTTGAAAGGTATCTTCACAATTACCATAAAAACTTGGAAACAGACAACTATCATTTTAGCCATTTTTCTTAACAAATTGCAAAGAGATAACAGAGCTTTTATGACCTTCAGTAAACTTCAACAGAATAAAAGTTTCAGGCTTAGTAGTGATAATTTTCAAGACCTATCTTGTTAAACCAACAAATTTAGTTTAAGTACCTACTATGTCCCACCTGGATCCACTTAGTCAATCAATTTGTTCCCATTGTCAATTTTTACCCGAGACACTGGTGGGGGAATCTGGAGTGGGCAGTGTTAAGTAATTGGTGGTCTTCTTGCTCCTGGATGGTGAGGGGAGAAGGAGCCGCTGTGCCTGAGGCACCAGAGGATGGCCTAGAAGCCAGCTATGCAGGCCCTACTAGGGCGCAGCAGAAACAGGAGGAGGGGGAGGGAGAGGGGGAGGCGAAGAGGGGAGGTGCTGCCAGAAGGCAGAGAAAGGGTTCCTGGTTCTAGAGCTCATCAGCTCCGACAGAGGAGCAGACACCATGTTTTCCCGCCAACAAGGGGGGAAGAGAGGAGGGCAGAACAGAGTAGGTTGCCCCCGTGTCCAACAGGAAAGAGATGGACTTCCCTGCTACCTGGAGCAGGACCCTGGGCTCGGCCTGGGTGAGGGGTGTCCAAGTCTGGGCCCCATCAGTCATCGTCCAATCCGAGTAGTTGGAAGGCTGGACTTGCCAGCTCAGGGTTTCCTCCGCGTGGAGGTGCTGAAGATCCTCCGAGACCTGGGCAGTTGGATTTCCAGTGGCCCATCATTCGACATTGAGGGCATGGCCATGTTGGCTCCTTGGCATTGGGACATTGATGGGCCCAGCGTCCCTCGGTTCCGCATTTGAAGCAAGCCCCAAGCAGGGTACAGTTGGTTCCTCCTTTCTGTGGGCTCCCAGAGTCTGCCGGCTGCAGGGCTGCCACCAAGGCTAGGGTTTGGAGTTGGACCTTCTGCTGGAGTCTAGCCTGCCTCTTAAGTTCAGCCGCTTCCTCTCGGGTGTTAAAGACCTTAAATGCCATTTTCACCAGGTTGAGAATGGGAGTTTGAGGACCCTCCTTGGCCTTATTTTTTACGGATATGGGGTGGCGGGGGTGGGGGGGACTGAGAGATGAAATGGGTCACCAAGACAGTAGCCCTGGCGGGTGAGGCAGGCTCCAGGCAAGTGTACTGGATGACAGCCTCAGTGAGCCTATTAAGGAAAACTGCAGGTTTTCATCTGGGTTCTGCATTATTTCCCCGAGTTTGTCATAGTTGATGGCCCTGTGAGAGGCTGCCCACATGCCAACGATGAGACAGTGGCCATGCGGTCGCGGTGCTGGTGGCCCTCCTGGCCAGCCTGATCATCCCATCCGGGATCCACGGTGGGAACTGCCTGAGCACCAACCGCAGAGTGGCATCGGCCTTATGGACTCGGGCTGCAGCCTGAATATACTCCCTCTCCTCCAGTGTAAGGGTTGTGGTCTGGACAACATGCAAATCATGCCAAGTCAAGTCATATGCCTGGGCCAAATATTGGAATTCCTTGATATATTTTCCCAGGTTAGCAGAGTAAGAGCCCAGCCACTTTTTAATTTGGGAAAGGTCCTGGAGCGAGAAAGGAGCGTGGACCCGAACAACCCCTTCAGCTTTGGCCACCTCTTACAGGGGGCAGACCAGGTCAGGGGAGAGGAGACCTTGTGGGATCTGGTGCACATGGAGATTAGAGGGGAGGTAGGGGGTGAAGGTTGAAGAAATGGGTAAAGAGGTGTGTGGTTGGGAGGCAGGAGGAGAAGGAGAGGGGACAGGGAGTTCCAGATAGGGAGCAGGGAGGGCTGGCATCCCCAAGTAGGTGGACAGGCCAAGGTCTCAGGAGACTCCAAGGGAGGGGAAGGGAGAAAGGATTTGGGGGCTTTTGGAGCTGAAGGAATAGGTGGGAGGAGGGAGGGAGGGTGGGAGGGAGTGCCGCCCACGCCAAAAGGACCTGAGTGGTAGAGCAGTGGGAGCAGAGGTGTGGAGGCCAAGAAAAATTAAGGCCATCCCACCTAAAGTTTAGCATTAGCACAAGTACGGCCATCTTAGGCCCCTGTGAATAAGAGATGAACTTTACGGGAAAAACTGCAGAATGTCCTCCATGTCCTTGGCAGAGAATCCCATATCAGAAAGACAACAGAGCCCACCCAGTGGTAGAAAGTCCCATCTTAGAATGAGAACAGAGCTTGATATCCTTGAAAGCCCCATATCAGAATGTAAACAGAACTTGAGAAATTCCTCCACCCCTTCTGAAAATCCTCTAGACCAGCCCATAAAAAACCCAGCTGTAACCCACTTCGGGGTCCAAGTTTCTGCTCCACTGTGTGGGGTATACTTGGACCCAAGCTCGAGCTTGCTAATAAACCCTCGTGTGCTTGCATCGGTGTCGGCTCCTTGGTGGTTTCTCGGATTCGCAATCTTGGGCACAACATAGGGAGGTACGAGAGCAGAGGTCCAAGAAAGCCTACACGTCTGGGACCTTGGTCCACTTGCCTTTGTGTCTAGAGATTGTCCGGGTCTGTGAGAATTTGGTAGTCAAAAGTACCATCAGGGGGCCATTGAGACTGATTGTCTAGGCAATATTGGGGCCAGGCCACCATACAGTAATGAAAGAGGCGGTGCCTTTTCAGGTCCTGGAAAGGCCCAGAGTTTTGAAATTGGCCAGTAGACAACCCAATGGAGTTTCAGGGTCCAATTTGGGTTGGGTAGTTCCCATGATTCCCGCCGGGTAACCCAGAGGCTGAAAACAGGCGTCCCGTTTGCAGCTCAGGGTCACAGACAGAAACGGAGGTCACTGTGAGGATGAGGGTGTCTCCCGATCCCCAAGGACCAGCGGAGCCACCCGGTGGCTCGGTGGAGGTGCCTGGCGCGGCTGCAGCTTCAGGCAGGACCGCCCGGATGGAGGCAGGGAATCAGGGGAACTTCCCCGGGGTTTCCAGGTACTGGGTTCAGTTGAGGTCCTGGTGATGAGAGGAGAGAAGCTCCCCACCAGCGTGGGGCCTCGATCTCCTGGGTTTCAGCACCAAATGTCAGGTTTATTTCAATTGGTAGTGAAATGGAATAGAGAGGCCAGGCAAAAGTTGGTCGAAACAGGCTTTTAATGGGACATGAGGTTCTGCGGCCTGCAGGGGAGGGAGAGGGGGAAGTCGGAGGCCGGGGAAGTCGCACCCAGGCAAACCGCAGGGGGGTCTATAAAGTTCTCAGCGGGGAAGATGGGGGCAGGGCGGCATTCTGATTAGGGCAAGGGTTACAGGTCTTGTAAACTAAGTTAGGGTAGGAGGGAAAGGTGTTAGTGGGAAGATGCGGGAGGGGCAGCAAGGTGGTGTTATTGGGTGGTTGCTGGCCTGGGATTGGCCGTTTTGAGGTCCCTAGGCTCGCCAGCCCAACACTTAGAAGAATCTGAGATTTCATCAAGCCTATCAATATTGAAAGACTCAGATATTCATTTCTTGTGTGTGTATGTATATATATTCATATACTAGGGATGTTAATATTTAATATTTATCAGGCATATATGTTTACTGGATAAGATCTGTTGACACAGAGTATTAATTCATCTCTGATTGCTCAGAACACCTGACATCCAACAATAGTAAAAATGTCAGCATTTCTCAGTATAGTCTTCAGAGTTAGCTTCATGGCTTTCAGCATCTGTCCTAGAGTTTAGATTTGCTTATTTTCACAAACTCAAATATTTTACTAATGTAAAGATACTGACTCTAAGTTTAAAAAACGAAAAAGCATCATCACAAAGTCATTCAATTGGCAGCCTACGCACAGTTTTATTTTTTATTTTATTTTTTAAAAGATTTTTTTTTTTTTATTCATGAGAGATAGAGGCAGAGATACAGGCAGAGGAAAAAGTAGGCTTCATGCAGGGAGCCCGACATGGGACTCCATCCGGGGTCTCCGGGATCATGCCCTGGGCTGAAGGTGGTGCTAAACCGCTGAGCCACCCGGGCTACCCCTACGCACAGTTTTAAAGTAAATACCAACATAAATAGTTAAGACATGCTAAAAAGCTCGTTCATTAGTTACTGGGTTTCAAACCTCTTTATAGAGTTCTGGTTCAGAGACCGTCTTTTAGATTCCTCATGTCCAAATCAGCCATCCTGGCCAGTCATTCATTTCTATACTGCTGCACAATTAAAGACATAATCAAAGATAAAGCACCAGAGTAAAAGGCCACTAAATAACTCTGTCTCTTGTCATTAATGGTGAACATGGTCACTCATGGCATGGATGCAGCTGAGGCCAGCACTGCCCACCCATATCCATCTGTGGTAGGCTCACTGACTGCCCGCATCTCTGCAGCTGACACCATGGTCAACCTAATTAGTCTCAGCCCTATCAGGCATATGATTTTATAACAACAAACAGCACCAAATCCTATCAAATTTGTGTTTTGTCATGTCTTGATATCTCATCTTCTGAGTAGTAATATGTACTTCTGTTTAACATATAAAGTTCAGGCTAGCATTAACAAAGACAACAGCCTATCTATATTTCAACATAAATCAGGCACTAAGGTAGACATCTGGATTAAGCTGGTGAATACAAGAGGTTTCCCCAAGGCAGACTGTAAAGCTACATGACAAGTATGATAAACACCATGCAGCTGGTTAACACTTTTCACGTATTTGATACAACTGGCTTGTGAAAGCCTCCCATGTACCTTCAATATTTTGGGAATGAAAATCAAATTAGGAACTAAATTCCATTTTCATTTACTAATCCTACCATTTCAGTGGTGCTATTCATTGCCCTTACTCATCTATAAAATACAAACTGAAATAGTCTCCTTGTTCTATTAGGATAACACTTGTGAATCAATCAACCACCAAGTATGAATTTATTAGTGTCTTATTATTTCTTTCCTGATATTCTGTACAGAAGTATCTATGATCAAGGAAATATTTTTGAAATTTGACATTTAAACTAATTTCTAATTTCTATTCCCCTTTTCTGAAACCAGTGTATCCTTAAATATCTTTAACTGTTTATGCAGGCTATTTTTATACATATTTTGCTCCTCCATCCATTTCTTTATAATAATCATGGGGAAGAACTTGTTCTTTCTCTATCAGGATATACTTGGGCCTTGCCTTATTTTAAAAGGGTATTGTTAAAGTTAATATTCTCTTAGAAAATTTGGAAAACACAAAGGACAGAAAAAATAAAATAGATCACTAGATGCCTCCACCCAGAGATAATCACGGTTAACATTCTGGTAGATAAACTTTAAATTATTTGGACAGATTTGAGAAAGGGGAAGAGAAATCACAATAATTAGCAACAAGGTGGTATCAAATATAATATTTGTCATCCATATAATAAATTGTCAGAGTGGGACACAAATTTTAAGATGTACCCTCATGTCAAAATGTTAAACAATAGAAAATAGATCTTAACCCTTTGGAGTTCTCAGCAACCACTGTTTGGAGCAGGGTAGCCTGTGTTACCTGCAGGTGGGTCACCTGTCCTCCAGTTTACAATGGTCCCCAGCAATCCCAGTCTCTTACACTGGCCTGTCTCACTCCTGCACCATCCTGACCTAGAGGAGAGGAGTTGAGGGCTTGGCTTGCAGAGGTTGTAACAATGTGCCACCACTTCAGAGAGCAGGTGAATTGACTCCCAGGTGGGCAGAGGCCAGAGGAAGGCCCTAGAGATGAAACCCCAACAGTCCCCGCTGAGCAGGGCTGGGCCATGCCACTCAGGGGGCCGGCCACAGAACATGAGGGGCTCCACCCCTCACCCACGTGGCTATTTTCTGACTTCCAATCTGGGGGAGTGCAGTCCCTGGAAGGCCCACGCAGGCCACTTTATGGGAGGTGTGCTGCTCTGGGCCAGAGTAAGTCTAGCTTCCAGAATTGTTCAAGGAGATCAGCAACAGAGTAGGAGAGGGCTTCAGACAACACCTGTGTCCCCTCAGGGGCCGTGAAAAGTCAAATCCTCAGCATCTGAGGCCCTGGCTGAAGACAGAGGCAGACCGAATCTCCGTTTCTGTCACTCAGGCCAGACATCCACAGGGGACAGGCCCAGCGGGGCAGCTACAAACTCTCCCCCCACCCCCACCCTGCCCCATACGCGCCAGGTCGCAGCCGGCAGCACCTTCTGGGTGGGCCACAGCCATGTGGGCTCCGCATGGGGCAGCCCAGGGGGACACCGAAGATCTCTGGCACACGCGGGGGCCCAGCGGCAGAGGTAGGGCTTAGCAGAGCACGGCCTGGGTCACGGGCCACCTGCCAGTCCCAGCGCCCACAGCCACCACCTCCGTCCCACGGCTGCTGCAAAAATAGCTTCCCTGCATTAGAAGCACCTCCCCACAGTCCGTCCACTGCTTGAGAAGGGGCTCCAGCCAGATCCTCGGGTTTGTGGCAAATATGGGAAGTCACACCTGAATATGGGCACAGCTATGAAAGTAAATGCTGGTTTCTCCCAATTGGAACTTGAAGCCATCTGCTTTGTGCATTTGAGCAAAATTTGTTTCCCCTCTAAGAAGTACCTTGATACCACAATCCTTGGAGAACACACATCTTCTAGTCCAGTGGTTCTCAAACTCTGGGGAGTGTGTAAAATCCCGATGCCAAAGCACACCACATACTGTACCAGTGATACCAATATGGAGACCCAGACAATAGTAATTTTTTAGATACCTCCTGACTAGTGGCACACCACATACCAGTCTGGCTCAACTTCCCTTTCAAATTCCAAAATTATTTCCATTAATCTCCCTGTACTGGCTTTCAAAATCAATTTCTCTCCCTCTTGTTCTTGTCCTAACTGGTTGCTATGTTATTTGGAAATTAGCTTGACTTGGAAAAAACCATCTCAGAAGCACATCTCTGGTTGGTAGAAGCCCCAGAGATTCAAAGATGAGCTTCTCTATACAGCATCACTTCAGAATCAAATTAGTTTGTGGCATCAGCCAAGGATCTCATGCAATGAAGAAAAGAATTCTTCCAATAAAAATCACAGTTCTCTTCACAGGATAACACCCCAAAGAGACACTACAGAGAAAAATCAGCTCCACAGCCAAAGTGACAACCTGTGACTCAACACAATGGGGGGGGGGGGGGCGGAAACGACAAGGTATCTCCCATCCCCCATCCTGCCTGAGGCCTAACAACAAAGGCTCTATACCCTGGACCCGCCACATTGCACGGCAGGCAGGGTGAAAGGTAAAACGAGTTGTTTCTTACTGAGCATCAGACCCAGAGGACCATGTGTTCTGACGTTTGGATTCTCCTAGGTCTTTCCTGGAAAATATCTCCGGCAACGCCCCTCCCCCATCTTCCCACCAACGCCTTGCTGCCCTACCCTAACTTAGTTTACATGACCTGTAACCCTGGCCCTAATCGGAATGCCACCCTGCCCCCATCTTCCCGCCTGGGAACTCTATAGACCCCCCTGCGGTTTGCCTGGGCGCGACTTCCCCGGCCTGCTACTTCCCCCTCTCCCTCCCCTGCAGGCCGCAGAACCTCATGTCCCATTAAAAGCCTGTTTCGACCAACTTTTGCCTGGCCTCTCTAATCCATTTCACTACCGGATTAAACCTGACACTAGGTCAAATTGTAAATTTCACTGTAGAATAGTAATTCTGTGACAAAACTCTCGGTGAACACTGTATGATGTTTTGATCTAAATTAATGGTCTTTTAGAAAACAAAAATCCTTTTTCTTAATGAAGTAAATAGTTAAAATTTTGTATCCCATTAGCTTCAAAGCTAATAATTATATTCCAGTATTTCTGTGTATCCATGACATACACCTCTTAACTTAAATTGTTTAAGTGGAAACTATCTGTGCATAATCAAGTCCATTGTTTCTCTAATTTCTTCAAAATATCTTTACCTTTCATTGGATTTGGCTAAGTTTGTTCTTTAAATAAATTTTGGATGGTTTCCAAATTTAAAGCCAGGAGAGAGACTCTTAGGCAGCCATAATTTTAGAGGAGTTGTAAAAAATAAAAGCAATTGCCAAACAGCATATGGAATATCTTGTCAACTCAGAGATAAACAGTTGTTTTGATGGGTCTTTCTCCCTTATTATAGCAGACCACATGATTCTATTTTTTTTTTTTTTTAACAAGTGTTTTTGCCTTTCCATTTCACGGGTGATGTGGTAGTAAAACAATGGTTAGCTTGCAACTGGAGTGGTGCCTTTTATTAGTAAAATTATGACAGAATGTAAAACCAGAATATTGCTTGCACTATTGCTCTTCGGATATTCCGTTGACTATAAATGATGAAACATTGGTGATCTTTAAAGGGAAAAATCTCACTGAACATTTCCGTGCTCATTTAGTCTTCACAACAATTCTAAATGGTAAATAGTTATCTTTTCTTAACCAACTAAAAAAAAAAATGGGCCTCAAGCTGCAAAGTAACTTGGCCAAGGTCACACAGATGGGGGTGGCTGTTATCTGAAACTATGTGTATCTGGTCTCAAAGCTCAGGTTCCTTGGCTACACCCTTCTCTTCAACCAGCTGGTTATTCATGGCACAGCTATTGTCATTGAAATAGTTAATTAGCACAATCAACATACCAACAAAATGCAAACCTACTTATGATTTAAATGAAGAATGACTATTTCCTACTGTTACTTTTAAATGTCAGAAATAGAAAACATTAGGCTTCAGTCACTGTTAAAAGTCACAAGTCAAATTATCGGAAAAACAAAAGCATTAACTACTGTAACAGAAGTCTTAATGCAAATGGAAAATAATTAAAAGTTCATAATAAATCCATAACCGATGTATAAACGAGACTGAGACTAGTTTGATTTTTGAAAGCTGTAGACTTCTTTTTTCTAGATAGAGTATATATCTTTACATAAAATCTTTGTTTAAAACTTAGTTTTCTATGGGTTTGTTTTGGTTTTTTTTTTGGGTCTATAAGAGACATCAAGTATCCTAGGAGCTATCTCCTAGGAAAACTTGGAAACACAATGAAAGGAGCATGAATTTTTAAGTCAAGTGACCTGAGTTAAGTCCTGGGTCTGCCACCAGCTAGCTATGTGATCTTGGGCCAGTGGCAACCTTTCCACATGCCTGGTTGTCTCATTTGGAAGACCACAACAGGAATACTTCTAGGTTGCTTTGGAAGCCCCAATGAGATTGTTTTTATGGATATATTGTGAATATATAGTGTTCTCTGAATCAATCGTTTTCCTTTTGCATGTTTGACCAAAAAACAAACAAACACAAAAATCAAACCTTTTGGTTATATGGGTGGGTATTTTTAGGCTGGAAGGTAGCTCAGCAATCTGAGCAAGCAGCAATAGCTGGTTTTCATTCTTTAAGGCCATGGTCCTGGCATCAGAGACAGAGGCTCTAAACCATTCTCCTGATACATGAAGTATGTGCTTTGGTTTAACTGGGTAATATGTGACCTTATAAACTGTCTTGTCTCCACTCTCCAGGGATGTTCCCTAGGCCTTTTTGCTGAGTTATTTGGCTAAGATTGTAGACCAAAGAGAAGATTCTAGGACCATGGGAGGTTTATCTTGGTTTTCACCATAGAAATAGATAGGGTGGAGCAAATCTGGAGAAACATGCAATCTCTGCTGTGCAGGTATAATTTAGCATGTATAATATGTCAAATAGACAGTTTCTGTGGTAGAAAGTATAGTGGTCAGTTCATTCTATTGTGTAAGGCCTTTAAGTAGTAATGATGTATATTCATGATGTTCATTCAGTTGCAAGCACCAGAAATCCAACTCCTATAGGTTTGCGAAGAGGGAAACTTATTTGCTAAAGTAACTGAATAGTCCAGTTGACAGAATTCCCTTTAGTCCCAGTTGACCTGAGGATTTAGCTGATGTTATCAGGACTGTGCTTTCCTTGGTTGGCTGTGCTTTCCTCTACTGCATAGTTAGGTAGGCTTTTTCTTTGGGGGCAAAGAGGCCCACAAGTGACTCTCGGCCCGGCATCTTTACCACTTTACCACATAGCATCTTTACCACTGCATATCCTAGAGAAAAGAATGTGTCTCCCACTTCTCTAGTATTCATATTCTGAATACCAACTCTTTTGGCCTTGCTTAGGTCATGTGCCCACCCTTGAGCTAAGCAGTGTACGTAGAAGGATGTGTCAGTCTGGCAGTCCAGCCTAAGTTACTGGCTCACCTCTGTGACTGGAAAGGCGGTCCAATGATAGTAGGACATTGGGATGGAAAAAACATCAGTGACTCACCAGAGCACATTCTGTGTTTTGTCATGGATACATGGAAATAGTAATCCCATTGGATGCCAAAGAAATGCTTTCTTATTACTACCTTCTTTGACTGGATAGGTGATAGGGGAGGAATGAGTTTCAAAGAGTGGATCAGTTGGTGACAGGCCATCTCCCCTTGTCTAGACTATGGGACCTTGGGATGTTCCAGCTCCTTCTCAGGAATCCTGTTTTCCTCACCTCTAGCATCACCCGGCTTCCATAAAATCTCTGTGATCTGTTCATATCAGCCTGACCATGAAAGTGTTGAGCAAATGCAATTTAATTGCCTCTCAAGAATATTGACACTGGAGATTTTTTTCAAAGATAGGCTTTTAAGAGTCAAGGAATAAAAAATTACCATGAAAATAATGGGCAGAGGTTTTCTCTATGGGGGTCGGGCAGCCCTGCTCTGGAAATCCTCAAAATAACACAGTGTAGGAAGCCACCTCATTTGCTGCACACTATAGTCTCCAGCTCTGAGTTCGAAGGAATCAATTTAACACAGCTGAAAGAAAGCTCACTGTCAGATGAAGGCACTCCAGTTCGAATGGGCCAGTCCATTGATGACTTCAACAGATGTTTACTGACTTCGAACAATGTATCCAGTTCAAGTCTAGGTTCCGAGGTTACATCAATGGACAAAGCAAAGTTCTTGCCCTACTGAATATTCTAGGACAAGAGAGAGAGTGATAATAAATAAGCCAGTAAATAGGTCAGAAGAGAAGTGGAATAGAGAAATGTGAATGGGCTGCCTATGAGGTAAAGACAAGCCTCAGTGGACAAAGAGCTGCTAGAAGAGAGAGAGAGTGAGCCATAGAAATACCTACAGAGAGATTTCAAGGCAGAAGGAACAAGATGGACATGGTCCTGAGCTGGGTAGTGCTGGGTATGACAGGAACAGCAGATTTGGTAGTGGGCCTTAGAGGCCACCCTGGGGACCTTGGCTTGTATGTACTCTGTGGGAGATGGGAAGACCCTGGAGAGGTACATGCCGTTTCACCCGCTATGAAAACTTGAGTGCAGTAGCTTTGTGTCATTAGATGGAGTTGGGTAGGACTCACGTAGCTTCATGGTAGCTAGAGAAACCTTTATCCGTGGCAGTGGGAGAGAGTGAGTAAAATACAAATGCTGGAGTCCATCGAAAGCAGGAGCTTAACATCGGAAGAAAGACCTGTACTCCTCATGTGGCCACTGGACTTCAGACTAATTCTGCAGTTTACGTGATCCCCATCCGAGCAGTGCCTGCAGGGTGTGTATTCTTTCCCTTCTCCTTTCACTCACAAGAGTCAAATCTGGTAGCATTATTCTGTGTAGCGTTGCCTGGGAGTAGAATTGTCAGATTTAGGAAAGGGAAAAAAGAGGAGGGGAAATCAATCCTTTTGAATTTCAAATAGAAACCAAATAGTTTTTAAGTCTACCCCAGATGCTGTATACCGTCCTATATTCTATCTGGCAAGCCTGCTAAGCAGAACATAAACTTTAATCTTTCACATATGAACCTCAGTTGAAGCTTCTGTAGAATGAAGAATAGAATGAAGATAACAGAGTTATCTATGCCTGGAACAGTGCTCCTCGGAAGTTGAACAGAAATCCACTCCCTGCATGTATATCCAGATGGGGGGTTAAAAACAAAACAAAACAAAACCAACCAACCTGAACATCACTTTTTCATCATGCAACTGTGGTTCACTTTTTGGTGACTAACCAGTGGCCTTTCTGTCTGCCAGCACTGACAAGTGGAGAATTCCCAGTTATCCAGTTGACCTGGCCAGTGCCCCCAGGTACCTGCATTCTACTTAGAAATACAGGGCAGGCCTTCCTGGTCAGGACACACAGCAGCTTCCCCTCTGTGGGCAGCCCTCTCTTTTCTGGCACTCTGTTCTATGAACTGTCCCTCCATGGTCTTTCCAGGCTCCCTCTGTGTCTTTCCTGCCACTCCCCCACACACCACTGCTGCAGGCAGAAACCTGGGACAGCTGTGTGGCTCACCTTCCTTCATTAACAGTCATCCTTGGTCTTGAAAACCTTTGTTTCATACACAGTATTTTGTCTGTTGTTGTTGTTACTATTTCATATGGAAGGGTAAATCTGATTTTTTCTTTCATCCTGGCCAGAGGTGAGTGGACAAGAGACAGTATCCTAGGAGTTTCTTGCTCCTGGAATTTTAGCTATGGCTGAAAACTAGTTGAATTAAGAGCTGCTTCTGGGAGGGAGTCAAGAATTCATCTTGTAGACTGAAAAAGCTTAGATTGGAGGATTATAACCTCAGAGACTGCTGAAAGAAGCAGGGCCCAATGATCCTGGGATTCAGATCATGTCCCTGCTGCTTAGTCCAAAGTAGTTATAAACCCCCAAAATAAAGAGGTCAGGTTAAAAGAGATTCTCTTTCCTCTTTTTTTTTTTTTCCTTGTTTGACTTTTTCATTTGACTCTGAACATGGAAAAATTGTACATCCCACTGCATAAACATGA
This sequence comes from Canis lupus baileyi, assembly GCF_048164855.1. NCBI lineage: Eukaryota > Metazoa > Chordata > Mammalia > Carnivora > Canidae > Canis > Canis lupus. Next base: position 4,978,801 of record NC_132869.1, on the reverse strand, counting down.
TATGGGGCTCTGTGTACAGTGGTAAATGACATGAGAGGGACTGGCTCCTATAATGCAGTCACCTGGAAAATGTGCATCATGGACCCGATTACTCAGATGTTTGGGCCTGACCTGCCAGGTCATCAGACTTGGTGGCATTATGGCTCCTCATGTAGTTTTAAATAACTGGATGTGATGCTTTGCTTCTTCAGAACACTTGAGAGGCTCAGTGCTTCCTGGTTTGGAATTATCTGAGATGAACTGAAATTAAATTATTCACCACATATCAAAATGTTGAAAATTATGTTACAAGTTTAGACAAACTTTTTGTCACTAAAGTTCATCCTCCTTATTCAAACACAAGACCAGCCATCCATAATGGGTTCAAGAGGGAAAGCTTGTCAGATGAAGAAAGCCAAGTACTCAGAAAGCAATGAGCAGTCTGTGTACTCGGCTGCCTTATTTTTCATCTAATTGTCGGAGCGAATTGAAATTGAGATGTAAACATCTCACAGAGAAGTTCTCCACTGTGAATTCTTCAACTTCAGAGTGAGGAGTGGGTATGGGCACTACACAGCATGGCAGTGGGTGGAGGCCCAGCGGGATACCATTGCCACTGTCTGTCCCTGGCTTACAAGCTGGTTCCCTGTGGGTGCCTCACTTCTCAACGCCCTGTGCCAGGTTTTTTCTTGCTTTGGCTGTTAGAAAGTCTGCTTCTCTGGGCTGAAATGGCCTAGCTGAGCCCCTGAGAAAAGTTTGGAGTTAAGAAAACTAAGCTTAATATACTGTCATTGTGCCTACATACTGCCTAGCCGTCACCTTAGCGTCTTTGAGGTATTAAGTGATGCAGGCAAATGTGCTTCCTGCCTTTAAGAATTTAAAGCAGATGTTTGTAATTACAAGTATCCAAGCATATCTAAGCAAACAAATCTGTACATTCTATTCAAATGTACATAGAGAAGTTGATGCGACCACATGGGGACATGAGCAGGAATAATAGAGAAAATATTGGTCTATGTAGGATGATATATGCAGGATCATTCCCTGGGCATGCTAGGTCTTCAAAATTATTATTTTCTAGTTATTTACCAATTGGGCAGACCTGCCAAAATCCAAATCACATCAACTGTACCTCAAGAGTTGGTTTGCCCCCACACACAGATCATGAGGGCATCAGTGGTCTTGTGCTTTCTGAGAGGCTGTGTCTTCATTAGAAAAGACCTGATTTTGTGTAGGTCTCTTCCCTTTGGTTATATGGCAAGGATTTTTCCATCGCCTTGGCAATAGGCATTGAGAAATAGGGAGAGAACTATCAGAGGCTTTGCAAATGTCTGATCTGTCCTATCTTTGGCCTGTTTTCTGTAGTAATCAGTTCCATGAAGACATTTTAGGGCCAAATTAAACCCTGAGAAAGAATTTGTCACAGTTGTCTGTCAAGAAATCTCATATTACTGTGAATGTTATATCAAATTTATGTTTCCTATGTGTCAGCTACACCTGCTGTTGCCATTCACTGGGCTCCTTAGTGGATAGTCTCTGAGTTACTTAGAATAGCCACTTAGGCAGATAGGTTATAAATATGATCATTGACATGAAATAGACTCCATTCCTTTTCAGACACAGTTATGGGCTGGTAGTAGCTTCTGTGAAGGAATAAAGTTTTTCCATTTACCAGCCCCTTTGGCTGAGGTTGGGAAAGCCATGGGTTATTCTGAGCACTGACTTGCTGATGACCTCTTCTAAGTGCCAAAGGTATATTCCCAAGTTGGATCTGGTCTTTGATGCTTCTCCTTCAAGGGGACTGAGCTGACAGCAGAACCCTTGGCTATTTTTAAGGCTTTGGGAGAGGCAGCAGGTGATGGTATGTGGATTTTCATCAAATTACTTTATTATTACCAGTAAGATCATTTGCAGCCACCCCAACCAGCTGTCCATGTTTGTTGGCAGAGGTTTCCCTGCCCTCCAGAGAAAGGAGAGGAAAGCCTTCAAGGCCTATCCCAAGAGGATAGGACTCATGGCTTTTCCTGCACTCCGGGGGTTGCATGGGTTTGGTAGTGTCTCTGAAAGCTGAGCAGTGTGGCTAAATCCAGCTCCTGCTCCACAGATGCATTTTCAGAACTGTCCTCCGGCTTGCCTGTTTCACACCCTCCCACTTTGGCAGCTTCCTGTTTGCAAACAGATTTGCTTGTTAAATGGAGAAAACCAAGTTTGTATGCATTTGTGTCAGGAAAAGGAGGAGGAAAGCCAGTCTTCCTGGAGGAAGGCAGCTGGGGTTGTCTTGATCAGGAGAACAGGATTCTGTTCAAGAAAAGAAGATTCCATAGGCTGGTTTCTCCATCTTTTAATCGCTGTGCTCTTTTGAGGATGGGAATGGTGTGCCCATCTCTGGGCCTGAAAGACAAATATACCAACGTGATAATTCTGATATTTCAATAGCAGAAAAATTTCACATTCAATTTTTCAATATATGTATATATATGTATGTAAGTGTGTGTGTGTGTGTGTGCGCGCGCATTTTGGAGGAAAAAGTGAGGCATTCTCACAACCTCTTGAATGCTGACATTTGTACTTTAGGAGGGGTCTGGCTTTGTGCCCTTTAAGAAAAATAAGGTACCTTGCATTTCCCAGGAAACTTGGCTAAAACACATTTGGATTGTCTAATATCTCCTCTCACTGATTTAGATGATTCTCAAAAGATTTATGTCTTGGGCAAGAGTTCATCATGTTTTAGCAACCTTCCCCAAGGATGAACATTAGATACTATAGCAGGTGTGATTTCCAAAAGGACATGAAAGAACTTTGAAACCGGAGGAGAGAACTGTTAATTCTTGGTGGAGGAGCTACGCTATTTGATAGATGAGCTAGTCTTCTATTAAAAATAATTCTCACAATGCAGTATGTTAAGTGCTGTAATAGAGAAGCTTACAGATGCTTTAGGAGCACGAAAGATGCAAAGGCAGGGATGACTATTTAAGCCAGGGAGTGGAGAAGGCATTTGGACTGGACTTTGAAGGAAAAGTAGAGATAGAGCAGGTGGAGAAAATGGAAGACCATATTCTAGTATTGAGAAAAGCATAAAGGAAGACCGCAAGACACAAAAGAGCTGGACAATGTGGGCTCTAGCTAGAGTTGAATGTGGCCAGAGGTGGGAGCAAGAACAGAAAGATGATTCTGGAAAGATAGTTGGGGGAATCTGGACTTCATCCTATAGGATATGGCCTATAGAATAAGCTAGCCTATAGGGGATACTTCATGGAAGAGTTTTGAACAGATGATGATGTCAGATTTCTGTTTTAAAACAACTGGCTTTGGAGGCAGTATAATTTGCCCGGAAATGGAAAGGCTAAAACTCCAGGAAAATCAGGATGAGGATATTGTCAAAAGATATGAGAGCCTTAACTTCCAACACTGGGAGTTAGTGGTAAGACAAGGTGCCACATTCACCAAGTATCTAGATGGTATAGAAAACAGAATTGAAGTTGAGTTGCTTTGGGGAATTGGGGCAATCTGCTTGCATGGTGAGGGCAGAAGCCTGAATGCTATGAATTAGGGAGTGAATGAAAGTAAAGAAGAGGCAGCTGTAAGGATAGAGGGCTATTTATTTCCAGTGGCTTGAAAGCACAGGAAAAGACAGAAAGGTGAGTAGCCTTTCTGGTAGAGGAGGACATGGGGGTGGGGCACAGCCATCTGCTGTGTGTGTTTCATAGTGAGGAAGCTTAAGCTGATGGTGAGGAGGAGGGGAGGACCAAGTAGAAAGAGAGCAAGGAGAGAGAATAAGAGCAAGGAGGTAATTAGTAGGAGAGGGTTCCTGAGGAGCCTTGGGGGTGGGCTTGGGACGCCATAGCTGGGTGAAGAAAAGAAGTCAAATTTGAAAAAGCCACTGTGGAAAGATTGAGGTTGCCAATCTTCTTTTCTATCTCTTGGTAACAGAGGCACAGCAGACTTTAAATTCTTCAACTTGCAACACGCATGTTAGAATGTCTGTCGTGTTTCCACTGGCCATCAACTTTCCTAGATTGGATGGTGAATCCATTTCAAGTAGGAAAGTTGATTTGGGCCATTGGAGGTGGGCTCTGTGCCACAGAGCAATCAGCTGGATGTTGGAATCTGCCATCTGTAATTATGAATATTGAGCTCCTATACTTCCCATTTTTAAAAAATCAATGTGCTTTCCTTTGGACTTTGGTTTGAAAATATTTAAGGAAATTAAAGTATTCTGATGGTGAAGCACTCTGTCAAACTTCATGGACATAGTACCTTTACCTAAGAGTGAATGGTACATAGTACTATTCAACAGGTAAAATGCACTGTCTGGCTTGATTTTCTTGATTTCTGAAAGTTAGGCATTAGAACTGGTTATTGCTAAGACTCCTTTTAATTTTAGAATTGTGGTGGTGTGATTCTAAGTTGAATTGGTGTCCACTTGATCAACAAGATGTGAGACAAGGAAAAAGTGAAACAGTGTGACCTCCTTGGTGAAGAAGCTGGTGTCGACAGACTACATACGTAGAAAGTCTCCGTGTCACTACTAGGCATCTGCAGCACAAGGACGTTTTGCCTGCATAAACAGTGATATTTTAGCTCAGAATATATGCCAAGCACACTTGAGAACTTTCGTATTTTGCAGCTGAAGTACAACACAGCTGGCCTCCTAAATGATTGAAAGTCTTCCTCTACACCAGCAAAATCAAAACTAAAGGATTGTTATGGTGCCTCTAAGAGAACGGAGAAGCAACCTATAATTATGAATTTATCAGACAATAGGTGACTTTCCACAGCAATCCTTAATGTATTACCCTAATCACACTTTCTCCTTTGGAGAATCCAGCCCTATTTTCAGGAATTTGAGTAGCATGGAGGATGGAAGAGGAGAAATGGATGTGTTGCTCATCTGTGGAGGCTGAAGTAAAAAAAAATGTAATGGGTTTCCTCCTTACCTGCATCTGAGCAACCAAGAGATATTAGAATTAGAGAGAAGAAGATGGGTGTTCAGCAGGTGACCAGGGCATCTCAAGCTCAGGGCCATGTGCATATGTCCCCACAGAGCTTCATTCATTCCTCTGTGTAACGGTACTTATATTGGTGTTTAGGTTGGGTTCATACTTTTCTATTGACCTAGAATAGCAAGGCAGATCTGCTGGATTTATTGTGGGTCATTCTTTTCAGAGTCATGGTACCTTCACATCTCTTGTTATTGCAACATAATAAGGTGGGCCTATTGTTCTCCTATGGCTCATAAGGAAGTTAAAACACAAGTCCATTTCAGTAAAGGAAGTCAGGGTTGGGTTGAGTGCTAGGATCCAGGACTCTAAATGTACATACAGGATGTTCCTGTCCTTTAGGAAGAAAAAAGATTAAATTTAAAAAATCAAACTGATGTTTGAGCCATTTGCCTAGTTTTTTAACCTACCTTATAAGAAAGGAATCTGTTTGCTTCTGATAAGGCCCCATGATGAAGTATGCCCAGTGCTCACCATTGGCAAAATGGAATCCCACCATCTTAAGGCCTGTATGTTGCAAATGGTAAGCTGTCATTCTAGGGGCATTTTGAAGCACCTGTATTGTTCCAGCCGGAAGGCTGGAGATGGTTGATACCAGTTGAACAACATGGTGAATGACAGGTATGACCCCTGTCGTCACAGTTTGCTGTTGAGTGGGTGACAGGAGAAAGTAAAGGGAAGATTCAAATTATAAGAGAAATGTTATGATCACAGCTGTATGAGATGTCATGGAACAAAAGGGGAGCCACTAATTTCCTTTTGTGCGTAGGGCATAGGGCTTGGTTAGAATCGTCTTGAAAAGACACCTTGGGGTGCCTGGGTGGCTCCGTGGTTGACCATCTGCCTTTGGCACAGGCCGTAATCCTGGGGTTCTGGAATCGAGTCCCACGTCAGGCCCCCCCCACGGGGAGCCTGTTTCTCCCTCTGCCTGTGTCTCTGCCTCTCTCTTTGTGTGTCTCATGAATAAATAAATTAAATCTTAAGAAAAGATGGCCCTCAATGGGTTAGCCAGGGCAAAAAAGGCCAACGGGTTGGGGAGGTGGAGAGGGGGCCCCGCAGGTGCTGTTTGTTCTGTGCAGAACATAGGCCTGGCAGTAAGCAAGATCCTGGCGAACTGGAGGAGGAGACGTGTGAAAGCCGATGTTTGAGTGAGCATGGTTCCCAGGGAGGCCAGGGCAAGGCAGAGGCCAGGGAGGGCCAGGCCATGTCAGGCACGTGGAAGGGCTCATGCCTCTGGGGGTCTCTTTGAGCTGTTCTGCATCCATCACTGTGGGTCTAACAATAGGATGAAAGGAGTTGAAACAAGAGGCAGGGAGACCAACTTGGAGTTAGTTTGCATTCCAGACTAAAACTCAAGGCCTGGCCTCGGAGAATGGCAATAGGGGTGGAAGTAGTCTGGAAACCTGGATGTTTTTGGAAAGTGTTAGAGGAGCTTGGTCATGAGTGGGATGTGGAGAAGGAGGCAAAGAAAGGGAGGCTTCTAGGATGATGTCTGAGATTCTGTGCTGAGAGACAGGTAGGTAAGTATGAGAGGACACTAGAGAAGGCCGCTTTGAGAGGTGACAAGAGACGACACACTTCAAGTTCTCTGTAAGAAATTAACAGAGAGGCTGAGGGGCCAGGTGATGTGGGGATCAAAAGCCCGAGGTGCAGAAGATCTAGGCCGGAGATGAGGGTCAGAGCCCTCTGCTGAGGAAGCCAAGCCTTTGAATTGAGGGCTGAGGTTCCCTGGCCACACAGGGCAGTGGAGCCCGTGGAGGACCTAGGGGACGAGGAAGGCGAGAGGGGGCAGGGCACACAGGGGAAACTGACCAGGAGCTTCAGGACTGGTCACCTAGAACAATTGCATCAGATCCCACTCCTGTGAAATGGCCAGCGTAGGCCCAAGGACAGAAGACCAGGCAGTGGCTGCTGATGGCCCGGCGTGTCCCTCATTTGATGAAGCTGTTGTGAAACTAGATGGTGGTAACTGTGGCAGTTTCTGTGAACATACTGAAGACTGCAGGGTTGTCTACTTCCCAAAGTGGCTGGTATGGCATGGGAATTACTGCTCAGTAAAGCTGCCCTGTCCTGTTAAAAGGAAAAAAAGAAGTCAATAAATGCAGCCCCGTAACTGCAGGAAGGCCAGGCCAGGCGGTGCCGTAGATGGGCATGGGCCCGAGAAACCCCTCGGTGGTTGGGCCCGTGTAGCCAGGGGCGGCCGGTGCCTGCAACTGTGTGCTGCCGATTCAGGATCTTAAAAACAGACTTATGCAAGAAGGACTTCTCATTTTGAAGCCAGGAGGCCATGAAAAGTGTCTTCCTTGGTACAAGAAGCACAGCGGCCAAACTGTGGAAGAACTTAGAGGCCTGCGGAGGCTTTGAAGTCCCGTCACTTTTCATACTGAGCTTGAGAGAATCGTGTTACCTTTATTTTTTATTTAACTACAGAATAAACAAGAACCCATTCTGGCAAAAATGGCAATTTAAAACCTTTTAAGTCAAAAGACATTTGTTTGTTCTTTCCCATTGCTTCTGTGGGCTTGACCTCAGCCTGAAGGCTCTCTGGGACACCGCTAAGTCACACATGCATTTTTCTGTTTTGTTTTTGTTTTCCAAGTCACCAGAGCTCTCCAGGGAGCTAACAAGGATAAGTTAAAAATGGAAAGGACCCAGGAAAAATACAGTCCAGCCGGTAGTGAGAGCAGGTACCCAGGCAGCAGATTTGGGAGAACCAGGCTCATGAATCAATCTTAGTAAAGTATAAGCTTCTGGCCCTTATGTTTGTAAGGACTGGTTCTTAGTAGTACTTTTTTTTTTTTTTTTTTGAGGGACCAACTTTGTAAATATAAAGGGTTTGTACACATGTATTACAACTGGGGACAGAGGCTCGGAGGAATGACGAGCAATCCCAGTCTTACTCATGGGAGTAAGGTGGGGAGCCCGAGTTGAAACCAAGGGCTTGAGACCTCCCGTAGGCCTCACCATCTTGTGTTTCTGAAGAGTCCAGCCTTCGGGTGTGAGTGATGGGCAGCATCTGAATGAGGACTTACAAGCTGGACTCACTGAGGGCATACAGGAACCTTACGACCAGCCAAGCCATGTCCTTCTGAAATGAGCATGTTAAAAGCCAACTTGGAGTTAGTTTGGTTGGATGAAATGTGGTGTGACCTTTATGTAAACTTCTCAGCGATGCCGCTGGGGACCTGGTCCTGGCAGAGCCCAGCTCGTTTCTTCTTGGAATGCCTCTGAAGACCAGCAAGGTGCCTGCTGTGTGTGGTGTCAGGTCATACCTTCGTGGGAGAAGACCGAGAATGCCAGTCCTTTCCACATGCTTGGCAGAGGCCTAGGCTGTCTTAATGAAGCCATAGCCTAGGCTCCACCTTGGCTTATTGATAATAAGATGCTCCAAGGTAGCAGAAGGGCGAGATTTTGATATTCATGCCAAATTCTCCGTTCTTCAGTGGATCCAGCATTTCTGGGAAGCATAGTCTTGTTAACAGGACTAGAGTAGCACAGGGAAGTAGAAATTCACCAAATACATCTTGAGTAGTGATTCCTATCTAATCAGGTCAGGGGCTAGTAAGTAGACTCCAATGTACAAGTGGTCAAAAGTTTACTTTAAAGCTAGCTGCTAAGGATATGGAATGAGTTTTCCAAAAGAAATAATGATATAAATGGAAATCGTAGATAATAAAAATTGAATAGGTCTGGAATTGGCTAACTGATGAAAGGGGGAAATCTAGGGAATATACCAACCAGACAGCCTCTTGGAGGGGAGGAAGGAAGGAGGTGACTGGGAAGAGGTCTTACTTCATATAACCCCCATTCCAGCCATAAGGAGGTAAGTCTGGACAGTATCATTCCTAATGTTGGAATTCAGTCCTAAAGGGCCAAATGCTCCCTTTTAATTATGCTCATGTGGGGCTGATGAGGCCCTAATCATGCTGAACAAACTCCTGGGAGTTTATTAATCAGTATCAGTTTGCAAATTTTTTTTTTTTTTTTAAAGAAACCTATCTTTCTTAGTGACAGGAAATACTCCATATTTATATCATATCCGTTGGTTAGGTAGAGCTTTAGAGTAACCCAATTATCACATCTATTTGGAAGCAGAACACAAAATGTAGTAGATTGAGCACCCGGTGGCTCAGTAGGTTGTGTCTGCCTTTGGCTCAGGTCATGATCCTGGGGTCAGTGGGGGAGTCTGCTTCTCCCTCTGCCCCTACCCCTGATTGTGATCTCTCTCTCTCTCAAATAAAATCTTTAAAAAATTTTGTATTTTAAAGGAGTTATTTAGTCACATAAAATGTGGGAGGTCTTCTGCTTGGAAACAGGCATATTTAGTGACAAAAGTAATCAGATTACCCCCTTGGGGTTAGTAGTGTTAGATGGTTACTAACATTATTTTTCACTTTTAGATTTTGTTTCTCTTCATTGTAATGCAACTTTAGTGCATATTTATAATAAGACAATTCTATTTCACTGGAGCACATTTTCAATAAATTGATTTTCAGTTACTTTCTCAGAAAATTTCCCCAGGTTCCAAGTGGTGTGGATTTTTGATAGTCCCTCAGGTGTGGGTAGTCCTTTCCTGCCCTCCTGGCTTTGTTTTATGTTTTACATAATACATGATATTCATGCTGAAATTTGGTGTCCACTGAAGGACTCTGGAGAAGATCCAATGGGTGACTGCACCTTAGAGTTTGGGAGATCAGAGTCTTTACTCCCAAGCAAAGTGCTGAGCTGTCTTGCCCATTTATTAAGACACCACTTATGGAATACCAGTCTCTGTTGAGAACAACAAAACGGCATATTTCTGTCTTCAACAGAACAATCATCTAGAGTATAGACAAGCAAATAAGCAATTAGAATATTATAATTGCCATTGCATAGAGTTAGCTAAGTAATGAACCATGAGTAAAGGACCTCAGAAGTCTGGGGGCGGCTTCATGGAACTGAAATTTGTTGAGAGATTGATTAGACATTTGCTAGATGATGAAAGGTAGATTGGAGGAGTGAGCCCTTTCTAAGCACATGGAACAGCATGGGAAAACAGGAATGAGAATGTCTTGGGGCTGAAGAAGAAAGTTCTAGAAAGCATCAAGAATGTGGGAGATGAGCTTGACTTGGACAGATAAGTAGGAGCCAGATCAGGAAAGACCTTGTATCCTCTGTAAAATAATTTAAATACTAGCCTGTAGGTGGTAGGAAGCCACTGAATTATTTGGAATAGCACACTTCGGAGGCTTCTAGTTCTAGGTTCATTTGTATATATTGTCATTCTTACCTAGGATGGGAGTTAATTTTGACTTATCTATAGATAAGAAAGGTTGCATTTATTCCCTCTGGCAATAGTTAAGGCAGCACTGTACATTGGTGCCACCTTCACCCTATCCCCCACTTTTGGGGGTAAATTGTTTATTGTGGTTTTATATATGTGTGTATGTATATAAATCATAGAATTTACCATTTTAACTATTTTTAAGTATACAATTCTGTGGATTAAGTGCCTTTACAATGTTGTATAACCATTCCCACTTTCTATTTTCAAAATTCTTTTGCTATCTCAAATAGAAATTCTATAACCATTAAGCAAAAACTTTCCCCCTTCCCCATCCTCTAGTAAACCACTTCCTGTGTCTATGAATTTGCCTTTTATAGATATCTCACACCAGTGAAATTGAACAGTCTTTGTCCTATTGTGTATGGCTGATTTCTTTTTTCTTTTTTTTTTTTTTTAAGATTTTATTTGTGAGAGCACGAGCTGGGTGGAGGGGCAGGGGTAGAGGGAGGAGCAGACTCCTTTCTGAGCAGGGAGCCAGATGGATGAATGGATGGATGGATGGATGGATGGATGGATAGATTGGATGTGGGACTCAATCCCAGGACTCTGGGGTCATGACCTGAGCTGAAGACAGACGCTTAACCTACTGAGCCCCCCAGGCAGCCCTGTGTGTGGCTAATTTCTCCTAGCAGAATTCATCCAAGCCTGCTGAAAGCACGTATCAGTGTTGGGTGGTAGCATGTATCAGAACTTTATTCCTTTTTATAACTGAGTGATACTCTGTTGTGTTCCCTTCTGTGTCACATCCACCCATTTATCTGCTGAGATAGACACTTGGCCCGTGTCTACCTTTTGGCTATCGTGAATAGTGAAGTGAACACTGGCCTTATTTATTTGAATCTCTGCTTTCAGTTCTTCTGATTATATACCTAGGAGTGGAATTATTGGGTCATGTGATAATCCTCTGTTTAACATTTTGAGGAACACAAACTCGTTTTATGAGGCCAACATCGCACCTTAATTCCAAAACCAGACAAAGACTCCACCAAAAAGGAGAATTATAGACCAATATCCCTGATGAACACAGATGCAAAAATTCTCAACAAGATACTAGCCAACAGGATCCAACAGTACATTAAGAAGATTATTCATCAAGACCAAGTGGGATTTATCCCCGGGATGCAAGGTTGGTTCAACACTCGTAAAGCAATCAACGTGATAGATCATATCAACAAGAGAAAAATCAAGAACCATATGATCCTCTCAATAGATGCAGAGGAAGCATTTGACAAAATACAGCATCCATTCCTGATCAAAACTCTTCAGAGTGTAGGGATAGAGGGAACATTCCTCAGCATCTTAAAAGCCATCTACGAAAAGCGCACAGCAAATATCATTCTCCATGGGCAAACACTGGGAGCCTTTCTCCTAAGGTCAGGAACATGACAGGGATGTCCACTTCTATTCAACATAGTACTAGAAGTGCTATTCTCAGCAATCAGGCAACAAAAAGAAATAAAAGCCATTCAAATTGGCAAAGAAGAAGTCAAACTCTCCCTCTTTGCAGATGACATGATACTGTGCATAGAAAACCCAAAAGACTCCACCCCAAGATTGCTAGAACTCCTACAGGAACTCAGCAGTGTGGCAGGATACAAAATCAATGCCCGGAAATCAGTGGCATTTCTATACACAAACAAGAGACTGAAGAAAGAGAAATTAAGGAGTCCATCCCATTTACAATTGCACCTAAAAGCATAAGATACCTAGGAATAAACTTAACCAAAGAGGTAAAGGATCTATACCCTAAAACTACAGAACACTTCTGAAAGAAATTGAGGAAGACACAAAGAGATGGAAAGATTCTATGCTCATGGATTGGAATAATTAATATTGTGAAAATGTCTATGCTACTCAGGGCAATTTACACATTTAATGCAATCCCTATCAAAATACCATGGACTTTCTTCAGAGAGTTGGAACAAATCATCTTAAGATTTGTGTGGAACCAGAAAAGACCCCGAATAGCCAGGGGAATATTGAAAAAGAAAACCAGAGCCGGGGGCATCACAATGCCGGATTTCAGGTTGTACTACAAAGCTGTGATCATCAAGACAGTGTGGTACTGACACAAAAACAGACATATGTGTCTGTCAATGGAACAGAATAGATCAATGGAACAGAATAGAGAACCCAGAAATGGGCCCTCAACTCTATGGTCAACTAATAGTCAACAAAGCAGGAAAGACTATCCACTGGAAAAAGGACAGTCTCTTCAATAAATGGTGCTGGGAAAATTGGACAGCCATGTGCAGAAGAATGAAACTAGACCATTCTCTTACACCATACACAAAGATACACTCAAAATGAATAAAAGATCTAAATGTGAGACAAGAATACATCAAAATCCAAGAGGAGAACCCAGGCAACACCCTTTTTGAACTTGGCCACAGCAACTTCTTGCAAGATATATCTATGATGGCAAGATATATCACAAAAGCAAAAGTGAATTATTGGGACTTAATCCAGATAAAAAGCTTCTGCACAGCAAAAGAAAGTCAACAAAACTAAAAGACAACCTACAGAATGGGAGAGGATATTTGCAAATGACGTATCAGATAAAGGGCTAGTATCCAAGATCTATAAAGAACTTATTAAACTCAACACCCAGAAACAAACAATCCAATCCTGAAATGGACAAAAGACATGAAGAGAAATCTCACAGAGGAAGACAGACATGGCCAACATGCACATGAGAAAATGCTCTGCATCACTTGCCATCAGGGAAATACAATTCAAAGCCACAATGAGATCCTACCTCACACCAGTGGGAATGGTGAAAATTAAAAAGACAGGAAACAACAAATGTTGGAGAGGATGTGGAGAAAGGGGAATCCTCTTACACTATTGGTGGGAATGTGAACTGGTGCAGCCACTCTGGAAAACTGTGCGGAGGTTCCTCAAAGAGTTAAAAATAGACCTGCCCTACGACCCAGCAATTGCACTGCTGGGGATTTACCCCAAAGATACAGATGTAGTGAAAGACTGAGACACCTGCACCCCAATGTTTATAGCAGCAGTGTCCACAATAGCCAAACTGTGGAAGGAGCCTCGGTGTCCATTGACCGATGAATGAATAAAGAAGATGTGGTCTATACATACAATGGAATATTCCTCAGCCATTAGAAATGACAAATACTCACCATTTGCTTCAACGTGGATAGAACTGGAGGGTATTATGCTGAGTGAAGTAAGTCAACCCGAGAAGGACAGACATTATATGGTCTCATTCATTTGGGGACTATAAAAAATAGTAAAAGGGAATAAAAGGGGAAAGGAGAGAAAATGAGTAGGAAATATCAGTGAGGGAGACAACATGAGAGACTCCTGATTCTGGGAAACACAAGGGGTATTAGAAGGGGAGGTTGGTGGGGGGATGGGATGACTGGGTGACGGACACTGAGGGGGGCACTTGATGGGATGAGCACGGGTGTTATGCTATATGTTGGCAAATCGAACTCCAATTAAAAAATACAAAAAAAAAATACTTGTGCCCTAGTTTCTTCATGTTCTTGCTAACACTATTTTCCTTTTGTTGTTGTTGGTTTAGTATTCTGGCCATCCTTGTGGGTGTGAAGTAGAATCATATGGTGGTTTTATGCACACTACTTTTGGGATATGCAGAGGTGTTTTCTAGAGCATAATACGAAACATTGAAGACCCTTTTGCTCATGAAGCTGCTTGAAGAAAGAATTTGGTTTTGCCATAGAAAATGTTTGATTGTAGATTTGTATTTCCACATTGTCTTTTTTTTTTCTTTGTTCCACGTTGTCTTGTAGTTGGAGCATTCCTTCTAATTTTTTAAAGTAAGCAAATCCTTGGCTCTGCAATACTGTTTAATGCATTCAGAATCCGTTTACCGAAAGTACAGTTCCTATCTCATTGCAGCACGCTAGGCAAGTCCCGCTTTCCTTGCCCTGGTTCAGACCCTCCCTGTCTCCGGGGTAGGTGAGGACAGTTGCTGTGATCTCTTCTCCTTCCACTTCTCAGAGCACACACATTGAGATCAGACCCTGTTCTGAGTCCCAGCATGCCACTGGGTGTAGCTGTGACATCTCAGACAAGTCATGTCATCTCACTAAACGCTGTGTCCATATCCATGAAATAGTGCATACCTGACTGGCTTGTTGTAAGATGATGTGTGTCGGGCCCTTAGTACATTGTGTGGTGCATAGAGCATACTCAGTGGTTGTTAGCTTGGGCTCCTATTACTCAGCCTACAGGCTTACCTTTCTTAAAACTGGATTATGGAAGTCTTCTGCTTGAACCACTTTGTATTTTTTAACTTTATCGAAACAAAGTTCAATGGTTTGGCAGTCCCTACAAAGCCCTGTACAGTGTAGGTTACTAGCTTTATCTGCTGCCTCACCCCTTTTCCTTGGCTTACCTGAGCCACCAGCCAGTATGGACCAGACACATTCACGTGAACGGCTTCATGCCTGCTCCTTCCCTCTGCCTGATTGAGCCTCATATAAGGACCTCGTCCATGACTTCTAAGCCTATAGGAAGATCCCTTTCCTATGAAGCCCTGCCTCGCATTCCCGGCTGGGTCATGGTCCCTCAACTCTGTTACAGTGATTGTCACAAGAGTGACAATCTGTTGGTCTCCTTCTTCTTATTTATCTCATTAGCACATCCTGTTTATATCATGCATGCTGTGGGGGCTCAATTAAGATGTGAACAGGGAATTTCTTTACCTACATAAGTCATCTACAGAAACCAGCCCTGCTTGACATGGTTGGTCAGGATCGTGAGTAGAATTTCTGCATCTTAAAACTTCCCTTTCTTTTCATGTGGTCATATAGTCTTCAAAAAAGACTCCTTAAAGGTGAATCACCCGTGATTCTTATTTGCTGCTATTGGTCTTGACAATGGTTTATTTATTCAACAACTCTATTGAATTTCCAGTTTCTGTAAGTCACTTAATAGTTCCTGCAAGGGAGATTGAGCATTGCCTAAGATGTTTCTGTTAATGAGGCTTCTCAAGATAAATATTCTTGCTTCTCCTGTGGCTTTGAGGAATGTAAACTCCAGGAGAAGGAATTGTGGTCTCTATCCTGGAAAGGCCTTGGGAATTGTGATTCTTCATAGCATCACTTTATTTCCAAAATAACTCCTCCTTGGTTGACAGATGGGGCCACTTGTAGTCCTGAGTCAGCTCCTGAATTTCTGGTGAAATCTGAAACTAGAGAGACAAGAGAAGTTCTGCTGCTTGCAAAGAAATCAAGAGGAAGACACAATAGGAAGCAGTTCAGAAGTAAACCCTCCACAAAATAACCCTTTGCTGTCTACAGTCTACAAAGAACTTTTGGACTCTGGTCTGAAGTTCTACTAAGTTGAGACATACAATGTTTTCATTTTTTTATCTTTAAAGAAAGCGTGTTGATATGTTCCTTCATTGTTTATAACCTGCCTCCCCATCTCTCTGATTATATAATGACAGCCACAAATTCAGTAGCATTCTTATGAAAGGGGGAAGAAGTGTGAGCCAGGAGAAAAGTTAAAGCCGAAAGCTTAGGCTAAGCATTCTTTTTAAAATTAGACATAAAACTTTGTTCTGAGCTTTGTGAGAGTTAAGGCCAAAGAAGATAATAAAGTAATGGGAACTGAATGAACAGTTGGGAATACTATGATTTCAAACCTTTGAAATTACTTGGTTGAAAATTTCTTTGTTTTTATGAAAATGTGGCAATTGCAGGCATCCACTGTAAAGCTTAAATGTTTCAGGTTTGCTTTGAGGTTAGAGATGATGTTGGATACAGCCTTGGAAGTGAGGATGAGCTTTTGTTCCTGAGTTTGAAAGCTAGCAGGCTCCAAGCACTATTTCATGTTTTTTAGTCATTAAAAATGTTGTCCCTGGAGGTGGCACCTTGCCATCCTCTCAGTGTTAAGGGTGCAATTTTTGTGCTACATGCAGCTTTGTAGGTACAAAAACTACACAAGAGTTGCGGGGTTTATTAAATACTTTTACATGCACCTCATTGCATTCAACCCTCCCAATAAGCCTCTGCTGTCTCTTTATCATTCATGATAAACAAGGATAAAACTGAGACTCCTAGAAATTGAGTAAATTAGCAGCTGAGTGGTGGCAGAACCAGGATTGGAAACCAAGTCCTGGGATTCTCAAGTATCATTTTTTTTTTTTAACTCAGTCATGTTCAACAATTATTTGCTGGGTTCCATGGCTAGATAGTGCCTCTGATGGATGCAGGAGTCCAGAGGAGAATATGCAGCAAATTTCTGAACTGAGTGTGTTAAGTATATGATTATGAGTCAATAGGTATTCATTATAAGAGTACAGTAGTATCAAAACTTGATATTCTACTTTTTCTCAAATTTAGCCCAAATTTTATCTCATTTGATAGAGCTGATGTTGTGAAATATTTCTGATTAGAGATTTTAAAAGATTCAACTGTGATGATTAGTAGTTAGCAATAGAGAACTCTGCTCATAACTACAATCTTGTGTTTGAGTGTTTTCTTCTGTGTGTATTTATGACTCGTATTCTTTCTTCCTTGAAAAATATATTTTGGGGCAATGACTTAAAAATGTTTATTTTCTGAAACTGGGTATTGCATGGCAGTGGGTCGCTGAAAGTTTATTCATGGCTCTCTGAAATGGATACTTAGCCATCTAATGCAGAGCTCCCTTCACAGCCCCAAATGGGACCAGCCAGCAATCTAGGGCATCACAATAAAAGCTAGAGGTGGGAAGGGAGCAGGTCCAGATTCACTAATCTAAAACATGAAGCTGGAGTCTGACATTAAAGAAATCTCATGGCTGCATATCCCTTCCCCTTGTTCTGCTTAGACAGTCATTCTGAGTAGGAACTCTGATCCAAGTAGGTCTCAAGTAGACGAGAACGCTGTCTTGGTGAAAACTTTCCGAAGTCCCCTGTCCTTCCAGCCAGATATCTCTTCCACACCTCCTCTGCCTTGTCTGCCTCAACCATCAGGCATAATAACTTGCCACCTATTGTCCATTAATTTTGTACAGCTAGCTCCTTGAGGGAAAGGTTCATGTCTTTGATTTGCGGTAGTAGAAGGCCATCCTGATACTTGTGAATAACCTGGGATTTCTAGGTAAGCCTATTATTGTTCATCATACAGGTAGAATCATGGTATATTTCCTTCTTTCCCCATATCTATCTCCATCTCTTGGTGGCCTTAGAGTGAATAAGTTGATTGCATAACAGATGATATTTAGCCTGTGAGCCCTTGGGGGCTATCTCTGGTTGAACAAGCTCTGCTCCAAGAAAGATCTTACTTTCTTTCCCTTCGTTTCCTTTAGGAAAATTGTGTTTGTGTGTGTAGATATTTAGATATGTACTTTGAAGATTTTAATCATCCTTTCCTCAATATCTTGGATAAACAAAATCTTCTGTTGAATAAGCAACAAAAATGGAATATCTCAAATCTATGTGTCTAGTCTTCCTACATCCATTTTATGGCAAAATAGAATGCTCACATGGAAGCAAAATCTTTATCTAAATTTATGCAGGGGTTTTTCTTTCCCCTCTTTGAGAGAAAAATGAGCAGGAAAACTTCAGATCTGTTCCATTTCTAAGCTCATTGGGTTTCTTATTTTCTAGCATTCACCCAATCAGACCAAATTAAGTCAATTTTTTTCTGTGACTTGCTTTTTAAAAGCATGAGTGATAATGAGTTGTAGTTTAAAGGCAAAAGCCTAATAAAAATGTCAAGAGTTTAATTTGATTTTGTAGCATACCATGTTAGGTTTTTCACTGAAGTTTTTTTTTTTTAAATTGTAATATAATCAACATATATTACTTTCAGGTATAACATGAGTATGTGTATACTGTGTAAATCTAGTTAATATCCATTGCCACACATAGTTAGAAATTTTTTCTCTTATAACTTTTAAGAATTACTTCCAGCAACTTTCAATGAATACAGTACAGTATCATCTATAGTTAGAGTGCTGTACATCACATCCCATGACTTTTTTTAACTGTACTTTTGTACCTTTTGACCACCTTTACTCATTTTGCCCACACTCCTACAACATCAATCTGTTCTTTTTTATCTGAGTAGTTTCTTTTTAAAGGTGCCACATATAAGTGAGATCATACAATATTTTTCTCTCTGACTTATTTCAATTAGCATAATACTCTAAAAGTCTATGCATATTGTTGCAACTGGCAAGATTTCCTTTTTTTAAGGCTAAGTACTATTCCATGGTATATACAGCACCTTTTCTTTATTCATCCATTGATGCTTAGGTTGCTTCCATGTCTTGGCTGTTAAAAATAATACTGTAGTGAACTTGGGGGTGCAGATATATTCTCAAATTAGTGTATTTGTTGCCTTTGGATAAATATCCAGAATAAGGAATAGCTGGATCATATGGCGGTTCTAGTTTTAAGTTTTTGAGGAACATCCGTACTGCTTTCTATAGTGACTGCACCAATTTACATTCCCACCAACAGGGCACAGGGGTTCTCTTTTCTCAACATCCTCGCCAACACTTTTTATCTTTTGTCTTTTTGATAATAGCCATTTTAACAGGTGTGAGGCACTATCTCATTGTGGTTTTGATTTGCATTTCCTGGATGATGAATGATGTTGAGCACCTTTTCATGAACCAGTTGACTATATGTCATGTTTGGAAAAACGTCTATGTAGGTCCTCTGCCCATTTTATCACTTGGCTTATTTGGGGGTTTTGCTATTGAGTTGTCTGAGTTTTGTTTATATATTTTGTATATTGAACCCCTTCTTGAATATATGATTTGCAAATATTTTCTCCCATTCAGTAGTTGATCTTTTCATTTTGTTAATGTTGTCTTTGCTGTGCAGAAGTGTTTTAGGTTAATATAGTTCCTCTTATGTGTGTGTTTTTTTTTTAATTCTGTTTTTGCTTTCGTTAGATACAAAAAATCACCAAGATAGATGACAAGAAGCTTAGCTCTTGGGGTACCTGGATGGCTCAGTTGGTTAAGCATCTGACTCTTCATTTTGGCTCAGGTTGTGATCTCAGGGTTGTGGCATTGAGCCTCATATCAGGCTCCACGCTCAGTGGGGAGTCTACTTGTCCCTTTCTCTCTGTTCCTCCCTGGCTTATGCGTTTGCTTGCTCTCTCTGTCAATTGAAATTTTTTTACTTTTTAATTATTTTTTAAAAAGATTTTATTTATTTATTCATGAGAAACACAGAGAGAGAGAGAGAGAGGCAGAGACACGGGCAGAGGGAGAAGTAGGCTCCATGGAGGGAGCCCGATGTGGGCCTTGATCTTTCTCCAGGATCATACCCTAGGCTGAAGACAGGCACTAAACTGCTGAGCCACCCAGGTCGCCCCACAAAAAAATTTTTTTTTAAAGAAACTTACCACCTATCTTTTCTTCTAGGAGTTTGATTTCATGTCTTACATGCAAGTCTTTAATTAATTTTAGGTTGGTTTTTGTGTATGGTATGAGATGTCTAATTTCATACATTTGCATATGGATGACCACTTTTCCTAGCACCATTTATTGAAGAGACTGTTCCTTCCCCCATTGTATATTCTTGGCTTTTTAGCCATAAATTAATTGAGCGTGTATGCATGAGTTTATTTCTGGACTATTCTTCTCCACTGATCTTTTTTTTAATGCCCATACCCTGCTGATTACTATAGCTTTGTAATGTAGTTTGAAGTCAGGGAACATGGTACCTCTGGTTTTGTTCTTCTTTCTCAGGATTGCTCTAGCTATTCAAGGTCTTTTGCACTTCTGTATAAATTTTAAGATTATTTCTGTGAAAATGCCATTGAAATTTTGAGCATTGCATTGAATCTGTAGATTGCCTTGATAGTATGGACATTTTAACAATATTCTTCTAATCGGCTGAGTACCGTATATCTTTTATTTGTGTTGTCTTCAATATCTTAGACTTTTCAGTGTACAGATCTCTCACTTTCTTGGTGAAATTCATATGTGTTCTTTTTGATGTAATTGTAAAGGCATTTTAATTTGTTTCTCATAGTTCATTATCTGTATAGATATGTAACTGACTTTGTATATTTTATTTCCTGCAACTTTATTGAATACATTTGTTCTGATAGTTTTTTGGTGAAGTCTTGAGGGTGTCCTATGTATAATATCATGTCATCTGCAAGTAGTAATATTTCCACTTCTTTCCTTTCTCATCTGGATGTCTTTTATTTCTTTTTCTTGCATAATTTCTCTGGCTAAAACCTCCAGTACTGTGTTGAATAAAAGTGGAAAGAGTGGGCATCCTTGCCTAATTCCTGCTCTTAAAAGAGATTTCAGCTTTTGACTATTGAGTATGATGTTGGGTGTGGGTTTGTCATATATGCTTTTATTATGTTGAGAGACCTTTCCTCTGTACCCACGTTTTTGAGAGTTTTTATCATGAATGGTTGTTAAATCTTGTCAAATGCTTTTTCAGCATTAATGGAGATGATTGATTTTTATCCTTCATTTTGTTAATGCTGTGTATCACATTGATTAATTTGCAGATATTAAACCATCCTCACATTTTGGAATAAATCCCACTCCATCATGATCTTTTTAACATATGCAATTTGTTAATATTTTGTTGAGAATTTCTGCATCTGTGTTCATCAGGAATATTGGCCTGTAATTTTCTTGCAGTGCTTTGTTTGGTTTTGGTATTAGGGTAATGCTGGCTTTATATAATGAATTTGGAAATGTCTTTACTCTTCTATTTTTTTGGAAAAGATTGAGAAGAATTGGCATTAATTCTTTGAGTGGTAGAATTCACCAGGGAAGGGACGCCTGGGTGGCTCAGCGGTTGAGTGTCTGCCTTCAGCCCAGGGTATGATCCTGGGGACCCAGGATCGAGTCCCACATCGGGCTCCCTGCATGGAGCCTACTTCTTCCTCCCTCCCCTTTAAAAAAAAAAAAAGAAAAAAAGAAAGAAAAGAAAAAGAATTTACCAGGGAAGCCTTTTGGGCTAAAGTTTAAAAAAAAAAAAAACAAAAAAAAACCCTGAGGTCATGGGGTCTCCTACCTTTGTGTGATTTGAATGTCTGGTGATTTTTTTTTATCCTTTAAGCTAGACTAACCTTGACATTCTTTATTATTGAAGCCTGAGAATTTTAAGACCAGCACGTCTACAAGAATCTCAACACTTTGTTTAGGGATGGGACATTGAAGGAATTTCTCTTCTCCCACTCTGATCCTTGTTTTCTAACATTCCCCGAGATAATTGTTGAAATAGGTGATGTAGGAGGCCTACGAGGCTAATCTTTCAGTGTGTAAGTGTTTCTAAGAAATATCACCAGGGAACCCAGAGAAGTAATAATTTTATTTATGCTCAGTTATTATGGGTTGATGTGGAAATTTGCAAGGAAGCAAGAAAACATTTTTTTTTTCCATCCCAGGGAGTATACCACCTTAGTGAAGTATAGGAAGTGCTAAGGGTTGTCATGTAGCTCAAAGAGATTTAAATTTTTTCTTATAAACTACCTTCCTTACAATAATAAATCTAGCCTCTTTGGGGAAATGTTTAAAAATCTGAGGTAATAAATCACAGGATGTGGTGCTACATGATTCCTCTTTCTTCCTCTTAGCTTCTGGGAGGCCAACCCAGATGATCAGATTTGAGTTTTTAATGGTGATGTCCAATTACTGGTTAAGCTGTGCCATTGATGTCACTAATGTTTTCATGCTTTAATGCTTTAATGAAGCTCTTGAAAGAAAAGAATTACTCCTCAGAACTGTGAATGCTTTCCCAACACTCTTCTGCATCCCCTTTCAAAACACTATTTTACGGGACTTCTTCCTTTGTGCATTTTGCTTAAATTGAAAACTTTTTTGAGGATGCATAACAAAATTTAAAAAAATCCAATGAATAATTTAGAAAGCTACTTATTGACTGGGTTGCTCTGACAGTTGGCTTTTGGAAGGGCAGAATTCTGTTAAATATTGCATGACATAAATAAGATGTTTTTGCAAAAGATGGTTCATTATTAGGATTTCTTTCAGGAAATAGAAATAGCAGCAATGAGATGAAGACATTTCTAGGTCTTTCTACAATACCTTCCACCAGTTCTTTGTAGCATACAGGGCTTCCTGGCTGGTGGAAAGCTGGTATGAGGTGAGAGGGGTATGTGGGCAAATAAGTGAGATTTCCTGCCAGCATCAGGAAAAACAAAGAAGGAGAAGGTATAGATTTGTTTTGAGAGCTGCACCTGCTAGAAAGCTCATCGGTTGCTGGCAGCCTAAGAAGACAGCATAAACTACTTTCTTACCTCTTTATTTTCTTAAACCCATCTTCCCTATTCCTGCCTAGAAAAACGATTAAACTCAGAAACCAGAAAAGAGTAGGTCAGAGTGAACTGTCTTAAATAAAAATGTTGACAATGCCACAAGTTAGGTAGGAATGTGAATTAACTGGGCCTCTCACACATAGCTAGTAGGACTGAATTGCTACACTCTTTTGGAAGGTGAGTTGGAAGTTTCTATCCAACCAAGCATTTCTACTTGAGTGTAACTCATGGGAGGTAGGCAGCATAGGAGTGTTCATTACCAAATAACAGAAGTATTTTCATGCCATGGGGGGCTATGAAGCAGGGGAATGAGCTAGATCTGTTCCAGCTCAACACAGAAGAATCTCCAAGATGCACTTAGTCTTTGTGTATGGGGTAGGGGTGGGGGGGGGGAGTTGACATATATATGCCTTTTATGAGCTACTACTTAATTTGTTGCCGCATTTACACAGAATCACACATAGATATAAGTGTATGTATGTGTATAGGTGTATCTGAAAGGAAGCAAACCAATATATTTTTTTTAACTTCTTGGAAGAGCGAGCAGACAGGAATGGAGAAGGACTTAGCCTTTTTGGAAATGCCAAAGAGACTTAAATAAGTATGTGTTCACGTATTACTGACCTAATTTGAAGCTTAGAACAAAAAGCACTGCCCCTTTTGTGGTGGGACTGGGAAGTTGATGGGGCCAGGGCTGGGGAGGTTTCTGCAACATCAGGGGTATGTCAACATACTTTAGGGTAACAAACAACCTGCCTTATTGGGCATAGGAGTTCTTTGTACTGCTAAATCACTGAGTTACCCTCACTCATACTGCTTGCCCTTGCCTTCAGATCTGGCTTCTTGTAAAATGCTAATGTAACAGCTGGCTCTGGTTTAACTCCTAGATGCCTCACAAATATTAATTCCGCAGTTTCAGATGAGAAAAAGTTCATGTTCTCTTCATGGCTGAGTGAGTCTTTTAGAGAAAGCCAAGATGACTGTCACAAGGAGGTGCTTGTGAGGATCATAAAAATTGTAGGTGCTGATGTAAAAAGATGACTGGAACAGCAGGAAAAAAGCCCAGTGTTGCTCTTAAAGGAAGAACAGCTTGATATCTTGGGAGCACAAGATATTATTGAACTACATAAACGTAGTTTTCAAAACAATACACCTACATTGAACCTGCCGGCCCTCTTCCTGTAACTGTATCCTCTATTGGAGGAAAATGGCTGTTCCGAGCCTTTTTGTTCCCTCTGGAAAGCTCCCTGTCACTTAAGATTCTCAGTCCTGAGCTTTGCAGCAGTCCTTCAGTTAAGTCGGATTTTCAGGTGACTATGGAAGTAGTTTTGCGATAGTCAACTATCTCACCTGGCAGTTTTTCACCATGCAAACCACTTATGTATTACTAGATGTGAAGCTCTTTGTAGTCCTGATAATTCTGCTTTGAATTCACTAGTTTTTCAGTGTCTAGCTTATATCAAGTGAGAATAGAAAAATCAATAGAATCCCAACTCTTTGGCCTAAATTAATCCGGTTTTATAACCTGGGAAATAATGCTCATTGTTTGCTGCATCAAATTAGTTTATTAATCAGCCTTTTCATTTGGTTTGTCCATTGCCCCAAACCCATATTGACGTTTTTCTTCATTAGTCTTGGACATATGCAAACATTGTGGAAGAAGAGGAACTGGGACCTTCTAAGTCCTTGCTATCTGCTGTATAGATAGGAGCTTCATGTTTTATATACTCAGGTATGTGTATTCTGTTAGTGTGTACTGAGCCTGGAACTATCCTCTGGGATTGGACCCAGGAGGCACCCCCTGCCCCCGCAACACACAGGGTGCTCAGCTTGCTGTTTTCCAGAGGACATCCATTATTATAGAAGAGCATCCTTATGCGTGTGTGTGTGTTTTTAAAGATATAAGTATCAAAGATCAAGCATGTCCTCTCAAACCCTTTATTCCATTATTAGTTAATGAGCATGCATTTGAAGCTATTTTTATCATTTATCATTTTACCTAATATATACAAGTATCTAAAGCTATTTTTATCATTTATCATTTTACCTAATATATACAAGTGCCCAAAACTTGTCAGGTACAGTGTGCTGGACATAAAAGATGTAAAAGAAGTGATGGTACTCTTAAAGAGTTTGAGGACATCAGGAAAGACTGGTATGCAGTGTTTTAAGTATATATAAGTATATTAAGTATAAGAAATATATGTAGTGGTTTAAGTATGAGCAGAGGTAAAAAAGATAAAAAGTTATCTTTATATATTCTGTAACATCTTTTGGAATAATTTTCAGATGATTATATAAAAATCCTCATATTTAAAAAATGAATATGTGTGAAAAGCAGCAAACTTCATTGCTGAGTACGTTTAAGGCTTTTGATGTATGTTGGTTTCCCCTTCTCTCAGGCTTTCAGATGTCTCATTCACACCCCTGGAGAAATTGATATATTTCATCACATTTCTTTTGAAATCTCATCCTCCAGAAGGGCAAACTCTTGTATTTTATTGTGGACAGAACCTCATCCCCTTAATCACTATACTTAATCTTTGTGAATCTTCTCCAGATGGATTATATTTAACTGCACATAATGTACTAAATGCAGAAGCACTCTTGTTGTCCAAAATCATTGAATAATACTTTGTGCCTTTTCTGATGACGGTTGACATCTTATTGGCCTTTTTTCTAGGCCATGGCATCCTGGGTCAGTGTCTTTAAAAACACCGTGTTGTCATCAAGTCCTCTTTTCTAAGCTGTGCTCGAGAAGCAGCTCATCAGACAGCTGGTAGAATATGAATCATTTCTTCAGTAGAAATATTGTCTTGTGCTTGCCAATGGTGATATTCACGCTTGTTTGTTGTCTGCCAGCCATAGCTTCAGAAGATTGTTCTGCAAATCACCTCCAGTGTATTGGTAGTTGTGGTGCTTATAGCTCATTGTAGCTGTAGGAGCTTGGTGTCATCTGCACATTTAAAGATGTCAAAGTATACCTCAAAAGGTGTTAGGACTCAGTTGAATCAACTTATTCCTCCCCATATTTCCATGTTTCTAAAACTCTATCTCCTCTGATAACAGAAGAGCATTGACCAATTTCATGGCAAGGTTTTTGAGGATAGAATTTGATGTGGAACCTTGGCAATTTTACAAAACATTTTATTCATATAAAAATACATAGTAGTATCCTGTAAGGTACAAAAATGAAACACAATAAACATATGTATTTACTCTTCACCCAAAGCAACAAGACATTATCAGTAACTGTGTGTCCCTCCCTAATTGTATTTCTCTCCCTTCTCCCTAGTGTTAACTTCTGACCAAAATACTATCCTTCTCTTGCTTCTCTTTAGAGTTCGCTACATATATCTCTAAATACTAAAAAGTATTTCTTTTTAAAAAGTTATATGTAAATGGTATCATATTGTATATATTCCTCTGGAATTTTTTTGTGTTAACATTCATTTATGTCGATATATATATATGTGTGTGTATATATATTCATGTGAGTTTCATTTATGTGTACATATGTGTGTATATACATATATGTCAGTTAATTTTTCAGCTGTTCTTTGGTATTCCAATGCATACTTTTATCACAATGCATTCTGTCAGTAGAGAGTTTTGGATTGTTCACTCATATTAAGCTGTACTACTATAAACATTCTTATACATGGGTGAGAATTTCTACAAGTTTTATACTTAGAAGTGAGATTGATGGGTCAGATGAGCTGTGTGCATCTTCATATCCTATAATGCCATTTGTATTTTAGAGTGGTGCTTATACCAGTTTACATCTGCAGCATCAGTGTCTAAATCTCCTTGTTCTATGTCCTTGCTATACTGATTTTTTTAGATATTTTCTGCAAATATGATATGGTAAAATTGTGTGGCATTGTGCCCTTACTGTTTATTACCATTGAAGTTGGGCATCTTTTTCATATATGTATATGTATGTGTGTATATATGTATATGTGTGTATATATATGTATACATATATGAAAAGGATGCCCAACTTCATACATATGTGTGTGTGTGTGTGTGTGTGTGTGTATAATCAGACATCTGTGTTCCATTTTCTTGAGATGGAGATGCCTGCTCATGGATTTTTCCTATTTTTATACTGGGTTACTTTGTTTTTAATTTGTAAGATTTCTTAGAGTGTATTATCATTGTTAAGCTGTTAGTTATGTTACAAGGATCTCCCATTTTTTTTGGCTTACATTTTTATTTTATCTTTTAATGAAACTGTATTTTTAAAATTTTAATGTAATCTTATGTATTAACCTTTTAAGATGTATGATTTTTTGTTTTTTTATGTAAGTGATCCTTATCTACATGGTGGTATCTACATTAAGGGATTCCAGTTACAGAATGAATAAGTCACAGGAATAGAAGCACAGCATAAAGGATATACAGTCAATGGTATTGTAATAGCATTATATGATGACAAATGGAAGCTACAATTGGGATGTGCATAACATAACGTATAAACTTGTTGGATCACTGTGTTGTATACCTGAAACTAATAGAACATTGTGTGTCAACTATACTCAAAAATTGTTTTGAACTTTAAGAAAATATTTAATTCACTGGAATTGCTGTTGTTGAGTTGTGAAGTGAGGAATCTAGTTTTATTGTTTGTTCATGTGGTTTACCATGTGGCTTGGCATCACTGATGGATTGACTTTAATTATTTTTTTGAAGCTTGATTTGCCAACATATAGTATAACATCCAGTGCTCATCCCATCAAGTGCCCTTCTCAGTTCCCAGTTGATTAACTCACACATAAATACAATCTTGATATTGACAGAGGTCAAAGTTTTATCTGACTATAAGGCATAAACTATGTTACTACAGTGACTTGTTAAATGGGGTTTACTTATCTCATCTAGTAAGCAGTCTGGGGAAAGAGTTGCTCTGGCTGGCACCGCAGTTCAAAAGCATCATCAAGGGCATGGACTGCTTTTACATTACAACTCTGCCTTCCTTAACATTTTCCTTGTGTTTACAAGAGGGCTGCTGCACCTCCAGGCATTTATATCTATGTTCAAGTCAGGAAGAATAGGGGAAACTGTAAAGGGCACAGACATGATCTTTGCAATTCATTCCCTTTTAATTTTTAGGAAGAGAAATTTTCTCTGGTGACTTATGCCTAAATCTTACTGTATAAAACTGTTAACATATGCCACCCTTAGCTAAAAGGAGGTGAAGGCTTAGAGTGAGTAGCTTCCACTGCAGATGAAAGCTAGAGGGAACGGGGCTGAAATAAGCATTGAGTAAGCCAATTAACGGTATCTGCTGCAGTGATCTGTTCCTGAACGATCCTTTTCCATGGGTCTAGATGCTATTCTTGGACCCAGCACCACTTATTAGAACTTCAAGAATATTTTTCTGTGATAGGGCAAGTCTTCCTCCCTTAATTCCTATTATTCTTCTTTCAAATGTCTTAGCCATTTTTCTTTTATCTTCCAAAAGTAATTTTTTGAATTATCAAGTTAAACACATACATGCTTATTTTTATTGTATTGTGCTGGCCTTATAGATTAATTTGAGGATATTGACTTTTTTACAGTCTTTTTTTTTTTTTAAATCTTTTTATTATGGTCCATTTATTAAGGTCATCTTTAATGTCTGTAAAGGTTAGGATTTTCTCCTGCAATTGATAGATTTAAAAACATAAAGAATGGAATCAATAGCACATTGCCCTTTATGTCAGAGAAATATACACCCATGCACATGAAACTGTAGCCTACATTTTACAAGGACTCCTACAACAAAAGGATAGAAATCAACCACATGAGAGGTTCTTTCTGTAGGTGCTGTAGAATTGAAGTTGGAATGCAAGTGAACAGGCCAAGTGTTGATTTATTATGGGTTGAGAGGTGAAACTCAAAGTTCAATACTTAAAAAAAAAAAAAAAATCCCTTAGTCGTTGGTTGTTATCTTTCCTTTTATGCCTCTACCACTTGCTATTCTATTTTCTTTTATTTATTTAAATATTATTTTTCAGACTTTCTTTTGTTATCCTGTATAGCTGGGTTATAGAAATGTTTTACTTTTTTGGATGTTGATCTTAGAACTAGCTACCTTGTGAAGCTCTTAGTATTTTTCTTGTTTTTGGATTCATGTATTTCTGTGCAAGGAGTTATATAGACTGCAAGTAATGACAATTTTTTTAGAGGTTTTAATTTAAATTCCAGTTAACATACAGCACAATACTAGTTTCAGGTGTATGATACAGTGATTCATCACTTATATACAACACCCGGTGCTCATCACAACAAGTGCCCTCCTTAATCCCCGTCAGCTATTTTACCCATCCCCACCTCCCACCTCCTCCCTGGTGACTATCAACTTGTTCTCTGTAGTTAAGAGTCTGTTTCTTGGCTTGCCTCTATCTCTTTCTCTCTCTTTTTTTCCACGAGCAACCAGACTTTTCACCGGCTTGTTCTTGTGGTGGTAACAATGATTTTTCAAGTCTCTTGCCCTTGTGTAGCAGTGGCAGCACAGCTGACTGGTTTCTGTCATTATCGAGCACTTTTTGCTCAGCCAGCCACATCTTCAGGGTCACTTCAGTGATGAGGATCTGCCATCATTCTAAGCAGGCTGTGAACAAAGCTGAGTGCTATGGATTAAATTTATAGCACTCTTCACCAAATTTATGTATTGCAATCCTGTTACAGTTAGGGTTAAAAATACATAGACGAAATTGCACACCATTTTATTCTGTTTGCCATATTGTTCATTCCAGCTTCCTGACCATCCATTCCAGCAACATTAATGAATGTCATTTTGACCAAAAACCCATTTGTAGGGATCGTCTTTGTATAAAAGATAATATTTTAGCTGATATTTCTGTAGCACTTAAAAATTTCTAGGAATTATCCTGAGTACTTTAAATATATCAGATGATTTAATCTGCACAACAACCTGATGAGTGGGTGCTATTACTTATCCACATTTCTTAAATTTTTTTTTTTATTTTTTATTCATGATAGTCACACAGAGAGATAGAGAGAACGGGGCTGAAATAAGCATTACCCAGCAGAGACATAGGCAGAGGGAGAAGCAGGCTCTGGTGAAGCATGCACCGGGAGCCTGACGTGGGATTCGATCCCGGGTCTCCAGGATCACGCCCTGGGCCAAAGGCAGGCGCTAAACCGCTGCGCCACCCAGGGATCCCCTTATCCACATTTCTTAGGTGACTTAACTGAAGCAAAGGGAGATAAGCAATTATCCCATGTTCACATAGGTGAGTACAAAATGGAAACTCAAACTCACATGTTTCAGTTCCTGCGCCCATGTTCTCAACCAACTCTTGAGCAAATAAACTGATATATTCTCAAAACTCTGTAATTATAGAATTAAACTTATAAAATGCTCTTGCTATAGAAGTTCATTGTTTAAAGACTTCTGCTATTACACAACATATCCAAAGAAACAAGAGCCTTAAATATACACTGGACTAGATGAATTTCACAGATGTTTACAGAACTTTACATCCAAACGCAACTGAATACACATTCTCCTCAAGTGCACATGGAACTTTCTCCCGAATAGACCACATACTGGGTCACAAATCAGGTCTCAACCCATACCAAAAGATCGGTTGGGATTGTCCCCTGCATATTTTCAGACCATAATGCTTTAAAACTAGAACTAAATCACAAGAAGAAATTTGGAAGAAATTCAAACAGGCGGAGGTTAAAGATCATCCTGCTAAAAGATGAAAGGGTCAACCAGGAAATTAGAGAAGAATTAAAAAGATTCATGGAAACTAATGAAAATGAAGATACAAATGAAGATAGAAAGAGATGGAATACTTCCATGTCTTTTGAAAGAGTTTGGAAGAGTTTGGAATGATGGAATACTTCCAAACTCATTCTATGAGGCCAGCATCACCTTAATTCTAAAACCAAAGACCCCACCAAAAAGGAGAATTATAGACCAATATCCGTGATGAACACAGATGCAAAAATTCTCATCAGGATACTAGCCGACAGGATCCAACAGTACATTAAGAAGATTATTCATCATGACCAAGTGGGATTTATCCCCGGGATGCAAGGTTGGTTCAACACTCGTAAAGCAATCAACGTGATAGATCATATCAACAAGAGAAAAATCAAGAACCATATGATCCTCTCAATAGATGCAGAGGAAGCATTTGACAAAATACAGCATCCATTCCTGATCAAAACTCTTCAGAGTGTAGGGATAGAGGGAACATTCCTCAGCATCTTAAAAGCCATCTACGAAAAGCGCACAGCAAATATCATTCTCCATGGGCAAACACTGGGAGCCTTTCTCCTAAGGTCAGGAACATGACAGGGATGTCCACTTCTATTCAACATAGTACTAGAAGTGCTATTCTCAGCAATCAGGCAACAAAAAGAAATAAAAGCCATTCAAATTGGCAAAGAAGAAGTCAAACTCTCCCTCTTTGCAGATGACATGATACTGTGCATAGAAAACCCAAAAGACTCCACCCCAAGATTGCTAGAACTCCTACAGGAACTCAGCAGTGTGGCAGGATACAAAATCAATGCCCGGAAATCAGTGGCATTTCTATACACGAACAATGAGACTGAAGAAAGAGAAATTAAGGAGTCAATCCCATTTACAATTGCACCCAAAAGCATAAGATACCTAGGAATAAACTTAACCAAAGAGGTAAAGGATCTATACCCTAAAACTACAGAACACTTCTGAAAGAAATTGAGGAAGACACAAAGAGATGGAAAGATTCTATGCTCATGGATTGGAATAATTAATATTGTGAAAATGTCTATGCTACTCAGGGCAATTTACACATTTAATGCAATCCCTATCAAAATACCATGGACTTTCTTCAGAGAGTTGGAACAAATCATCTTAAGATTTGTGTGGAACCAGAAAAGACCCCGAATAGCCAGGGGAATATTGAAAAAGAAAACCAGAGCCGGGGGCATCACAATGCCGGATTTCAGGTTGTACTACAAAGCTGTGGTCATCAAGACAGTGTGGTACTGGCACAAAAACAGACATATGTGTCTGTCAATGGAACAGAATAGAGAACCCAGAAATGGGCCCTCAACTCTATGATCAACTAATATTCAACAAAGCAGGAAAGACTATCTACTGGAAAAAGGACAGTCTCTTCAATAAATGGTGCTGGGAAAATTGGACAGCCACGTCCAGAAGAATGAAACTAGACCACTCTCTTTCACCATATACAAAGATACACTCAAAATGAATGAAAGATCTAAATGTGAGACAAAAATACATCAAAATCCGAGAGGAGAACATAGGCAACACCCTTTTTGAACCTGGCCACAGCAACTTCTTGCAAGATACATCCACGAAGGCAAAAGAAACAAAAGCAAAAATGAACTATTGGGACTTCATCAAGATAAGAAGCTTTTGCACAGCAAAGGGTACAGTCAACAAAACTCAAAGACAACCTACAGAATGGGAGAAGATATTTGCAAATGACGTATCAGATAAAGGGCTAGTTTCCAAGATCTATAAAGAACTTATTAAACTCAACACCCAAGAAACAAACAATCCAGTCCTGAAATGAGCAAAAGACATGAACAGAAATTTCAAGAGGAAGACATAGACATGGCCAACAAGCACATGAGAAAATGCTCCGCATCACTTGCCGTCAGGGAAATACAAATCAAAGCCACAATGAGATCCTACCTCACACCAGTGGGAATGGTGAAAATTAAAAAGACAGGAAACAACAAAGGTTGGAGAGGATGTGGAGAAAGGGGAACCCTCCTGCACTGTTGGTGGGAATGGGAACTGGTGCAGCCACTCTGGAAAACTGTGTGGAGGTTCCTCAAAGAGTTAAAAATAGACCTGCCCTACGACCCAGCAATTGCACTGTTGGGGATTTACCCCAAAGATACAGAGGCAATGAAACGCCGGGACACCTGCACCCCGATGTTTATAGCAACAATGTCCACAATAGCCAAACTGTGGAAGGAGCCTTGGTGTCCACTGACAGATGAATGGATAAAGAAGATGTGGTCTATGTATACAATGGAATATTCCTCAGCCATTAGAAACAACAAATACCCATCATTTGCTTCGATGTGGATGGAAATGCAGGGTATTATGCTGAGTGAAATAAGTCAGATAAAGACAAATATTATATGGTCTCATTTATTTGGAGAATATAAAAAATAGTGAAAGGGAATAAAGGGGAAAGAAGAGAAAATGAGGAGGAAATATCAGTGAAGGAGACAGAACATGAGAGACTCCTAACTCTGGAAACAAACAAGGGGTAGTGGAAAGGGAGTTGGGCAGGGGGATGGGGTGACTGGGTGATGGGCCCTGAGGAGGGCACTTGATGGGATGAGCAAGGGTGATATCCTGTTTGTTGGTAAATTGAACTCCAATTTAAAAAAAAAGACTTCTGCTTTTAATTGAGTGCTCTGCTTTTTACCTTTGGGTTTTTAATTCTGCTTTATTTCTGCAGGTATCCTTAGGACCTGAATGCTCTGAACATGCAATACCTATTCTAGATCCTTACATGGTCACCACACTTGATTACACAAGGCCTCTTGCTAGAGACTAAATTACCATTTCCTTGAGAGTTGGAGAGAACAGAAGAAAAGAGAAATTAATTATACAGGAATGAAGTAGTTTTCAGACCTATCACTGGAATATTCAAATTAATTTTTAGTTCACTTCTTGGATTATATATAGTAATTTCCAAATTTCATTGTTTTCTCCCACTCTGTTGGGTCTTAGGCTACTGATAGTAGGATGGAACCAGAAAGAGGTTAATGCCAGAAGCCAGGTTAGTGTTAGTGAAGCTTACTCAGTGTGTCCTAACCAGATGGAAAGTTTTAAGAATTTTCAACTTGGTATTTCATGTCCCTTATGTTTATACTTGGAAGTGGACCATAGAGTAAGCAATATAATAGGTTACCTTAGTTTTTTTTTTTTTTTTAATCAAAGAGAAGAAAATGTAGCTGAAAGAGGTTTGTTGAAAGCAATATTCAGCCAAGCAGTTGGTATTTTCCGCCATGAATTACATTGTTTCATGTCCTTTCAATTTTATTTTCTCTGGGACCGATTTAGCAGTTTTCATGCAACTCACCTTTGAACATTTGTGTTGAATTTTGGGAGTTTATTTTGCTTAAAATATTTAAATGTATTTAATACGTTCTTCTAAAACATTTTTTTTACATTTCAAAGAAGAATTAGATTTGAGGATTTCAGTGTGAAACGGTTTTCTGTGATGCTTCTGGCCGAACTAAATAGGGAAGTGAGTTTGCAAAGAAAATATATTTAGTAATAGCAATGCTGGTAAGAAAGACAATTAGCACCGTAGGTTACAACCACCTGGCTATATCAGCAGATTGCACATGGCTTGGAAATGTCATAATTTCTTTCTTTTCCTCAAGCAAGTAAATTTTAGACAGAAGTTTTAACATAGCAATACTCCATTTATCTGGAGGTCACATATCCAGTATCTGTGGATATTTAAAATACAACAGTTGATCATCTAATAATAAGCAAAGGCCTTTGAACAGCCAAAATAGAGGTCACAAAGCCAAAACACTAAGTTCGTATATTAATTCATTGAAAAAGCCATAATCAAAGTGTATTTGTTGTTTAGTCAAAATTGTCCTGATTCTTTTGGTAAGTAGACTTTCCGGACCACAGCACATTAGAAGGTGGGAGAGAGAAGAGAATTACAAACTGTGTAAATAAAAGCAAAATGTTGGGCAGCCTGGGTGGCCCAGTGGTTTAGCCCCGCCTTCGGCCCAGGGCCTGATCCTGGAGACCTGGGATTGAGTCCCATGTCAGCCTCCCTCCCTGGAGCCTGCTTCTCCCTCTGCCTCTGTGTCTTTCATGAATAAATAAATAAAATCTTTAAAACAAGTTTTTTTTTTAAGCAAAATATTTCCAGTGGATAGCTAAAAAATGAACCAAACCCTGGAAGTTAGAAAAATTCAAAGGGTGATGTCCCTGAGCTGTTAAGATTAAAATTAAAATGTGTTAATACCAGACACATTAAGGGCACAAGAAAATGATTTAACTTGATTACGATGAGCCTACGTTATTAACTGCCAAATTATGTTCAGTATAGGCTGCCTAATAAAGCAAAAGTTTATAATTCATTTAAAAAGATACCAACCCATTTTTTTCCGAGAAATTAAAGACCAGCTCCTGATGATGTGACAGTATCACATCAGCAGTGTGGCTTACCTACCATGGAAAGAAGGTGTTGGTGGTGTTTACAGGAGTCTGCTGTCAGGTCCGTTATTGTTTTGTTTTGTTTTTTTAATATTTTATTTATTCATGAGAGATAGAGACACAGGCAGAGAGAAGCAGGCCCCACTCAGGGAGCCCAACTTGGGACTCCAACCGGGGTCTCCAGGATCACGCCCTTGGCCGAAGGCGGTGCTAAATCGCTGAGCCCCCCGGGCCGCCCAGGTCCCTTATTGTTTAAGACCCCGGCTCTGGAATTGATGGAGCAGACACGAAACAAACGTGCCCAAGTCGCTCATTCGTTCAGGAACCCCCTGGACGTGCCTCATGCGTCTGCACCCAGCAGCGGGACGCTCTATGTTACATTTTCTTAAGATTTTTTTTTTTTTCTGCCTTCATACGGCTCCTGCGATCATCTGGTGATTCCAGCCGCTGTGTGGACGGTTCAGCTCGGGTTCCCTGTCCGACGCCTGAGGGTCTGTTCCCTCCTGACCCGGGGCGGTTACTGGCAGGGCAGGCGCAGGTGCCAGGGCAGGGGTCATTGCGAGAGGCCCCCGTGCCTGAAAGGAACCTCGAGGGGTTTGTGGTCACCAGTTTTTGAAACTGAGTTTTTAGCCTGGAGAACCAAGTTGAGACAATAATCAAATTATGGGGGGATTTTTGCTCTGTTTTGTGGGCTGTTACGGGGTCTGTGCTCAAAGCTGAGAGCAGGAGGCTGGTGCAGACTCGGGGGACGTTCGTGGCTGGGCCTGTGAGCCGGAAGCTTCCTTAGCGGACTCCGGATGACGCTGACCCGCAACTTCACTTGCTTTGTGAAAATCGGATTTTTAGGTTTATTTCGTGCATTGCCGTTTCAGAGCCCGCAGGAAAACGCCTCCTTGTGCGACGTTCAGTGTTAAGCCGCAGTCCTGGCTCAGCCCTGCCCGCGGAGCTCCCGTGGCCACGGGGCAGCCACACCGGAGGGCACGGCGAGGGGTACTGGCCCGGGGGCTCCGAACGCCTGGCCCGGCTGAGGGAGACCCAGGGCGAGGGCGTTGGCACCGCGGGGGGGGGGGGGGGGGCTGCTGCGGGAGGGCGGGGTGGGGGGGGGAACTGCGGGGGGGCGGCGCGGGGGGGGCTGCTGCGGGAGGGCGGGGGGGGGGGAACTGCGGGGGGGCGGCGCGGGGGGGGCTGCTGCGGGAGGGCGGGGGGGGGGAACTGCGGGGGGGCGGCGCGGGGGGGGCTGCTGCGGGAGGGCGGGGGGGGGGAACTGCGGAGGGGGGCTGCTGCGGGAGGGCGGGGTAGGGGCGCCGCAGGAGGGCCCGGGGAGCTGCGGGGGGGGGGGGGCTGCTGCGGGAGGGCGGGGTGGGGGGGAACTGCGGGGGGGGGCTGCTGCGGGAGGGCGGGGGGGGGAACTGCGGGGGGGCGGCGCGGGGGGGGCTGCTGCGGGAGGGCGGGGGGGGGGAACTGCGGAGGGGGGCTGCTGCGGGAGGGCGGGGTAGGGGCGCCGCAGGAGGGCCCGGGGAGCTGCGGGGGGGGGGGCTGCTGCGGGAGGGCGGGGTGGGGGGGAACTGCGGGGGGGGGGCTGCTGCGGGAGGGCGGGGTAGGGGCGCCGCAGCAGGGCCCCGGGGAGCTGCGGGGTGGGGGTGGGGCTGCTGCGGGAGGGCGGGGTGGGGGGGGGAACTGCGGGGGGGCGGCGCGGGGGGGGGGGCTGCTGCGGGAGGGCGGGGTAGGGGCGCCGCAGCAGGGCCCGGGGAGCTGCGGGGTGGGGGTGGGGCTGCTGCGGGGGGGCGGCGAGGGGGGCTGCTGCCGGAGGGCGGGGTGGGGGGGCTGACGTTTTCAATCATGAAAGTGGCCAAAGGCCAGTTCGAGCGGGTCACAAGGAGAGGCCGGCGGTCGGGTGGAGGTAGAGGTGATGGGCGCAGGGCGTTTGGTTCATCCCTGGATACCTGGCCGCTGAGAGGCGTCCAGCGGGGGCGGGGCTGGTCTGTCCGTGTTGAAGAGAGTCCGCTTGAGGGTCGGAGCGGTCAGCGGGGGCTGCAGAGCAGAAGGGGGGGCGCAGCGGACGGTGAGGCTGCGGGGCCGGTGCGGGGCCCGTGCGGTGCGGAAGTGGCCGTGACGGGAGGGCTGAGGGGAGGGGTGGAACCACGAATGAGTCTTGGGTAGGGGGATTAGGAGTCCACTGAGGATGAGCACCAAGTAACGTGGGGGAGGTGCGGAATGCTTAATTTTTCATTTTGTACTGGGACATTGGATTTGTACATTTTATAGCCAAAGAAAGTTGGTGTAATTTTTGTGCTTCACAAATAACAGGAGAAAGTGTTTTAAGTTCCGTAATGAGGATGAGCCTTGAGCTTCTGAAGGTTCTGGAACCCTGAGACACCTTACTTGGGAAGTGTTGTAGACTTCTCTTAAGCTGGTACATGGACTCTGAGGAGTGGCTTCAGTGTTGTCCAGAGTAGAGTTCTGAAGATGAGCCAATTTTTTAATAGTCCCATCCCTAATTATTTCCTGAGTGAGAACTTTCCAGAATGGGAACTAAGAATCTCTTTTTCCATGATCTGGAGGGAAAAAAAAATGCCTTTAATTTCTTTTGGCCTCACTTCTATTTTCCTGACTTTCTTGTTCAAATTAGTGTTCTAATGAGGACCAGGCAAAAGAGATTAGGGTTGAAGATTTTTTTAAGTTGAAGAAAACTCTGGCATTTCTCTCCCAGCTATGGAAGCTTTATGATAAACAACATCACTTGATATGGATGAAAATTGGTGTTTGTTACAGCAGCCTCAGCAAAACTAACACAAAGGACTCAGACCAAGTGGCTTAAAGTTACCTTCCCATGGTTTGGAGGCTGAGAGTCTGAGATCAAAATGTCAGTAGGGGTGGTTTCTTCTGCAGTCTCTCTCCTTGACTTGTAGATGATGGTCTTCATCTAGCGCTTATCTGCGCCCTAATCTCTTCTTCTGAGGACACCGTCATATTAGACTGGGGGCCAACCTAAGGATTGTATTCCACTGATCACTTTGAGGGTTCTATCTCAAAATACAGTCACATTCTACGGTACTGTGAGCCAGGACTTCAACACGTGAATTTGGGGGGACACAATTAAGCTCACACAATATTTCAATCTTATTAAAGTTCCTCCCCCCTATAAAACTCATTCTAATGTAGAAGCTTCCAGCCTTTCTTTTATTACCTTAGTAGTGTTAACTATTGTTGACTCCCCTCTACCACCATGCCCTCCCCTCCCCTGCACGGGTGCACACATCTCCTGGTGCATCCCATGTCTTGCCCTCCCTCTAATCACCTCCCACACAGCATCAGAGGGATCTGACACCCAGAGATCAGTTATTTTCCTATTTGACATCCTTCCATGGTTTTCTGTTTTCTAGAAGATCAAATCTAAACTCCTTGGAATGGTCTTTTAGGTTCTAAACCCCCACTTACTTTTCCGTATTCCTCCCAGATTTGCCTCCTAAGTGTCAATCCTGAAGCATCAATCCTTCTCAAAGGCATCAGACTCTGCACATGCCTCTGCACCAGGAGCACTCTCCCTTCCCTCACACACTTTGAGAAAACAAGTTGTGCGGTGCCTTCACAGCTGGGCTTAGCTGTCTTTTCTTCTCTGTCTCTGACCAACTCAGTCCATTACAAATGCTTTAATGCACCTTATTGTACCTCCTACCTTGCACCACAGTTCTTTACTTCCATCCCTCATTTTGACTAGATTGAGGGAAATGAGGTCAAGAACTGGGTTTAACTTGATACCACAGTGTTTAGCCTAGCATGTGGTAAGTGCTTAACAAGATGAAATATGTATAGGTATTGATATTAGCTTGGAGACCGCTTACATTTCACATAGTGTCAATAAAGGTAATCTGTTCATTGCTTGGCACTTGGTATTCATTACTTTAAATTCCCATATTCTCATTAGCTTCACACAGAGAACCCCCGGGCTTCATCCAAGCAGTAGCCATTAGTGTGACTAGGTGATGATGATGGAAACAGGTACAAATGCAGAACAACTGGAACTGAACATCCTGCCGTAGGTCAGATGTACTCTGCCTATTTACAGAGGGCTTTCCTCTGAGCAATTTTGGGCTCTCAGACTCTTCAAGAGGTCAGAGTTATATTTTGCAGAGCTCCCTGGTCAGTGCAGACAATCTATATGTGTCCCTTCATGGATAAGATATTCTCGTAGGACACTAGGGTGGCTGAGCATCTGCTTTCGGCTCAGGCCATGATTCCGGGGTCCCAGGATCAAGTTCCACATCAGTCTCCCCCCAAGGAGCCTTCTGCTCCCTCTATGTCTCTGCTTCTCTCTGTGTCTCTCTCATGAATAAATAAATTAAAATCTTAAAAGATATTCTTATAAAGCTGCATTGTATAGTATGGTAGCTATTTAAATTTAAATTAACTAAAATAAAATTTAAAAATTGAATTCCTCAGGCTAAACACATTTCAAGTACTCAATAGCCACACGCAGCTAATGGTTACCATATTGAACAGCACAGATCCTAGAACACTATCATCATCAGAGAACGTTCCATTCTTCAGTATTGCTCTAAAGCTTAGATCACAACTTCCTGTTGGTTATTACTTCAGTAGATAACAATTATTAGAAGTCCCACTTAGTATGCTCTCACCATGAGGTATACTCTCTGTAAAATCCTCACTTTATGTGGAAGCAGAGGCTCAGTGAATTCAGTTATTTGCCCTAGATCCCCAAATTAGAAAGAATCAAAGGTGGGATAATAAATATATATATATATTTAGAAATGACTAATTTAATTTGTAGAAAATGCTCTGCACATAGTTTCAACTTGGGTATCTTCAATGGAAAAGCTAGTGCTGTGAGGAGGTGATATCGCCTACTCTGGTGGTTTCAGGCTGCTGCTGCCCATCTTCTCTTGGTTCCCAGTGCCTGGAGGTGGTGGAGTCTTCCACTGAGGGATTCCTTGACTCTGGGCAGCTCAGCTCCTCTCCCAGAAGCAGCTGCTAACCATGGGAGAATGTGGAGACTGTTTTCTATCCTGACATCTGTCTCAGAGGGAAAGATTTGAATTTCATGATTGCGTTTTGTTCTTCCTCCTTTTCCAGACTGAGTCGTGTTTAATGGGGACGAAGAACAGGTAAGACTCTGTAGCAGACCCTTCCCTCTGAGGTAACCTGATAGACTGTTGAAAATATGTGCTGGTTGGGCAAGAAAAGAACCTTGAAAGACTTAAGGCCAATTTTTAATTCATATTTTTATGTGACTTATAAAACATCCTGACCAGGGGAGGCTATCGTAGACTTTCTGGAGAAATAGATGAATATTTTTGAAGAAGGAAACAAAGAAAAAAGCATAGCAAGTGAGACTCGAAGGTGGCTGAACGCTAATGAAATAGGTATTTACATAAAATACCAGCCCTGGATAGTGTTTCCACAGACAATGACAAAGTAATGAGGGATCTCTTCCTGCTGGAGCAAAGGTGACGTTTACCCAGAGATCAATTTTTTTATTATTATTATTATTACTGTATTCAGTGTAGTTGGGCTGCTAAAGAAGAACAAAGAAGGGAAAGGAACCAAGGTCTTGGGAAGCTGATTCTAGGCTTCATTAGTTGATACAGGTGATAGAACTTTTCTCCTAGATCCAGAGCCTGACACCACATGGCTTTCTCCTGGTTGCCCATCCAGTTGATTGCCCGTGGCCGCCTGGAGTTTAGGGAGAGATTACAGTGAAGGATGAGCCAGACCTTCCAGAGGCCAAGTGAGCGAAGTGGTGGCGCAGATGTCAGGTAATTGTGACTCAAGGGCCTGATGAGAATGTGCTGAAGAGTGTTCTGGTGCTCAGCTCAGAACTCCTGATTCAGAGTAATGAGTTATCTGTGGATGTATAATAAAGTACCCCGAACTTCATGGTTTCAAACCTTTATGATCTTTCAGTTTCTGTGGGTCAAGAATCTGGATGCAGCTTAACTGAGTCCTCTGGTTTGGGGGTCTCTCACAGGCTGAATCAAGGGGTCACTAGGAGCTGTAGTCATTTCAGGGTTGGACTGGGGGAGGATCTACTTCCAAGCTGACTCACCTGGCTATCAGCTGCCTCTGGTCCTTGTTGGCTCTTGGCCACAGAGAGCTGTGCCTGCCTGCATGGATCTCCCTGTGGAGCAGCTGGCAGTCCCCCAAAAGAGCAAGAGAGGGTGCATAACATGGAAGCCCCAGGCTTTTTGTAACCTAGTCTTGGAAGTGACATCACACTGTTTTTTGCTGTATTCTTTTTTTTAAATTTTATTTTAGAGAGAGAGAGTGTGGAAGCACAAGTGGGGGTAGGGACCAAAGGAAAGGGAGAGCCCAACTGTGTGCTTGACCTGAGCTGAAAGCAAGTCAGACCCTTAACTGACTGAGCCACCCAGGTGCCCCTGTTTTTTTTATTGTAATCTTCTCATGAAGAGGAAGCCACCTGGCCTAGCCACTATCGGGAACAGGTGGGGGTCATACAAGGGTGTGGGTCACTAGAGGCCATTGAGGATGTGGTCTGTAGCATATTGTAGCATGGAGGAGGAAGGAAAGAAGGTTATTGAATGTGTTACAGAAGCGCATTTGTTTTCTTGGTAATATATTTTAAAATGTAGCAGTGCTATGTATAGTCCACATGTGTAAAAATAACTCCAATGCCGTAATGAAACCTGGAAGAACTCTGACAGTTCCTGATGTTTCATCAGATTGTGTTTTGTGGTAACGCTGAGAGCATCGAAGTTTTGACCATGTGTGTAGGAGTAGGTCCGTGACTTTGGAGCACAGATCTCTTTGCTCCAAAGACCAGGTGGCCGTGCTGGTGTGAAAGGTCAGCATTCAGCCAGAGGGAAGCGTAAAGTCCTGGGAGGAGAGAGACGAAAGGCAATTTCGGAGATGGAGCAGATTCTGAATGAGGCGGGAGACCATACAAAGGGAAGTTTAATCCTATTTTGAATTTTTGCTTTTGGGCAGCTCTGCCCACCCGTACTCAAGAGTAAACTATCCCCATTAGTGTTTTTCCTCCCCTCTGTCCACTTTGGTGCCCAAAACGTTGAGCCCCAGCAAGAGGATGAGGCTGCAGTGATGAGCCAGTTCTGTGGACCCCTTAGCAGGAACACTCTTCAAATAGAAGAATGCGGGGGGTGTCACTGGCCCTGCCTCCCGCCCAAGTAGAGGTTAGTGAATTCAGGTGTCTGATAAAGAATCTGAGAGTCTGAGGTGACCTCTGTATAAGGAACACATCCTGCTGAATTCGTTCTTAAGCCTTTTGGCCGTACTTGATTTGGAAAAACGAGAGCCTGATCGTGAGTTTATAATGCACGATTGATTCCTCAGGGTGGGTCAGGGGCACAGACTGGACGCCAATAAGCCCGAGCTGTGTTCGCTGTGGCTGTGCAGGCAACCAAGGCACTCTGCCTCCTGCTCTCATCTCAGGCTGCCCCATGTCACATGTTTGTGCCGAGCAGTGGACAGAGCCCAGAGTGCTGGGGACGAACCTTTTGGAGCAGAGGGACATTGTCTGTTACTAGACCTGCACTCGGGCTCCCTGGTCTTTGTTTGAACACAGTGTCCACTTATGAACTGTGTATGTAGCCTTTATACAGGCCGCTGAGCCTGCAGGATCCTTTTCTGCAGAAGCACGCAGTCGTGGCTCCCTGATTTTCCCATCAAGCAGGCTGTGGGCATGCCCAGTTTGCATGCATGTGTAGATGCCAGGAAGGAAAAGGACCCCAGAACACGTGGTCTGAACCCCAGGAAGCAGCGGTGTTCTGTGTCTCCTCCAGTTGCTTCTTACCACTCCAAGGTAGGAAGCCTACTTAGTGACTTTCCAGATTGCAAGTTCCGGTGCCTAGTCCCATTCCCTCTGGGGTTTACAAGTGATCTTCAAAAGAAGCAGAAATAGGATGCCCTGTGGCCCTCACTGGAGACATATTGAGGCAACTGAAACAACCCAGCACTGGCAGAGGCAAAGTGAAGATGAGGTGACCCTTCCCTCAATCCATTCCAGCAGACCTGACTCCTCATTTTGTCTCTACCACTGCTGCATGGCTATGGGTAAACGACCTATGCTGTGAGCCTTATTACTTTCCCATCTGTGATATGCATAGGAGTTTATTGTCAGTATGGAATGAAGCGCCGAGCATACAACTGGTACATAATAGGTAATCAGTAAGTGGGAGTGTATTTTGCTTTCCCCAGCAGATAGTAATGGCTGGCAGTCAGTCCTGCACCCTATTCTCCTCTCTCTCCCTCCCCACTCCCATATACCTTTCAGAGTACTTCCCATTTGCCTAGTAGAGGCTCAAGTATATAAACTGAATGGAAGAGAGTGCCTACTGGCTGCATAGCTCTGTCACAAATTGTCAAGATGGAGGTGCCTATGTGGCTCAGTCAGTTAGGCATCTGACTCTTGATTTTGGCTCAGATCATGATCTTGGGGTCGTGGGATTGAGCCCCACATCAGGAACTGTGCTCAGTGTAGAGTCTGCTTAAGATTCTCTCCCCCCCCCCCCCGCCCTTCCTGTACTCGCTTGCTCTCTCTAAATTAAAACCTTTAAAATAAAAAAAGTTGTTAGGAAAGAGGAACCCAAATTAAAAAATGAAAATACTAGAGAAAAATGCACTCACTGCACATTGGATTAGTTGAGGTGGACAAGTAGGTCACATTAACTCCAGGATTATTAATGTGTCCGTGGCATCTGCAGTGGCCTGCCAGAATTTGGCCAGTTGGAAGAGAGTCCAGAAGGTCTAGAAGCCAGAGGTCAAGTCTAGAGAGGATCTTGGCAGTGACACAGCAAGGCTGTTAGGGCTCCATGCAAATTGGGAGGCTAAGAAACAAAGGTTGAGTTTGGGGGTCATCAGTATTTGTTACGATCGTACTATTGCATGGTTTATAGAATGCATTGGCTTGCATGATTGTCACTTCTCACAGTAATTTCGAACTTGGACTTTGTTAACTTCATTGCGTAAATAAGGCTCATAAAAGTAAGGATTTTATGCAAAGCCATGCCACCAGCAAGGAATCTAATCGGTACTCAGACTGGGACTTTGGAATTTCATTTTGGTGCTGCTCCTGTGAAATTGTCATCACAGACTTCATCAAGTTGTCCAGGTCACTGGAGGTCAGAGTGATGGACAAGAAAGGGCCTCTTTATCCCAGCAACCAGCTAGAACTTGAGAGAGGGCAGGACTTTGTGGGCCAGTACCTGTTGATTCACCTATTTCCTGGTGGGTGTTAGAACTGGTTTCAAAGAATGGAAAAGATCCAGCCTTTATGTGGAGTAAGTAGGCAAGCTTGCTTGTGCGGTATGGGTTGGGGCAGAAGGTCAGTGGTACATGTTGTTTCCTGTGGTTTGGGCCAGTCTTCATGAGTACCCAGAGTGTTGACTGTTTCTTTGAAGGACAGAAACAAAAGATATTCTTCTTTTGACCAACACCTTCCAAAGTAGGACTGGTA
Source organism: Canis lupus baileyi (assembly GCF_048164855.1). Classification (NCBI taxonomy): domain Eukaryota; kingdom Metazoa; phylum Chordata; class Mammalia; order Carnivora; family Canidae; genus Canis; species Canis lupus. The sequence goes on along the minus strand of NC_132869.1, from coordinate 4,934,607 downwards.
GTGTGGGTTTGGGTTAGTAATCTATGGGGATTTTATATCGTTTGGGTTTAAAGTAGTGTCTTGTTTTGTCAAAAAAGCAACTGACACCTCCCTACTCCTCACCGAGTCAGCTCATCTTCTCTTTCTAAATCATGTTCTAACTTTGGAGACACCAGTGATAAATTTGTGAAGATCAAACTAATTCTATTGTGATAAGCAGACATAGGCAACTGAATGTTGATTATTCTTTGTTTTTAAGATTATATTTTAATTCAGTTTGCCAACATATAACACCCAGTGCTCATCTGATCATGTGCCCTCCTTAATGCCTGTCACCCAGCTACCTCATCCCCCCAACCCATCTCCCCTTCTGAAACCCTTTTGTTTCCCAGAGTTAGGAATGTTTCATGGTTTGTCTTCCTCTCTAATTCTTCCCCTCTTCATAAATGTTGTTGGGAAAATTGAACAGCCACATGCAGATTGAAACTGGACCATTCTCTTATACCATACATGAGGTTGATTATTCTCAAAGGGTTTCTTAAATAAAATAATGGTATTTTGTTAAGAATTATGGTTATCTAGTGAATGTAATTGCAAGTACTATTTCAGAGGTTTTATATTTACTAACTCATTTAACCTCAAGCAATGCATAAAGAAATTATTACTATTCCCATTTCACAAGCAAAAAAAAAAAAATCGAGGCACAAAGTTAATAAAATTTGTCAAAGACCACATAGCTAGATTCATACACAAGATTCCAACCCAGCCCATCTGATTTTAGGGCTTTGGTACTCATTACCACTCTGCTGTAATGGATTTATATGAAAATTGAAAGAGCAGAATCAATCAATGCACAAGACAGACTTTAAAAAAGTCTTAATGCTTTAACCATAATTACATAAGAACCCACAGCAATAGGTTAGTGCCAATAGAGGTTTTATCTCTCCAGATGTGTAACTTGTCAGATAAAATGTCCATTGTAGCAAAGCCAATAGTACTCTCACTCTTTCCTCTTCCCCTTCTTCGAAGACTCCAGTGAGATTTGCTGCTATTGAGATTTTCTTCTTAGGGGCAGTGACTTGAATTGTGGGTTATAGTTTCAAACAGAATATAGTAAAGGAACAAGTTCTTTTTCTAAGCTCTAAATAGACTAAGACTTTTAATAAAACATCCATTCGTTGACTTGAACAGATTTGAGAAGGTTAAGTGTCCTCTTAAAGCAAGATTTGCAGAAAAATAAGCCTTTAATTACTATCTAGAAGGCTTTTAGGCATTATTTTTTTTTAATTTTTTTTTAAAGATTTATTTATTTGTGATGGACATAGAGAGAGAGGCAGAGACAAAGGAGGAGGAAGAAGCAGGCTCCATGCCGGGAGCCTGACGTGGGACGTGGGACTTGATCCTGGGACTCCAGGATCGCGCCCTGGGCCAAAGGCAGGCGCCAAACCCTTGAGCCACCCAGGGATCCCCCGCTTTTAGGCATTCTTTATCCATTTAGCTCTGATCCTTGTCCAGATGTGGCTGATTCCATGAACTCTTTCCAGCTTTACTAGTGGTTACCTTAGCCATTTGGGGGCTTTTATACATTGCTCCTCTAGGCCAATCTCACCATGAGAAGTCTGACATTGCATGTGGTAGAAAGAAAGAACATCTGCTTCCATGATTACCTGAGTGAGAAAGATTTCTATAGCTATTGTCCATAAAGTGGGACATAGAACAACTCTGTAGGTTTTATGCAAAAAGGACCAACTAGTATAGTATAAAGTGTGGCAATTTAGCTTCCCTAAAAAATGTGTGTCTGTATGCAGATGTTTACTATGCCATTATGCCACAGACCCTGTTGTACTTGGAAAATGAGCAGGTGCCATTGCCTTGTCTTTGTATTTCTACAATAGTCAACACACAGGGTTTAGTTCATGACCTTTTTAATGGGAAGAAAAAGAAATGAAGATGTTGTTTCTGAAGGATGTATTAGCCTCAGAGGGGCAAACATGGTGAACTCATAAACAAAAGAACCCACATTGCCCAGTGAATGAGAAGAATCAGTTGGAGAAGAACAGTGAGTTCCTTTCCACTAGATCCCTTTTGAGGGAAGGGACCTAATTCATTTTGCATTAGGAGTTTCTGGGTTCTTGTCAGGCTGAGACCTGGGGTTGAATTTGTCAAATGCCCAAAATCAAAGCAGGCATAATGGGAATTTGACTTAAGGCCAGCCAGAGGACATCTCCCTGGTCTGTTCCTTCTTTCTGAGGTGTGGGGGGGAGGTCATTTGACAAAGTTCTATGAAGATTTTGGAGTACTGAAAAACATAGATTTGTATCAAGGAGCTTCCAGTAAAGATAAGACTTGAACAATAAGAAACAAGAAGTTAGACTGTGGGGATCCCTGGGTGGCGCAGCGGTTTGGCGCCTGCCTTTGGCCCAGGGCGCGATCCTGGAGACCCGGGATCGAATCCCACATCAGGCTCCCGGTGCATGGAGCCTGCTTCTCCCTCTGCCTGTGTCTCTGCCTCTCTCTCTCTCTCTCTCTCTGTGACCATCATAAATAAATAAAAAAAAAAAAAAAAAAAAAAAGTTAGACTGTTGCTGAGAACCCTCAAATTATCCAGAGAAGACAGTAGAGGCACTTGCTTATAAGAAATTAAGGGGTGCCTGGTGGCTCAGTTGGTTAAGCATCTGCCTTGGGCTCAGATCATGATCTCAGGGTCCTGGGATGGAGCCCCACTAAGGAGGGAGCTTGCTTCTCCCTCTCCTCTGTCCCCAATCATGTTCGTTCTCTCTCTCTCTCTCAAATCTTTAAAAAAAAAAAAAAAAAAAAAAGCTTAAAAGACGTTAAGCCAGCCTGTTACTTCATTGTAAAGTTGGCCCCCCCTCTTTCCTCCTGCTTTCTCACCCATAGGCCTGGCTTAACAAATAAAAGCTAGAAAACTGAGTACACTGCTGTTAACATGCTGAGTTTAACTTAAGACCTTGTGCCAGCTGAGCTCAGCCATCCACTCGTGAGGCACTAACTGGGCCCCTCCTTTGTTTCAGGGCTTTGTTCTAGGCACACAGATGAATCAGACATAGTCATCATCCTTGGGAATCTTATAACCAGCTGGGGGAAGCAGACAAAACTACATTTAGGGTACAAGCTAATAAATGCAGTACTGGAAGTAGGCACGGAATACCCTGGAAGCACAGTGGGGCTGGGGGGAGTTTTGCAGATGACATGTATGATAAGTCTTAGAAAATGAGGAGCGTTATACAGACAGGCTCTGTAGGCCAAGTGAAGGTTCAGGGGTGAGCAGAAAGCACGGCCTCTCAGCAGGTAGCTCCAACGTTCCGGTGATGGTTTATGGGGAAAGAGGGACAGAGGCTGTGGAGAATAGGGCAGGAGCCAGATAAGGAGGGTGGGAAGACAGGACTTCAGTTGGGAGCCTGGTGCCTTAGAAGCTAAAAGAGATCATTTCCAGAAGAATGAAGAGATTTATAGTATCCATTGCCACACAGATTTAAAAAATCAAGGTCAGAAAATGTTCCTCAGATATGACAAGTAGGTGGTTTCTGGTGACCTAAAGTGAAAGCAGTTGGCTGCAGGAGCAGAGAAAATGTCACATGTCATCGATAAAACATAGGAGCCCTTGTCACACTGTCATAGGGACAGACCCCAAGAATCCTGGATATTGGTTCTAGAGAAAAGTAATAGGCAAAGCTATTTACCTTGGTAAGGAGCAGCAGAAATGCTTTACTGCTTCTTTATTTGCACATAATGCCATGCTAAACAGAGTAGAGGGAAAATTAAACACAGTTTATGCATTCATGGAGCTCAGCTCTTTAGTGCACAAGTATTGAGACTCTAACGTTGGGTAAATTGATCAAAAATAATCTTTTTTTAAATGGCTATTTCCATAGAGTGTGTTCTTACAGACTTCTAATCACAAGACACTTTCAACAGCCCAGAGAAGACGGTCCTGTATTGTTTGTAAAGAAGCTGTGCACCAATCTTGATAATTGATGGTTGTGGTTAACCCTCATGAGTTCTTTCTCCGAGTTCATGTCGGTCTCTTCTGCTGTATTTTTGGGCTAGCTAGTCTCATTCTGACCTCAGTGGCTAACAGATGGTTGACATCTTGCATTATCAGTCCTCCTATTCGCAGATGAATAATACATTTCCTTTCTGCTCGGAACTCCCCAGGCTCCACAAGTCCGATAAGGCCTAAAGAATTGACCATACAGAATATAATCCTCGTTAATGGACAGACTGTTGGTAGACAGAGCCGGCAAGCATGCGGCAGAGGAAATTTTTAATCAGAAATAGAAGTATGCAAAATAGTATTACATCTTTTAATTGGTTTTCATGGCTTTTTTTTTTTTTTTTGGTGCTTTACATGTGAATTTCTACTTTGATAAGGATAGAGGCTTGAATGTCTGTCTTGATGTTTGTGTGGAAGAATTCCCAAGAGGTTTGGATTCAGTGACTCCTGAAGTGCTTTCTCTTTAAATTTCCTGGGATCCCATGTCGATCATTTTTCCTTCACTTATCTTGGTTTAGAGGTATATTTGCAAAGGAGAAGCTGAAATGGCAGTGCAGAAAGATTGAGATCATGAACACTTGATTAGAATTTTATTGGTAGAGATGGATGCTGCTTTTGGCTTTGGCTGGTATGATCTGCTCTGTATGGGGTTTTTTTTGGGGGGGAGGGGTTTGTTTTTGTTATTTGTTTGGTTTAGAGAACATGTGCTTGAGTGAGGTGGGAGGGTGCAAGGGAGAGAATTCTAAGTAGACTGCACACCTAGCATGGAGCCCAGTGTGGGGCTTAATGTCATGACTCTGAAATCATGACCTGTGTAGAAATCAAGAGTCAGATGCTTAACCTGTTGAGCCGCCCATGCACCTCTGCTCTGTACTGTTTTAGCCAAGGCTGACTCAGCTCATCAGAGCCACAATTAGTTGCACCTGTAGAATAAAATGGAGGCCTTTCTGTACCCTTATCTGCTTTATATGAAAGGAATGGATATTGATGCTTCATTCTGACCTGACTCAGGGCTTACACTCTAAAGTGATAAAAGGAACACTCTCAATCCCTGAAATGATAAATGTTGCATAGTAACTCCGATTTTGCTTGTGTTCAACACATGGAGAGCTCCTCTGGTTGGTTGCTTGTGTTCAACACATGGAGAGCTCCTCTGGTTGGTTTGCTTGTGTTCAACACATGGTTCACTCCTCTGGTTGTTCTCTCTGGCATTTTGTTGTTGATTTGGTCACTTTCCGGTATTGTATGGCCATGTGAGGGGGCTGGGAGTTATCTATTTTTATTAGCACTATCACCACAGGTCTTAAAGTCAGGGAGATGTGAGTTCAGACCTCTTACTAAAGTCAGTCTCTTGGGGGAGACTATTGGGTGTCATGGTGAATAGGACACGCTCCTGATTCAGATAGTTCTAAGGTTCAAGGTCAGAATCTATTATTTACATGCTGTGTGGTGCTAGGCAAATTAATTAACCTCTGCACTTCAACCTCTATATCTACAGATAGAAAGGATGTTAGTATCTACCTTATAGGACGGTCGTGAGACCAGAACTGAGATGCTGTGACATGGTGGCACATAATAACTGTTCATTAAATACTTCTTTATTAAAACTGATTCCTCTGCTGGCTTCATTCTTAAAATGATTGTGTTGTTAACGTTAAACAACCTAGGGGGAAATCTCATAGTGTGTCTGGTATGGAATGAATAGTTGGTATCAATAATAATGAAGTAACAACAAAAACTTCTGAAATGGACGTCAAAGCCTCATTATTATTGCTCATTCTCCACTTTTTTATGTCAACATCTGTTCTGAGATTATTCAGTTCTGACTCATCAGTGAAAAGTGACCTTTTCTGCAGTAATTAATGTCACATGGGTGAGAGTAGACAAATCTCTTCTTAAAATCTGATTCCGTCGCCATCAGTCAGCATGCTCTTACCAAACACAGTCTGTTCCCAGCTTGGATGGGGAAGCAGTTTTCTGCACTGAGTTTATAATTAACTAGGAATTGTAAGGTAAAAAAACACATGCATTCAATAAATTTTAACTGTATATTTTGTATATTGTATATGGTGTATATTGTGCACAAGGCACGATGCTAATGAATATCCTGATAGGTATAAACATGAACCAGATGTGGATCCTGCCTTCAAGGGCTGCAAAACAAGCTGAAAGGGCTGGGAGAGAATGTGGACACAGACAGCCTCACCACCATGAGACTGTAGGCAAGTTAATGAACTGCGCTGTGCGGGAGCTCCTCACTTGTCAAGTGCAGGTGACAATAGTACCTATACTGTCATGTTGGGGTGAAGCTTAGCAGGGTTATTATAAGGCACAGTGCTCGTCATGAGATCAGTAAATGTTAGCCATTTCAAAATATATAGTTGGGATAAGGCATGCATGTAAATAAACATAATGCCAAAGTGTGGTGATATTGCTATGGAAATTTGGATAGAGGAGAGATTACGTAGAATTCATAAAGGAATGTGGTATTTGAGCTAAGCTTGGAAGGATAATACATGCACACAGAAAAAGAGGGAAAATCAGGGCGGCTTTAGAATCAGTATGAGTAGGAGTGTGAAGGTAGACAAGACGAAGGAGTTATTACAGGGAAGTTAGAGTTACAGGGAAGAAGTTAAGGTAAAAGGTCAGAGAGTGAAGGTCTTCGTATGCTGGTTCAAGGACTTTGTCCATGTGGACAGTGGAGAGAGGCCATTATGGGTTTTCAACAGAAAAATGGTAAGGTCAGAGGTGTGCTCTGGTAATAGACCACAGGAAGAATGTTCTGAGTATCATAATAGTTTGTCTTGGTCTCTAGACCTCCAGTCTGTCCTTTTTCTGGTCTGCCATAGGACGGGTGGGAGAGAAGTCTCAGAGACAGGATATGTTGATGTCTGGGCCTGGGCTGCCAAGAGGTTGGATGTGTCATTAACACACATGGAACATAAAAGGATAAGTAGACTGAAAAGTGCCTTTGGGTACACTGGGACACGCTGGTCTGTGGTACGTATGGATAAAGTCAAGAATAAGTTGGGGTTGGGAACCTTACAGTGCTACCAGGTTGGAGGTACAGATGGTCCAACAACTCCTCTGAATAAAACTAGAAACCTGAAGAATGGATGAGATTGCTAAAGGGAGATGACAAAGGACCACTTTTGGGTGACCTTTTAGATGCAGGGAGAGCAGGAGAAATTGAACATGGAAAGGATCCATTGGAAAGGCAGAGAACAAGGAGAACAGAGTTGAATAAAGGGACAGAAGAGTTGGGATCCCTGGGTGGCGCAGCGGTTTGGCGCCTGCCTTTGGCCCAGGGCATGATCCTGGAGACCCGGGATCGAATCCCATGTCGGGCTCCCTGCATGGAGCCTGCTTCTCCCTCTGTCTGTGTCTCTGCCTCTCCGTCTCTCTCTGTGTGACTATCATGAATAAATAAATAAAGTCTTTTAAAAAAAAAAAGGACAGAAGAGTTTCAAGAAGGAGTGTTTTAGGGAGGCTGGACGAAAGACTTATCTGGGAGATGGGAAGGCAATAGGAATGGAGGAGAAGTGAGGCTGGAGGCAGAGGGAAGAACTCACTTCCAGAGGAATGGGCAGAGACCTTTTGACGTATTTCTGTAGAAATCAGGAAATGTTTACGTGATCTTTGGTATTATTTCCTGGGAACCTAAGACCTGTGTACCCTTCATCCTTAAGGGCAGAGACTAGGTCTAAAAAGTCTTTCCATTACTGATTATGATGCTCTCTGACCTAGCACTTTGTCTTTTGTCTTATAGCTGGGGGGAGGTGGTGATTTGATGTTGACTGAGTCAGATCTGCTGAGTCCTACAAAAAGGGGAAAGTTCCTATGGTCTTATTCCAGTGAAAGCAGAGTTAAAACAAGCTGAAAATGTACTATTGAAAAAAAAATCCCATAAATTGATGGAACAAAACTCCAGAGTTGTGTTACTTTCTCTATGAAAAAATCCTTCCCTTCCAGGAAGAGGCGGCCAGCGCCCTCTGGGAACTGGAAGTCCTGGTGAAGGAGAGTGGGAACATGGAATGTAAGAAAGCAAGAAAGAGAAGATTGGGTTCACAGAGCAAGATAGTCTGGTTCCAGATTTATAACAGGAATTGTTCTAGGTTTTGACAAGGAATGTTCACCATCATGTGTTACTAAAACTGTGTAGTAATTAGGTCAAGGTGTTTGTTTTGAAGAGACTGTCCACATGAACCTTGAAGTTAGTTGAGATGAAGCTCAAGTGGCAGGAAGGAAGCCAGATCTTGGCTTACATGACCTGGTGTGCTCTGTGGTATCTGTCCTGGCAGGATGCTTTGTCATTGGATGGTAGTCAACAAATGTGTACTGGATTCGCACAAAAATGATCAGGCTTTCTGATTGTCATTAAGAGTCAGATAAATGGTGGGAGAACTAAGTAGGATGTGGGTACATTGCCCAGGAAGATGTGGAGATTGACAATCACGTACCTCAAGGTAGAGGAATTTGGTACATGAGCAGAAAAGTGATTATCCAAACTTGGCATTGAGGATTGGGGGAGAGTGCTGGAGCTCCTGGGGAGGAGGATTGCAAGATGTGGAAGAATTTGCAGCCTCCAATCCCAGGGAGCTCCTTAGAAATGGCACTCCCTGAAAATAGTCAGATTTGATTTAAAGCAAAGGGACAAAGAAGAGAGGTAATGGGAAGAGAACATGCATCAGTCAAGAAATGAGTGACCTAGGGAGGGCCAGTGACTGGAGGTGCTTGTGTTCTGGGTCAAACCAAGTGAGAGGCCTAAGGAGATGGTTGACTTGTGGTTCTGAACGGAACTTTGGTGCAAAGATTACAGTGTCACGTGCTCAAGGGCTCGAGATGTTGGTCTGTTGAAGATGTGCGGGGGGCGGTTGGTGCTGTCTAGAGTGAAGACAGGTCCAGGCTGCCACTCCAGATGTTGTCTGCAGCCAGGTCAGCACTGGGCATACGGTGCCAGACAGCACTGGAAAAAAGAGGAAAGCATTTGAAGAACAGGAAACTTGCCTCAGAGTCCTACACCCATTTGCGTGTCACCCAGAGAGTTTGTGCTGGGCTGCCCTTCGGCAGACAGCTGTTGGGCCACGGCAGGTTCCTTGATCGCGTTAGCTGTTGGGCAGCCTAGGTTATGAAGGTGCGAGTTACAGGACAAGGAGGCAGCCAGTGCAAGGTCAAGCCAAGGTGGTTTGGGTACCTTGGAGTGGAACGGGCATGGGAAATGGGATCATGGAGAGAGGTGTCTTCAACTCAAACTGAGGAGAAAATTTTGTCAACCTTCACCCACTCATGAAAAGTCTGGTCCATAACACACTCCTGTGATTTCCAAATACCTGTTTTTTTTTTTTTTTATTTTTTTTTAAATTTTTATTTATTTATGATAGTCACAGAGAGAGAGAGAGAGAGAGAGGGGGAGGCAGAGACACAGGCAGAGGGAGAAGCAGGCTCCATGCACCGGGAGCCCGATGTGGGATTCGATCCCGGGTCACCAGGATCGCGCCCTGGGCCAAAGGCAGGCGCCAAACCGCTGCGCCACCCAGGGATCCCTTTTTTTTTTTTGCTGGTGAATCATGCATAGGTGGGGGGGATACCTAAGTATTTCTCAGTAGGGGGTCCTCTTGACAATTTGGACAGAAAAATTATGTTTCGAAGACTGTCTCTTTTGGCACAGAGCACTTAACTCCCATGACCCATTGCAATTCATGTAGTGCCCCTGAGTCATTTGCCCAACCTAAGAGTACTCCCTTGTTGCCTGTGCCCTCCAGGAGGATGTGGTCACCTCTGGGCACCAGAGAATCTGGGGCAGACGCCACCTGGGGGGAAGTTTCATTCTCTCCAGAGATTTCATGGAACCCACATTTTGAGACTAGGGCTATTCTGCAGTTTTATTCTGTCTCAACCCAAAGAAGACCATGAATTGGGACTTCACTATACGCAGAGGCTTTTGAATTTATTACCGACTTGATTTTAATAATGAATGGTGACATTTCAGTGCCAGTGAAAGTGTGGGGCTTTCCCCCCTCCTCAGTCATCTTTTCATGGGCCTGTGATTTGGAGTCTTCTCATGTTTTCCTATACCCTGACCAATCTCGGGGTACCAGCAGACATCCTTTTTAAGGCTCTCTTACTATTGAATCTTGTTTATCTTCCCATCACGGGGAGGATGTTATTTTTTCCATATGCCTAGACACATGGCAGCCCCCTTTCAGGAAAAAACATTTGTTTCATCTTCGGGTCCAATACCCTGGGATGCACAGTAGCCCCAGGAGACGTGGGGCGGAGACACGAGCAAGGGAACAGTTGCTCAGGAAGAAGCCCCACCTGGCTCTCCTCTCCTCACTCCTTTAACTCAGCCACACCTGTAGGTAGACCTGCTGGATGCCCGAAGCCCAAGGTGAAAGTTAACATGGTGAGGAGGGGGACGTAGACGGGGGAAGAGCGGTCTGGAGTGGAGGGCCTGCTAAGGGGAGTGCTGTCCTCTGAGCCTCAGGCAGGGGTGAGCAAGAGGTGAGCATTGGTGTCAGTAGTGGTTGGCCTCGTTTCTGGACCATTAATGAGAGGAATGCTGTTCAGCCAAGGTCTCTGAAATTTCCGGAGGGTTGCTTCTGATGACGCATAGGGGAGAGGATCCCCCTCCTGACGAGTTCAGGGCGGCTTCTCCTTCCAACCTGAGTCTTCCAGGCTCCTTCTCAGCCTGCCTTTCACATCTTTCCAGGACCCATTTCCCACACACTCCCCAGCTTCCTTCCGGAGCCCCTGGCAAACGGGTCACCCACTATATCCGCCCCCACCCCCACAACGTGGCTCTTGCCTCCCCCGGGCCTCACCCAAGGTGGACTCTCCCTCCAGGGGTCCCCGGTTGCCTGGTCTCTGCTGGCGTGTCTGTTGCTGCAGCTGCAGCTCACCGTTCCCCTCGTGTACCTGGACATCGCTTAGATTTACGTTCCCGTCTGCTCACCTCTTGAGACGCTCTGCCCACCCGGCTTGTGTGTGGTCCTGCACCTCCGAAACCAGGCCAGGCCCCCGCTGCCTGGGGCTGTGGCCCACAAGTGCCTCGCACCTCAGCCTGCCCCCTCCCCCGGGGTTCCCAGCTCCACCCAGGCTGCCCTCTCCTGTGCCAGGGTCAGACGGGTGTGCCCCTCGGGTGGCTGCTGATGCGGCAGCACGGTGCCTGGGGCCCTGGTTCCAAGGAGCCCCTGGCGCTCACGCATGTGTGTTCTGCCGGCAGGAAGATGAGGTGGTTCTCCAGTGCATCGCAAACGTCCACAAGGAGCAACGGAAGTTCTGCCTGGCGGCCGAGGGACTTGGGAACCGCCTGTGCTTCTTGGAACCCACGTCAGAAGCCAAGGTGAGCCCTGCCCGCCCTCAGCACTCGCCTCCCAAGCTGTCAGGGGCAGGAGGGGATGGGGAAGGTGAGGGCCAAGACGGACAGGTTTGCTTTTTGGAGTGGAAACTATGACTCTGCAGCCCGGGAGCCCGGGAGCCCCTGCAGCTGGGACCCAGATCCGTGGAGAACTGGCGGTGCCCGGTTGGCCTGTGTCACCAGGGATGCCTCCCAGTCACTGTCAGCCCTTCCAGGAGAGGTCTTTCTCCTGTTCCCAGAACACCTTTTTATGTTAATTCCTAGAGGTCTGAATGCATGTTCTTTACTCTCAGCCTCAGTGCAGGGTCCAGCAGGTGCTTGCCCCAGGCACACTGCCCTTCCCCTTCCTGCTCACTGTGACCCAGGGGCAGGAAGCAGCGGCTGCTCTGGCCCCCACCTGCCTGGCGACATCTAATGTCCTGTCTCTTCAGCTAAGCTTTCCAATCGTCTGTGCTTTTCATGATGCGTATGTCAAGGGGCTCCGTGTGCATCACATGACCGCAGCACTTTGCAGTCCTGGCCAGACCTTTACATCAGTCAAGGTCCTGCAGAGAACAGAGCCAGTGGCATCTCTCTCTCTGTCTCAATACATGGATAGATGGGTTAGGGGGATAGATGGATATGGATTGAAGATACTTCTGCTGGCAAGGCTGGAGTCTGTACTCAGATCAACAGGGTAAAAACTCAGGCAGAGGTTAATGTTGTCTTGAGGCAGAATATTTTTTCTTCAGGAAACCTCAGTTTGTTTGTTTGTTTAAAGGCCTTCAACAGATGAGGTGAGGCCCACCCACATTACCGATGGTCACTTCTACTTAAAGTCAACTGATTATAGATGTTAATCACCTCTATCAAATACCTTCACATCAAAACCTGGATGGGATTCTGATTAAATAACAGAGGACTATAGTCTAGCAGTGTTGATGTAACACTGACCATCCCACCCTCCAAACTCAGTTGTCTCAGAGAACCCTTTTTTTATATATTAATACCCTTTATTATTTTCCTTTTAATAAAATAATTTTTATTGGTGTTCAATTTACCAACATACAGAATAACACCCAGTGCTCATCCCGTCAAGTGTCCCCCTCAGTGCCCGCCACCCACTCACCCCCACCCCCGCCCTCCTCCCCTTCCACCACCCCCAGTTCGTTTCCCAGAGTTAGGAGTCTTTACGTTCTGTCTCCCTTTCTGATATTTCCCACACATTTCTTCTCCCTTCCCTTCTATTCCCTTTCACTATTATTGATATTCCCCAAATGAATGAGACCATATATAATGTTTGTCCTTCTCCGATTGACTTACTTCACTCAGCATAATACCCTCCAGTCCCATCCACGTTGAAGCAAATGGTGGGTATTTGTCGTTTCTAATGGCTGAGGAATATTCCATTGTATACATAAACCACATCTTCTTTATCCATTCATCTGTCGATGGACACCGAGGCTCCTTCCACAGTTTGGCTATTGTGGACACTGCTGCTATAATCATCGGGGTGCAGGTGTCCCGGCGTTTCACTGCATCTGAATCTTTGGGGTAAATCCCCAACAGTACAATTGCTGGGTCGTAGGGCAGGTCTGTTTTTAACTCTTTGAGGAACCTCCACACAGTTTTCCAGAGTGGCTGTACAAGCTCACATTCCCACCAACAGTGAAGAGGGTTCCCCTTTCTCCACATCCTCTCCAACATTTGTGGTTTCCTGCCTTGTTAATTTTCCCCATTCTCACTGGTGTGAGGTGGGATCTCATTGTGGTTTTGATTTGAATTTCCCTGATGGCAAGTGATGCAGAGCATTTTCTCATGTGCTTGTTGGCCATGTCTATGTCTTCCTCTGTGAGATTTCTCTTCATGTCTTTTGCCCATTTCATGATTGGATTGTTTGTTTCTTTGGTGTTGAGTTTAAGAAGTTCTTTATAGATCTTGGAAACTAGCCCTTTATCTGATACGTCATTTGCAAATATCTTCTCCCATTCTGTAGGTTGTCTTTGAGTTTTGTTGACTGTATCCTTTGCTGTGCAAAAGCTTCTTATCTTGATGGAGTCCCAATAGTTCATTTTTGCTTTTGTTTCCTTTTGCCTTCGTGGATGTATCTTGCAAGAAGTTACTGTGGCCGAGTTCCAAAAGGGTGTTGCCTGTGTTCTCCTCTAGGATTTTTATGGAATCTTGTCTCACATTTAGATCTTTCATCCATTTTGAGTTTATCTTTGTGTCTGGTGCAAGAGAGTGGTCTAGTTTCATCCTTCTGCATGTGGATGTCCAATTTTCCCAGCACCATTTATTGAAGAGACTGTCTTTCTTCCAGTGGATAGTCTTTCCTCCTTTATCGAATATTAGTTGGCCATAAAGTTGAGGGTCCACTTATGGGTTCTCTATTCTGTTCCATTGATCTATGTGTCTGTTTTTGTGCCAGTACCACACTGTCTTGATGACCACAGCTTTGTAGTACAACCTGAAATCTGGCATTGTGACGCCCCCAGCTATGGTTTTCTTTTTTTAAAATTCCCCTGGCTATTCGGGGTCTTTTCTGATTCCACACAAATGTTAAAATAATTTGTTCTAACTCTCTGAAGAAAGTCCATGGTATTTTGATAAGGATTGCATTAAACGTGTACATTGCCCTGGGTAACATTGACATGTTCACAATATTAATTCTTCCAATCCATGAGCATGGAATATTTTTCCATCTCTTTGTGTCTTCCTCCATTTCTTTCAGAAGTGTTCTATAGTTTTTAGGGTATAGATCCTTTACCTCTTTGGTGAGGTTTATTCCTAGGTATCTTATGCTTTTGGGTGCAATTGTAAGTGGGATTGACTCCTTAATTTCTCTTTTTCAGTCTCATTGTTAGTGTAGAGAAATGCCACTGATTTCCGGGCATTGATTTTGTATCCTGCCACGCTACCAAATTGCTGTATGAGTTCTAGCAATCTTGGGGTGGAGGCTTTTGGGTTTTCTATGTAGAGTATCATGTCATCGGCGAAGAGGGAGAGTTTGACTTCTTCTTTGCCAATTTGAATGCCTTTAATGTCTTTTTCTTGTCTGATTGCTGAGGCTAGGACTTCTAGTACTATGTTGAATAGCAGTGGTGAGAGTGGACATCCCTGTCTTGTTCCTGATCTTAGGGGAAAGGCTCCCAGTGCTTCCCCATTGAGAATGATATTTGCTGTGGGCTTTTCGTAGATGGCTTTTAAGATGTTGAGGAATGTTCCCTCTATCCCTACACTCTGAAGAGTTTTGATCAGGAATGGATGCTGTATTTTGTCAAATGCTTTCTCTGCATCTAAAGAGAGGATCATATGGTTCTTGGTTTTTCTCTTGCTGATATGATGAATCACATTGATTGTTTTACGAGTATTGAACCAGCCTTGTGTCCCGGAGACAAATCCTACTTGGTCGTGGTGAATAATTTTCTTAATGTGCTGTTGGATCCTATTGACTAGTATCTTGTTAAGAATTTTTGCATCCATGTTCATCAGGGATATTGGTCTCTAATTCTCCTTTTTGGTGGGGTCTTTGTCTGGTTTTGGAATTAGGGTGATGCTGGCCTCATAGAATGAATTTGGAAGTACTCCATCTCTTTCTATCTTTCCAAACAGCTTTAGTAGAATAGGTATGATTACTTCTTTAAACGTTTGATAAAATTCCCCAGGGAAGCCATCTGGCCCTGGACTTTTGTGTCTTGGGAGGTTTTTGATGACTGCTTCAATTTCCTCCCTGGTTATTGGCCTGTTCAGGTTTTCTATTTCTTCCTGTTCCAGTTTTGGTAGTTTGTGGCTTTCCAGGAATGCGTCCGTTTCTTCTAGATTGCCTAATTTACTGGCGTATAGCTGTTCATAATATGTTTCTAAAATCGTTTGTATTTCCTTGGTATTGGTAGTGATCTCTCCTTTCTCATTCATGATTTTATTAATTTGAGTCTTCTCTCTCTTCTTTTTAATAAGGCTGGCTAATGGTTTATCTATCTTATTAATTCTTTCAAAGAACCAACTCCTGGTTCTGTTGATCTGTTCCACAGTTCTTCTGGTCTCGATTTGGTTGAGTTCTGCTCGAACCTTAATTAACTCTCTTCTTCTGCTGGGTGTAAAATCTGTCTGCTGTTTTTTCTCTAGCTCCTTTATGTGTAAGGTTAGCTTTTGTATTTGAGTTCTTTCCATTTTTTGAATGGATGCTTGTATTGCGATGTATTTCCCCCTCAGGACTGCTTTTGCTGCATCCCAAAGATTTTGAACGGGTGTATCTTCATTCTCATTAGTTTCCATGAATCTTTTTATTAATTTCCTGGTTGACCCTTTCATCTTTTAGCAGGATGGTCCTTAACCTCCACGTGTTTGAGGTCCTTCCAAACTTCTTGTTGTGATTTAGTTCTAATTTCAAGGCATTATGGTCTGAGAATATGCAGGGGACGATCCCAATCTTTTGGTATCGGTTCAGACCCGATTTGTGACCCAGTATGTGGTCTATTCTGGAGAAAGTTCCATGTGCACTTGAGAAGAATGTGTATTCGGTTGAGTTTGGATGTAAAGTTCTGTAGATATCTGTGAAATCCATTTGGTCCAGTGTATCATTTAAAGCTCTCGTTTCTTTGGAGATGTTGTGCTTAGAATAACTATCAAGTATACAATGGGCTAGATTGAAGTCACCAAGTATAAGATAATTATTATCTAAGTATTTCTTCACTTTGGTTATTAATTGGTTTAAATATTTGGCAGCACCCACATTTGGGGCATATATATTGAGGATCGTTAAGTCCTCTTGTTGGATAGATCCTTTAAGTGTGATGTGTCCCTCTTCATCTCTCACTACAGTCTTCGGGGTAAATTTTAGTTTATCTGATATAAGGATGGCTACCCCTGCTTTCTTTTGAGGACCATTTGAATGGTAAATGGTTCTCCAAACTTTTATTTTCAGGCTGTAGGTGTCCTTCTGTCTAAAATGTGTCTCCTGTAGACAGCAAATAGATGGGTCCTGCTTTTTAATCCAGTCTGAAACCCTGCGCCTTTTGATGGGGTCATTAAGCCCGTTCACGTTCAGAGTTACTATCGACAGATATGAGTTTAGTGTCATCATGATATCTATTCAGTCCTTGTTTTTGTCGATTGTTCCACTGAACTTCTTAAATGGGAATTTTAAGAGTCCCCCTTTAAATTTCTTGCAGAGCTGGTTTGGAGGTCACATATTCTTTCAGTTGCTGCCTGTCTTGGAAGCTCTTTATCTCTCCTTCCATTCTGAATGAGAGCCTCGCTGGATAAAGTATTCTTGGTTGCATGTTCTTCTCATTTAGGACCCTGAATATATCCTGCCAGCCCTTTCTGGCCTGCCAGGTGTCTGTGGAGAGGTCTGCTGTTACCCTAATACTCCTCCCCATAAAAGTCAGGGCTTTCTTGTCTCTTGCTGCTTTAAGGATCTTCTCTTTGTCTTTGGAATTTGCAAGCTTCACTATTAAATGTCGAGGTGTTGAATGGTTTTTATTGATTTTAGGGGGGGATCTCTCTATTTCCTGGATCTGAATGCCTGCTTCCCTTCCCAGATTAGGAAAGTTTTCAGCTAGGATTTGTTCAAGTACATATTCTGGCCCTCTGTCTCTTTCGGCGCCCTCGGGAACCCCAATTAAACGTAGGTTTCTCTTCCTCAGGCCGTCGTTTATTTCCCTTAATCTGTCTTCATGGTCTTTTAATTGTCTGTCTCATTTTTCCTCAGTTTCCCTCTTTGCCTTGAACTTGTCTTCTATGTCACTAACCCATTCTTCCACCTCATTAACCCTGGTCGTTAGGACTTCTAGTTTGGATTGCATCTCATTCAATTGATTTTTAATTTCTGCCTGATTGGATCTAAATTCTGCAGTCATGAAGTCTCTCGAGTCCTTTATGCTTTTTTCTAGAGCCACCAGTAGCTTTGTAATAGTGCTTCTGAATTGGCTTTGTGACATTGAATTGTAATCCAGATTTTGTAACTCTGTGGGAGAGAGGACTGTTTCTGATTCTTTCTTTTGAGGTGAAGTTTTCCTTCTAGTCATTTTGCTCAGTGCAGAGTGGCCAAAAACAAGTTGTATTAGGAAAAGGAGAAAAAGAGAGAGAGAGTAGGAAAGAAAAGAGAAAAAGAAAAAAGAAAAAAGGAAAAAAAAAGGAAAAATGAGAAGAAAAAGAGAAAGAAAAAGAAAGAAAGGGGAAAAAAGGGTGGGGGAAGCAAACAGAAATCAAAAAGAAAAGAAAAAAGAAAAAACCACGGGGGAGTATCTCCTGATTCTGTGTACTTTAAGTCCCTTGACTTCCCCTGGAACTTGTCAGTCTAGCTGCTCTTCTGGGGGAGGGGCCTGTTGTGCTGATTCTCTGGTGTTAGCACTTGGGGGAGCTGCTCAGCCCCTGCCTGGTGCAGGGCTCAGTGGGGGTTGTTCACTCCGTGAGGGCCCAGGAGGAACAACCGCAGTGGCGGGGCCAGCTCTGGAGCCCTGGAGTCAGCCCCCGCAGTAACCACGGAGCTCTCGGTCTGCAGGGCCTGGAGGCTCCGGGCGGGGCCGCTGATCTGCTCAGCTCGGGGCAGGAGCGTCCTCGCTGTCCTGGGCCCTCCCGGCCTCTGCCTGTCCCGGGGGAGGCCGGATCCTGGGTGTGTCCCGGCGCCCTGTGCTCCGGGGCCTGAGCTGGTGGAGTCGCGCTCCCGCCCCGCAGCCCCTTCCAAGGAGCCGCCCCCGAGCCCCCCCGAGCTGCTCCCGCCCCGCAGCCCCCTCCGCGGAGCCGCCCCGAGCCCCTCCGAGCTGCTCCCGCCCCGCAGCCCCCTCCGCGGAGCCGCCCCGAGCCCCTCCGAGCTGCTCCCGCCCCGCAGCCCCCTCCGCGGAGCCGTCCCCGAGCCCCCCCGAGCTGCTCCCGCCCCGCAGCCCCCTCCGCGGAGCCGTCCCCGAGCCCCCCCGAGCTGTTCCCGCCCCGCAGCCCCCTCCGCGGAGCCGCCCCCGAGCCCCCCGAGCTGCTCCCCCCGCAGCCCCCTCCGCGGAGCCGCCCCCGAGCCCCCCGAGCTGCTCCGGGTCCCCCGTGCGCGCTGCAGCCCTTAGGGAGCTCGGCGCATCTCCGGGGCGCAGGTGTCTGTTAGTGTCCCCGGGAGCCCGAGGGCATCCCCGCCCTCCCGGGTCCTGCTCCACCTCCCCGCGAGCCCCTTTCCCCCGGGAAGGTCGGTGCAGCTCCTGCGTCTCCGGGACGGGGCTCTCCTGTCCTGGGGACACTCGCCCCGGCCTCAGCCCGGCTCCTCGCGGGCCCCTCCCCCTTGGAGGCCTTTTGTTTCTTTCTTTTTCCCCCGTCTTCCTCCCTTGATAGAAGCAGGAACTCTTCTCACTCTAGCATTCCAGCTGGTCTCTCTTTAAATCTCAGGCTGAATTTGTAGATTTTCAGGATGATTTGAAGGTTTTCTAGGTAGTTGGGTGGGGACAGGTGACTTGGGGACCCTACTCTTCCACCATCTTGCCCGTCCTCCCCAGAACCCTTTTTCTTTAAGGCAGAACACGGTCACTATGTTTTCTAGTAGGCCCCCCTTGGACGTGTAGTTTCTCCACAGGAACCTGCACAACACAGACACATGCGTATTATGACCAGATCCTAGAACACCACGTGTGCCCCATGATGGCCATATCCACCAGAAGCCCCTGTCCTCTCCATTTCTTTTTTGCCCTCCCATGAAAGTCACTGATTCCTGAGTACAAGTGTCCATCTGTGACACGTATGGCCAGTGCCAGTAGGACAAATCCCATTAAAATAAGTGACAAAGGGATCCCTGGGTGGCGCAGTGGTTTAGCGCCTGCATTTGGCCCAGGGCGCGATCCTGGAGACCTGGAATCGAGTCCCATGTCAGGCTCCCGGTGCGTGGGGCCTGCTTCTCCCTCTGCCTTTGTCTCTGCCTCTCTGTCTCTCTCTCTCTGTGACTATCATAAATAAATAAAAATTAAAAAAAAACATTTAAAAAAAATAAAATAAAATAAAATAAGTGACAAGGACAGTGGCACCCGGGTGGCTCAGTCGGTTAAGCATCCGACTCTTGATTTCAGCTCAGGTTATGATCGCAGGGTCCCGGAGTCAAGCCGCACATTGGGCTGTGAGCTCAGCAGGGACTCCACTTGAGATATTCTTTCTCTCTCTCTCTCTCTCACTCTGCCCCCCTCTCTCTTTCTCATAATAAATAAATAGCCCTTAAAAAATAAATGGCAAAGAGAAAAGGAAGATTTTTTTTTTTCTCTTTTTAAAGGTCTTAGACTTGATTTCCCTGGGTTCTTTTTCATTTGCTGTTGCCCTAGCTAGCCATTTTTCTTTTCATTCCCAGCAGTCTGGGATGATAGGAAGATCACTAGGTTAAAAGTCAAGAAGTTAATTCTCAACCACAAGCTACTCATGTGACTATGAGCAAATCATTCAAACTTGTTTTTGGTTTTCTTATCTGCCAGATGAGGTATGGCCTCGTGCAGTGGAAAGAGCATTGACTTAAACTGGGAACCAGTGGTACCTTTTTCTGGTCCTCTACTGAGTGGGACATGGGGCAGTGGCTTAGGGCACCAACTCTGGAGCAGACTGTCAGAGTTGGAATCCTGTCTCTTACCACTCTCCAGCTAAGCCAGGATCTTGGCCAAGGTACTCCACTCTTCTCAGCTTAGTTTCCTCATCTGCTTAATGGGAATTTAATAGTAACTACCCGAAAAGGTTGTTATTAGGATTAAATGAGTTAATACTTATGTGAAGTGGCTCGCACATTGTAAATTCCGTATAACCATTGAGTACTATGATTTCATCTTATCTAAACCAGATGAAAAACAACTATATATCCTAACCTGAGAATACTTTGTATCAATATCCCATGAATAAAAATAACCCATACCACACTTAAATGCATCTGAGGATGAGAAAATATCCTTCCTAACACTCACTTGACTAAGTGTTCTTATTTTTTTAAGAGAGAGAAAGAAACAGATTGACAGAGTGAGCAGGGTGGGGGAAGGGGCAGAGGGAAAGAGAGAGAGAATCCTAAGCAGACTCCCCGCTGAGCACAGAGCCTGATGCAGGGCTCCATCTCACGACCCTGAGATCACAACCTGAGCCAAAATCAAGTTGAATGCTTAACCACCTGAGTCCCTCAGGCATCCCTAAGTGTTCTTATTTTAATTTTTCATTTTAAATTTACAACGAAGTAATAAGACTGAAAAAGGATGTAATAGATCAAATTTTATCATCTTGTCACAACTGTTTTCATTTCTTTTCAATTCAGTCTTTGCCCACATGCACCTATATGTTTTCAAAGTTGTACTCAGAGTGGATATATAGGCATTCTGCTGGGTTTTTTTCTTTGACATTTTAGCCTGTTCCATCATGCTATGTTGTCTTCATGGTTATTAAGAACAAACAAACAAAAAACCATGTGGTTTTGCTAGTTTACTTTTGCTTCTTAGAGTAAATGTCCAGGAGAAAAATGACTGGTATGAAGAGCATGATCAGTATTCAGCTGCTTTCCCCAAAGGATATACCAGTTGTCACAGTTGACACGCCTACTATCTGTGACATGAGCATGTGTCTCGTTTATATATAGTATGAGGAAATGGCACCATGAGTGTTTCTCAAAAATAAGTAAATAAATAAAAATTAAAAGAAAGAAAGAAACAGCTAAATTCATGGGAATGATAGAAAGTTCTCAAAACCTCCCATCACCATTCCAGGGACCCACCTGTTAGCCTCCATTTGCTGAGGCTTCAGTCTCTCATGCTGCCAGCTGCAACTATGCACACACTGATTCTGGCCTGTCCCCTCCCTTGCCACTGAATATTTCCCCTCATTCCCTGCCATCAAATTTCATAAGCACCTGTGCCATTCTTAGGTTCTTGGCGGCTAGCATAAGTCATGCAATGAAATAAGACAGTGTGTTATTTCGTTAACTGGAGGCACACGCCTCCAACACCCCTCTTGGCACTGGCCGCAAAGCCACCCGTGATCTTGGTGTTCCTAGTCAAGGGTGTTTCAAGCTAATTGAGACTCAGAGATATAGAACTGAGATAAAGTCTAAGGAAAAGACTGAGAAAGAAGAGATGAGATGAGGTTCTCAAAAGATATTCCTACTGTACAGGCCCTCAGAAAGGGAGGTCACATGGAAGCAGGGAGTGAGAAGGTAGGAGAACGAGAAGCAAAGGTATGCCAACACTTGCTGTCGACACGGAGACTGTGTGATGCTCTGGAGGGCTCTCGTGACTTCCTGTGGGCCATGGCCCACTCTCCTTTGAAGGTCTTCTGTAACTGCAGATGTCAGCAGATAGAAGCATTGTTTCTTAGCTTCCCTTTCAACAATGCACTGACCCCGAATTTTTTTTTAATGTACATTCTTTTTTTTTTTTTTTTTAAAGATTTTATCTATTTATTCATGAGAGAGGGAGAGAGGCAGAGACACAGGCAGAGGGAGAAGCAGGATCCATGCGGGGAGCCTGAAGTGGGACTCGATCCAGGGTCTCCAGGATCACGCCCTGGGCTGAAGGTAGCGCTAAACCACTGAGCCACCTGGGCTGCCCCAGACCCAGAAATTAAAAAGTGTCTTGTTTTATAAGAAAGACTTCAGAACTACAACCAGAGACCAGGAAACATGGAAAGGAAATGCTGCTGCCTTATTTTATCAATAATAGCAAATACTTTTTTTTTTTTTTTGGTCATTTTTCAGTGGAAATCTTGTTCCCAGGAATTTACTACTTTTCCTCTGGCCCATATTATCTCATCTACTTTGTATCTTTGTATTTACAGTACTAGCTGGGGAAGGGGATGCAGACGGTTCTTAACTTGGTTTAACATAATATAGAAACTCCCGAGACTCTCTTAGACTGCTTGGGACTAGGCTGCACAGCAGGACAGGAACCACTGATTGCCCACTGGAAAGGGTCAGGTACACCTGTGGGAATCCTTGCTTCTGAGTCCCCCAACCCAGATGACAGACAGCTCAGATGCAAAGGGGAGAGGTCCACACTGGGTGGGTATGAAAGTTAACATGACTTATAAGCCTCATGTACCTCGGGAGCCAGAGTTTCTTGTAACAACCCCACAGGCATAGCTTTTTGGGGGCCCCCTAAGGGAAACCTCCCCCCAGCTCTAAGAGTCTTATACTTGGGCAATTACAGAGATATGGCTTCCAACATGAGGTATCTGTGTCTTCCCAGTGTAGACTCGGGGCCAGTCAGGGATTGTCTTCACTGTAAGCAGTGTTCCCTAGTAACGTGATTCACGTGTCAGTTTTACCAGGCTGTCCTAAGAACAAAACTAGACAGTTAATGGAAGGTCCCGTTCTTGTGCAGAAGGAGAAAAGGATTTCGTAAGCCTCGTCCCACAGAAATCATTGTTGATGGTAGTCATGTAACTACTGTGGCCTCATCTGATGTGTCTGGAACTAACCCCAGCACCTTTCCAAATCCTCACTTCCTCCATCCTTAATGATAGATCATCAGAAAGTAAGAAGAGGAGTCTGGATGGGAACTTCTTGAAGATCAGTTTTAACAGACCAAGGCTGGTTTGTTTCACTGATTTTAATGAGGAAAAAACAGAAATTGGTGAAGTGAAACGACTTTCCCTTGAGCCCTCTGAAAGCCAGCGGCATGTCTGAGATCTCCGTTCCCCTGTTGGGGAATGCTTACTGATTGTGATGTGTTCAAAAGGAAAAATTCAAATTCAAGTCCCATTTCCAAACTGAAAATCTCTAGGGGAAATTGTAGTCCTGTTGTCTTCCACCTCCTCTTTGGAAAATGACAGGTAGTCTACTGTGGTTTCTGAGAAGTTGGGTAGGCTCTAAAGTCCCAGGACTAAACATCTGTGATTGTGCAGATGACATTATGTAGATAGCATAAATCAAGAGAGAATTTTAGGCTAAAAATAACTTATTTTCTATTATTTTTATTATCGTTAGTTCAGAATAGATTTACTGTTTACTTCTAGGTTTTCTAAAAACCTAATAAGTCTGTGCAAATTTGCAGAGAAAAGAGGCTCAGCCTGAGGTCGGATGCTTTTCTTTGAACTTCTGATTGATATTTTAGAGTGTAGTATTCCCTATGAACTCACGATCTTAGGAAATGCCAACCTACTATAAAACTTATTTTAGGGGATCCCTGGGTGGCGCAGCGGTTTGGCGCCTGCCTTTGGCTTACGGCACGATCCTGGAGACCCGGGATCGAATCCCACATCGGGCTCCCAGTGCATGGAGCCTGCTTCTCCCTCTGCCTATGTCTCTGCTTCTCTCTCTCTTTCTCTCTCTGTGACTATCATAAATAAATAAAAAATAAAAATTAAAAAAAAATAAATAATAAAACATATTAAAAAAAAAACTCCCTTGAAAGAGAGAATGATATGTGGAAAATGTGAGCCCTTTTGTATGCTTGTTTTAATTTATGAGGCATCCTGTGCTACATGGCATGTTCCAATGGTGGGTGCTTATATGCTCTCATCTAATTTTTATAGCCCTGTGGAGCAAATGTTGATCTCACTTGTGGGGAAGAGGATGCAAAAGTTTAGACGAAATTAAGTAAATTCCTGAAGATGATTCACTCCAAACGTGAATAATTCCATAGTACTCAATAATAAAGAGTATCATGGATCCAACTTAAGGATAAAGAAGCCATATTTCTCCATGTGTTTAGATTTTAAGATTACCTGGGCAGATCTCCATACCCCCTCCCACAACCTTCCTGCATCTGCCCTCTGAATGCCTGACATTCCAAAGTTAGAAATATGTATTTTGCTTACATCAAATAGAAACTATTAAAATGCAAATGTTCTGAGAGAGCACATGAAGCAATGTTCAATTTTTATAGCTAATTTTTTTTTTAGTATAAATGACATAATCAAACACTTTCTTGAAACTAAGTCTATACAGAGGAATAAGGCAGATTACTAAGTGCCTCTCTGTTGTATTAGGATATAAGGCATAGAGATTCTGTGAATGTGAGATCAAACATCTACTGCATTGTGTATTAGGATAGTTAACCTGTCTTGACACCTCCCCTCCACCAGTCTGTGAGCCCTGAAGTAAAAACGCGGTTGGGAAACATGGCAGTGGACCATGGGGCAAGACTGTGAGCTGGCAATTCAAGATCCATTGCCAAATAGCCGTCTGACCATGGTTCCAATGACTCTACCTCTTTCTGCCTCAGTTTCCTTGACTTGAAAACTGTATCCATATTATGGATTATTTTGAAGATTCAGTTACATGGGTCCCTAATTGTAAAGTGCTTATAACAGTACCTGACACACACTAAAGTGCTTTTTTTTTTTTTTTTTTTTTTTTTTCCCAAAGTGCTTTTTAAGCAGTAGCTTTTATGATCCCAAGTATGGAGTTAGACGCACATTAGGTCCTCAGGAACCACTGCTTGATAAGTTACCCACATGCTAAATTAGTGATATTAGTTAAATATTTTAATCAGTTAAATATTTTACTTTTAAAATTTTAATTCTAGTATAGTTAACACATAGTGTTGTATTAGTTTTAGGTGCACAATATAGTGAGTCAACAACTCCTTGCCCATCATGATAAGTCTACTCTTATTCCCCTCCACCTATTTCATGCATCCGCCACCTACCTCCCCTCTGGTGACCATCAATTTGTTCTCTAGAGTTAAGAGTCTGGCTTTTTGGTTTGTTTCTTTTCTTTTGTTTCTCACATCCCACATATGAGTGAAACCATATGGTATTGGTCTTTCTCTGACTTATTTTGCTTAGCATTATACTCTCTAGCTCTGTCCATGCCACTGTAAATGGTAAGATTTCATTCTTTCTTATGGCTGAGTAATATTCCTTTGTGGATATACACCACATTTTCCTTATCTGTTTATCTGTTGATGGATACTTGGATTGCTTCCATGATACAGTTATAGTAAATAATGCTGCAATAAATATAGGTTTGTATATATCTTTTCAAATTAGTGTTTTCAATTTTTTGAGGAGCCTCCATACTCCTCCCCAGTGGCTGCACCAATTTACATGCCTACCATCAGCAGTGTGTGTAAGTGTTCCTATTTCTCCACATCCTCACCAACACGTTTCTTTGTTTTTTATTTTAGTCACTCTGAGAGGTGTGATGTGATATCTCATTATGGTTTTGATTTACAGTTCCCTGATGATGGGTGATGTTGAGCATCCTTTCCTGTGTCTCTTGGCCATCTGGATGTTTTTGGAGGAATGTCTGTGTCTTCTACCCATTTTATTTTTTAGTAGGCTCCCATGCTCGGTGTGGAGACCAACACAGGACTTGAACCCATGACCCTGAGATCGAGTCAGGTTGCTTAACTGACTGAGCCATCCAGGTGCCCCTCTTCTGCCCATTTTTAAATTGGATTATTGGTTTTTTGTTTTTTTGTTTTTTGTTTTTTTTGGTGTTCAGTTGTGGAAGTTCTTTATTTTTAGATGCCAGCCTTTTATCAGATATGTCATTTGCAACTATCTTCTCCCATTCGGTAGTTGTCTTTTAAGTTTTGTTGATTATTTCCTTTGTGTGCAGAAGCTTTTTATTTTGATTTAGTTCCAATTGTTTGTTTTTGCTTTTGTTTCTCTTGCCACAGGAGGCATCTCTAGAAAAATGTTTCAATGGCCAATGTCAGAGAAGTTATTGCCTATGTTCTCTTTTAGGATTTTTATGGCTTCAGGTCTCCCATTTAGGTCTTTAATCCATTTTAAGTTTCTTTTTGTGTATAGTGTGAAAATATGTATTTTAAAGGCCTGGATTTGAGCATCAGCGGGACAGTTATGACCTTTAAAGTAAGATACTAACAAGAATCAGAGTAAGTTAGATGAAAAGGATTAAGAAATGAGTGAATAGTTTTTAAAAAAAATGAGTCAATCAGTGGGTTGTACCTCTTTATTATTATTGATTTCTAATTTAATTCTGATATAACCAAAACCGTGCTCTGTAGATTTCAATTCTTGGCAATTTATTGAGACTGTTTTATTGCCTAACATGCTATCTTGCTTAATATTCCATGTGTTCTACTTTTAAAAAGTGGGTCTTTTTAAGTTGTTGGATAGTGTTTTATGAATGTTAAGATGGTTGGTTGTGGTGTTCAAATCTTCTCTTCTTACTGAGTTGAATTTATATCAATTGTTGAGATAGTGGTATTTTTTTAAAAAGATTTTATTTATTTATTCATGAGAGACATGGAGAGAGGCAGAGACACAGACAGAGGGAGAAGCAGGCTCCCTGTGGGGAACCCAATGCGGGACTTAATCCCGGGACCTCTGGGATCACGACCTGAGCCAAAGGCAGATGCTCAACCACTGAGCCTGCCTAGGTGCCTACCCCTTCTGGAAATAGAGGTATTAAAAACTTTAAGGATTTGTCTATATCTCCCTTTAGTACTCAGTTTTGTTTCATGTATTTTAAAGCTCTCTCTCTCTTTTTTTTAAAGATTTTATTTATTTATTTATTTGAGAGATACAGAGATAGAGCACAAGTGGGAAGGAGAGGGAGAAGCAGGTTCCCCATGGAGCAGGGAACCTGATGCAGGGCTTAATCCTAGGACCCTGGGATCATGACCTGAGCTGAATGCAGATGCCCAACCGACTGAGCCACCCAGGCGCCCCTAAAGCTCTCTCCTTAGGTGTGTGTATGTTTATAGATATAGATGCTTTTATATATATATATCTATGTGTATCTATCTATACATATGCTTTTTATTTTCTTGATGAATTAATCTTTTCTCATTACCGAATGCTCCTTGATCTTACTGTATACTTTGATATTAACACAGCCGTAAATTTTCTATGCTTACTATCTTGTGGTATATCTTTTCCTTTTTGTTGTCAACTTGTTTATCCTTATATCTTTATATTTAAGGCATGTCCTTCATGCCTCCTCCCGCTTTTTACAATGTCTGCTGTTTTATTGGAGTATTAAGTCTACTTAACTTTACTGTAATAGTTGGTACTGTTAGGTTTTAGTCTACCATCTTACTATTTGTTTTTTTGTTTATTTCCTATGGTTTTTATTCTCCCATTTATCCTTTTATGCCTTTTTTGGGCTAAATCAAGTATGTTTTAGTATTTTGTTTTGTCTCCTCTGTTGGCTTTTTATCTCTACTTCTGTGTATTGTTTCTTAGTCATTACTTTTAGTGATTACAGTATAAATACCTAATTTCTCAGTCTCTCTTGAGTAGTATGATACCACTTTCTTTTTATCCTTTGTGCTATTATTGTCACATTTTATTTTTACAAGTTACATAACATGCAATACTTTTTTTTTCTTTCAAAGAGTCAGTTGTCTCTTAAGGAAATTAAGAAAAAGAAAAAATCCTCTTTTATAATACTCATGTATTTACCATTTCCAGTGCTCTGTATTCTGTCCTCTAGATCCAAACTCCCGTCTGGTAGCATTTTCCTTAAGCCTGAAGAATGTCCTTCAGCATTTCTTGTAGTGCAGGTGTACTGATGACAAACACTCCAGCTTCTGTTTCACTGACCATGTCTTTATTTTTCCCTATTTTTGAAGGATATAAAATCCTTGTTTTTCCCCCTATATCATTTTAAATATGGTATTTTACCATCTTTTGGTCTCCTCTTTTTAAAATGAAAAGTGAGCTATCATTCTTATGATTCCTCTGTATGTAGTAAGTCTTTTTTTGCTGGCAGGTATTAAGAATTTTCTTTATCTTTGATTTTAAGCATGTTGAATTCATAAGTACTGTAAGACATCCAAGAAGAAATCTTGATAGACATCTGAATACATAAAACAGAAGTTCAGCAGAGAAGTTGGGATTAATCTCTTCAAAGATTCAGGACATTTTGTTTTTCAGTTTGAACGATGACATTTGAGGGTGGTTTTCTTTACATCTGTCTTGCCTCGGTTTTGCTGGGCTTCACGAATCTTTTGATGCTTGTTGTTTTATTTGTTTTTAACCAAGTTTGGAAACTTGAGAGCCATTACTTCTTAATATATTTTTTTCTGCCACATTTGCTCTTTCTGGAATTCCATTTACTTATATATTAAACTGTTTGATGTTGTTCCATAGGTCACTAAAATGGCTTACTTTTTTCTTTACTATTTTTCTCTCTGTGCTTCAATTTGAATAATTCCTGCTGGCTTGCTTTTATGTTAGCTGATACTTTATACTATTTTTTTATGGTGAAAAAATTTATATTTAGATTTATAGCCGGCTGGACTCAGTTTAGATGATCCCAATTTTGTTGGCAACATCCAAAGCATCATAGTCAGGAGCCAGTCGAACATATGCTTTCTTCTCTCCATCAGGCCTGATCAAGGTGTTGACCTTGGCCACATCAATGTCATAGAGCTTCTTCACAGCCTGTTTGATCTGGTGCTTGTTGGCCTTGACCTCCACAATGAACACAAGTGTGTTGTTTTCTTCTATTTTCTTCATGGCTCACTCAGTAGTTAGGGGGAACTTGATGATGGCATAGTGATCAAGCTTGTTTCTCCTGGGGGCCCTCTCTGGAGGATATCTGGGCTGCTTTGGGTCGTCGGAATGTAGGTGACGTGCAGATCTTTTTTTTTGTGACTGTGCAAGCCTTTCAGCACCGCTTCCTTAGCTTTCAAAGGCTTTGCTTCGGCATCGGCTTTGGGAGGGGCAGGGGCTTCTTTCTTTGCCTTTGGCGCCATCTTTGAGAAAGGGCAATACTTTTTACTTAATATAAATGTGCCATTAACTCCCTCCAGTGAATTTTTTCCAGTTATGTATTTTTAAATTCAGACATTTCCATTAGTTCATTTCTGAGGTTTTACATAGTAACCTTGAAGTCTCTTTTGACATTATTCCTATCTTTTTCTATAAATTTATTAACATAATTATAATAGTTCTTTTAAATATTTTACTGTTAATGCCAGTATCTGGATTGTCTGTGGGTTTACCACTAACTGAGCTTTCTCTTGATTTTGAGTCACATTTTCCTATTTCTTTTGATATCTAGTAATTGTATACTAAAGATCGTAAGTGGTATTTTGTAGTTCTCATTTATTATCTTCCCCTGAAGAGTTTTGCATTTGATTCTAGCAGGCAGTTAAATTATTGGTAGACCTTCTTGATTTTTATGGAAGCTTAGTCTATTTTGGTTTTGATTTTATTCCTAGACTATAGTCCTTGGTCTTCTGAGTTTTAATGAAAATCCTAAGTGTTTCCTTCTAATAGCAAGAGTTGAACACCAAATTCTGACACTCTAAAATTGGGTACCTGCTGAAATCTTCACTCATTTTTAGTGGTCTAGCTGTAGCCCTCCCTTAGATACTTGAAATAACTGCCCTGCACGGTTCAGTTGTCCAAAACATTTGAGGGACATTTGTGTATTGATTTTTGGGTTTTCATCTGTGGTGGTTCTGTTCTTCCCAGAGTGCTCCTTTTCAATTTCCTGATATTCTGACAGCCCAGAGTCAGGTCTCTGGTTTCTCCATCAGGCCTGATCAAAGTGTTGACCTTGGCCACATCAATGTCAGTGTGTCAATAGTAGCTTTTTTCCTGAGGTTTATCCTCCATGAACCCCATGAACAGGGGAAGTATAATTGAATATAGATTCAAGGGAAAATTTAATTGAATATAGATATCACTTATTGGACTTCCCATCTTTCAAGAGTTCTGTTCCTTCCAGCTTTAGGTTGTTCTCCAGTGCCTGCAAACCGTTTTTTGTTTTTTGTTTTTTTTTAATTTTTGTTAAGAATTTATAATAGTTATTGTCAAGAGAATTATTCTGGTCTAAGCTTCTCCATTTTTACCCAAATCAGAACTTCATCAGTGAGTGTTTACTACTCTCTGAAGCAGTTGAATGTTAAAAGGAAGAAGAGGGGCACCTGGGTGGTTCAGTCAGTTAAGCCTCCAACTCTTGATTTTGGCTCAGGTCATGGTCTCAGGGTTGTGAGATTGAGCCCTGTGTCAGGCTCTGCACTGGGTGTGGAGTCTGCTTACGATTCTCTCTCTCCCTCTCCGCCCCCCCAAAAAAAATAAGGAAGAAGAGAAAATAGTGTTTTTTTTTTAAATAAAAAATTAAAAATTTTTAATTTTTAAAAATAAAAAGATTTTACTTTTATTTATTCATGAGAGACACAGAGTGAGAGAGAGAGAGAGGCAGAGACACGGGCAGAGGGAGAAGCAGGCTCCACGCAGGGAGCCCGACATGGGACTTGATCCCGGGTTTCCAGGATCACGCCCTGGGCTGTAGGCGGCAGCGCTAAACCGCTGCGCCACTGGGGCTGCCCAAAAAATAGTGTTAAAGCAGAATCTAGGTTATAGTGCTGTGTCCACAGTGAGAAACACAAGAATGTTTCCAGGCAAAGAAGGAGGAGGCTCTAGAGAAGGAGAGATTGAGGTTGCAAAGAATGGAGAACTAAGAGATGGCACTATTATTGAGGGGACTAAACTGAGTGCAGCTTTGGCATATGCAAAAGAAAAGGGAGAAGATGAGGGGATTTTGAAGTAGCAAGGATAGGAGCTGAATGTGAACAGGGGTTTGTTGTCAGAGGAGAACATGAACTTGTGAAAGCTATATGGATTCCTCATATTAAAGGAGGAAGTGTAGATTGCAATTGAATTGAAATCAGGTATGGCTAACAATGCATAGGATGGCTAAAGAATGAAGGTAGGAGGGGATCCCTGGGTGGCTTAGTAGTTTAGTGCCTGCCTTCGGCCCAGGGCGTGATCCTGGAGTCTCGGGATGGAGTCCCATGTCAGGCTCCCTGCATGGAGCCTGCTTCTCTCTCTGCTTGTGTCTCTGCCTCTCTCTCTCTCTCTCTCTGTCTCTCTCTCTGTCTCTCATGAATAAATAAATAAAAATTTTAAAAAATACTTTCTTAAAAAAAAAAAAAGAATAAAGATAGGAATCATCAAGTGTGACTCCAGATGTATAGGCTTCTGCCCATAAAGGGCATTTTATCAGTGAAAGGAATTTATTTGGAAAGGAGTAAGTTAGGACAGAGGGTGGTGGTGGAGCTTATGCACTGAGGTTTTGACATGTGGAATTCAAAAGGCCAGTAAGAGACGCAAGAAAAAAATTGATAGGCATCTGGACATATGGATTAGGAGTTCAGAAGATAGGTTAAGAAATATTGGCTTATCAGCGGTTTAGCACTTGCCTTCAGCCCAGGGCATGATCCTGGAGACCTGGGATCGAGTCCCACTTCGGGCTCTCTGCATGGAGCCTGCTTCTCCCTCTGCCTGTGTCTCTGCCTCTCTCCCTCTGTGTCTCTCATGAATAAATAAAATCTTAAAAAAAAAAATATTGGAAGGCTAGTAAACCCAGCTATGAGAGTGAGTGGCAAATAATGGGTTAAGATACAAGAAGGCCTGGAAACTTTCAATATTTTAAAATGAGTGGAGGAAGAGTAGCATCACAGAGAATGAGAAGGAGCATCCTGAGAGCTCAAGGAAACACAGGCATGTGTGGTGTCATAGAAAGCAAAGGCAGAGATCAAGAAAGGGGCATAATCAGTAAGGTAGAATGCCACTTGGAGGTAATAAAAGGTCAGGTAATAAAAGGTGTAATGTGTCCATGAGATGTACTGACTTGGAGGCCAGCAGCAATCTTGGTGAGAGTTCTTCTCAATGAGGGGATGGGGTAGAAGCCAATTTATTTATTTTTTCAGAAGCCAATTTAGAGGAAGTGAAGAGTAAGAAATAAATAAGGCAAAGGCAACCCATGCAGATCATCTCTAAAAGAGAGAGAGCGATGGCTGGAGAAGGTTTGGAGGATGGAGGGACTTCTGTACTGGGAAAGACATAAGCGTGTTTAAGAGCTTATGGGAAGGTGCTGGAGGAGGAGGACAAGGAGAAAAGAGGAGATGCAGGAGAGGGAATGGATGGGTTAGTGTGAAAATTGCTGGTATAATGGAAAGGGCTGGTGTTAAGAACAGACGAGGAACTGACTTTCAAGGAAAGGAGGAACTTCTATGCCCTTGAATAGGAAGGAGGATGGCAAGGATGAGAGTAGATGGGTAGGTTCTGTCCATTTGGAGAGAGAAGAGTATAAGATTGCTAAGCAGGGTGTGGGCCCAGCATTGAGGTCTACTTGAGGTTGGTGACCATGAATTTTTAGTGCTGTCAATTTTCTGACTGTGTCCCCTTCAGTCCCAGCACAGGCATGAAGACAGTAGATGGTTAATTCAGCCAGGGTCAAAACATTGCTGGTGAGTGTGATCAGTGACAGGGGGGCAAGAGAGTCTGGGACTCTGGCCAATGAAATCTTAGAATTTAAGTTGAATGATAGCAAAGAGAAATAAGTGATAAAAACAGCAATGAGAGCAGTTGAGTGTGTAAGCAAGCAAGCTGGAAGATGAGTGGATGGTGAGACGGTGGGCTGTGTCAGAGGTTTCAGAGTGCAGTGGTTTGGTTGAAGACATGATTTTAGCCTATGACCATGAGAGAGGGTGGCTGAGCTGGAGTACAGACGAGCATTGGTAAGGAGGAAGCAAAGTGCATGAGACGTTGTAATAGGTGATGGATATTCACAGAATGCATTGACTTCCTATGGCTGCTGTAGCAAACAACCACACAATAAGTGGCTTAAGATAATGGAGCTTATTCCCTTATAGTTCTGGAGGCTAGAATCTGAACTCAAGGTTTTGGCAGTGTTATGCTACCTTGGAAGCCCCTGTAGGGGGATCCCTCCTTGCCCATTCCAGTATCTGGTGGCCCCATGTGTCCTGTGGTTTATAACGGTGTAACCTTAATTTCTGCCTTCATCTTCACATGGTGTTTTCCTCTCATTATAAGGACATTAGTCACATTGGATTTGATGACATCTTCTAAGGTCCTATTTCCAAATATGGTCATATTCACAAGTGCTGGGTGTTAGGTCTTCATATATTCTGGGAGGGCACAATTCAACATAAATAACATTGTGAATGTTGGAGTCCCCAGCAGTAGGAATAAAAAGGAGCTGGAGATTTCAGTGAAGGGCAGGTCCAGGAAATACACAAATAGTAATGAGGGAGGGAGTGGAGGATGATGTTACCAGGAGTAGGCAACTTAAAGAAGAGGAGCTAACTTGTAGAAGAGTAATGATCTGGAGATGATCCTGGTGGGACAAGGATATAGAACCCACCTCCTGAACTTCAGCAACATGAGGTGTGAGAGAATGAGCAGCCTATAGTTGGGAGGTCCCCTCGGGAAGCAAGGTCCTTGGGGAGGAGCTGGGTCTGCCCAGCTGGTCTTCAGTGAGAAGGCAGAGGGTGAATGATAGAACATGTTGATCATGGCATAGGTGTTCTAGAAGGGGCAAGAGGCCAAGTGAGGAGATGGGAAGGTGAGAGCATTAAGGAAAGGACCCTACAGAAGAGAAAAAATCATACGGCAGAGAATTTACACAGCAGCAGTTGTCCAAGAAAACATCTTCTAGAGGATGGTGGCCATGCGGTGGCACGAGGACACGAAGGCCAGTCATTCTGTTAGACAAGACATTCCTTTTCTATTCGCTGCCACAGCACCTGTTTGCATGTTGAGTGTTTGCTGCCCATGTGTGCAGACGAACAGAAATGGCTGGGAGTATTCTGGATAGGTGTGCCCGCATGGTGAGCTGGCCCTCTGGGGGCCCTGGGGCCAGGGCAGGCTGTCTGCATCGAGCAGGTGCTCTGTAGCAGGTCATCGTTCAGGTTGGGCTGGGCGCTGTTATCACTTTGTGCAGGGAGGAGAGGAAAGGTCCTATCGGCCTACATGTGAATTCACCAGCTCCGAGGGGTAGAGTACGATTCCAGCCATGCTTAGGTTCTGAAAAACACAGCTCCAGTTCTTTTCCATTAACAGCGAAACTATTTTCTTTCAAGAAGTTTTATTCTTATTTCTCCATCCACACTGAGCCTCACACTCTGCTGTTTCTGATTGCCGGGAGAGGAGAAGGTAAACAGGCAAATAGCATAAAGATCAAGTTTAACATATGTCAGGTTTGCTTTTTTTTTTTTTTTTTAAGATTTTATTTGGGAGAGAAAGAGAGTATGAGTGGGGTGAGGGAAAGGCAGAGGGAGAGGGAGAAGCAGGCTCCCCACTGAGCAGGAAGCCCGATGTGGGGTTCGATCCCAGGACCTGGAGATCACAATCTGAGCTGAAGGCAGATACTCAACCGCTGAGCCACCCAGGTACCCCTCCATATGTCAGGTTTTTTGATGCATTTGTCATTTGCTGGATCTAAGAACCTTGTTTGTTTGTTTGTTTTTATTCTTTAAAATATTTTATTTATTTATTCATGAGAGACACAGAGAGAGAGAGAGGCAGAGACACAGGCAGAAGGTGAAGCAGGCTCCATGCAGGGAACCCAACGTGGGACTCGATCCTGGTTCTCCAGGATCACACCCTGGGCCAAAGGTGGTGCTAAACTGCTGAGCCACCAGGGCTGCCCAAGAACCCAGTTTAAAGAAAAAAAAAAAGGTTCAATCTTTTAACCCTGAGATCTTTCCTCATCTATATTGTCCGCCTTCCTACTTGAGTTATTAATACTTTAGTGATGACTTATCTGCTTGAGGCAATACTGGTCCCCTCTTTTTATTTAAAGACAGTCTGTACCTTAGTGGTGGGAATCTTCACAAAGAATTTATTTAGTGTGTAAAGTGGCACCATGGCTCTGCTGTTCATTTGTCATTTACTTGTTCACAGCAGACAAATGGCCCCAGGTGAATTATGAGTAGGTCGTATTCATACCCGGGCTCCTCTGCAGTATTTAGTACTTTGGTCTTCAGACCTAATAGCTGCTATTTTGGTTCCAATTAGCAGTATTTTTTTTCTTCCTCCATCAACTCCTGAACTTACTAATTGTATCACAAAGACTTGCCATTTTTTTACCCTGTGATTACCTTCTTTTTCATTTGTGGCTTTTAATGGGAGAAACATGACGGGTTGCATTTGCGTTAAAATTTGAATCTTGGGCAGCCCGGGTGGCTCAGTGGTTTAGCTCCACCTTCAGCCCAGAGTGTTATCCTGGAGTCCCGGGATCGAGTCCCATGTCGGGCTCCCTGCAAGGCACCTGCTTCTCCCTCTGCCTGTGTCTGTGCCTCTCTCTGTGTCTCATGAATAAATAAATAAAATCTTAAAAAAAAAATTGAATCCTAAGGAAACAAGCCATGTCCTATGCATCTTTTTTATTACTCATGGGTATTTTAAAAGGGGGGGGATGAACTTAAGTCATGATTATGGCCTTCTGTATAATCTTTTGAGGTTGTGTGCATATTCATAATTCACAGATCAAACCATTTCTAAAGAACACAGGACAGTGACTTGAGAGAACTGGGTTTGTTCTCCCTCTGGCTTGTTGTAAAATGTTACACAAGATAACCCCTTGGGTCTGATGGTGACTGTCCTATGAGGAGAGTTTGGTAAAGGAACTGTTTCTAATGGTTTTAGAGGTTAAGATTTCCAGATGTTTAAGTAGACAACTTCTCCTTTTCAAGCAGTTCATTCAATAGTTTTATTCCTTAAAGTTTTTTGTTTTTTTGTTTTTTAAGATTTAGTTATTTGGGGAAGCCCAGGTGGCTCAGCGGTTTAGCACCACCTTCAGTCCAAGGCCTGATCCTGGAGACCCGGGATCGAGTCCCACGTCGGGCTCCCTGCATGCGGCCTGCTTCTCCCTCTGCCTGTGTCTCTGCCACACTCTCTCTCTCTTTCTCTTTGTCTCTCGTCTCTCATAAATAAATAAATAAATAAATAAATAAATAAATAAATAAATAAATAAAATCTTTTAAAAAAAGATTTAGTTATTTATTTGATGGGGGGGGGGGGGGCAGGCATGCACGAGTGGCAGGAGGAGTACAGGGAGAGATTCTCCAAGCCTGGAGCCCAGTGTGGAGGGTCCATCTCACAACTCATGAGGTCATGACCTGAGCCAAAACCAAGAGTCAGAGGCTTAACCTATGGAGCCATCCAGGCGCCGCTAAAGTTTCATTCTTTTTTATAGTGACCTAAACAAACTACATGCACTCAAAAATTTAATGAATCCTTTGTAAACAGTATTTTCTTTTCCATTTCCTGACATGCAGCAAATAGGTGCTTTTAAATAATTCCAACACATTAGAGGATTAATTTGTTATTGTTCACAGACATTGTATTTCAGGGAACAAAGAGTTCCTAATGCTATCATCCCAGAATTTAGCTGCTTTCTCTCTCTTAGGACATTTGCAAATAATTTTCCTCCCATTTCACTTAAACTCAACTGAGCCTTATCCAAAGCCTTTAGAAGATGCAAACAGCTGGTGCAAGACTGTTTGTGTAAGCCTCTCTCAAACAGTTGTTTCTTAGCTGTGGAGTGGTTGACAGAATTAAAAACCCCTTCCCCTAATGATCCATGGCACTATTGGAGCACTTTCATCAAGGACTTTTGCCTGAAGTCCTTGAGCACTTCACTATATGTCCCAAGATATTTCTACTACAGAACAGAAAAGATTGTCATCTTTTTGGGCATGGTTCAGGCACACTGCTGCCTCAGGGCACAGAGGGTGAAATAATTGATCTCCCATCCACCTCTTCCATCCCAGAAGCAGTCCCTTGAGACTTGAAATTTTAATTGTTACCATGATAAGCTTCGGTATCTGAGTTGAGACCATTTCACTTCTTTTACTTAAAGATGAGGAGAGTTTTTAGAAACTAAGGCATGCTCTGAGACCGAGTCAACAAAGAAGCCATAGTGTTCTCATTCAGCAGAAGCTCTAGTAAACAGCTAGAGAGAATACTCTTGGTGGAAAATGAAGCCAAGAAAGAGGACTTTTGGGCATTCATGAGAAAGTTTCCAGAGCCTCCTCTGATCACCATTCAAGTTGAAACATAAATGCTGTGTTTTTGCTCATTACCTGGTTTCCCAAGTGAAGTGATGGGGGCTGGGTCCGTTAAGCATCGGCCTGCCTTCGGCTCCAGTCATGATCCTGGGGTCCTGGGATGGAGCCCTGCAGCTATGCCTTGTTCTGCGGGGAGTCTCCTTCTCCCCTCTGCCTCTCCCTCTACTGGTGTGCTTGCACTAGTGCGCTCTACCCCCCTCTCTCCTTCTCTCTCAAATAAATAAATAAAATCTTAAAAAAAAAAAAAAAGTCTGACTAACATGTAGGGGTTTTGGCACAGAGCTTGTCTGGAAGGGCAGTGCTTCTCAAACTCGAGCAAGCATATTCTTCCTTCCCCAGCCTTGTATTGGGTGGGGTCAGGAATCTTTTTTTTTTTTTTTTTTTTTAACTTCTGTATGATTCTTGTGCAAGTGGTCCTCAGACCACGCTTTCAGAAATTGTTGCGGGGCTGAATTCGCAGTCATCAGCCCTCGACACCTGTTCCCTCGTTTGACTACGTGATGGTACAGTAGCTAGCCTGCTGAGGTACACAGACGTCCTCGTGAAATGGAGCAAAGCTACGCCCTTGACTTCGTTAGCATCCCATTCACACTTACCTGCAGCCTGCCACGGAGCATCCCAATTGCTAGAGTAACAAACCAACTTGCTGCTTTCACAAGATGTACAAGTTTAGTAGGACGCCAAACACGGCTTCCATCTCCCTCTTATTCACGGCGAGCATTGGGACAAATGCCCCTGGGGAGCAAGCGGGTAATTTGGAGCATTTGTCTCCGTAGGATCTTAGCAGGCTTTGCTTAGGTCACCGTGAGCAAGGACTCGGCTTTTTGGGGTGTGCCATCACGCCGCCAGTTTCCATCACTGTGCTCATCCGCTCGCTGGGGGGTGGGGCAGGCGGCTCAGGCGGGTAAGCATCTGGCTCTGCACTTCTGCTCAGGTCGTGAGATCCAATCCTGAGCCTGGCTCCACACTGGGCTGGAGCCTCCTTAAGGCTCTCTCTCTCTCCCTTAACCTCTGCCCCTCCCTGCTCTAAAAAAACCCATTCCATCCTGGAGGTGACTCCTGGTTGTCCAGGAGGGGAGGGACAGGAAATGCCACAGTCTGTCCTGCAGCATCTGTCTGCCAGCCTCAGTAGCCGGGGTCGGCTTCCCCGCAGGGCTGAGACAAAGGGAACGCTAGTGGTGGCCCAGGACGTAGGTTTCCTGGCCAGCTTCAAGGATGCTGAGCGATGGGTTGGGTTCAGGTAGGAAGAGACTAAGTCTCCTCATGGTTTCCTTATGTTGATCGGGAGCTGGTTTATGCCCTGAATGAAAGGGATCCGTGATCTCAACGAAGGAAGCTTTGGAGAGAATGGAATATAACTGATCTTCGCAGATGACTGTCCAACTCCTTACTTAGAATGTTTCCTGGTGAGGAGACATTATTGAAGCTCTAACCTGAGGAGGTCATATGCCTCTCCGCTCCCACTCCAGGGAAGCAGTGATGATTATTATCCCTGTGACTTATTCCATAACTAGACGGCTGCATCTCCCACTCTCCTTTCTGTCTATCCCTCGACACCCACCCCCATCCCCTGCTCTGGAAACCGGTAGTTCATTCTCTGTATTTATGGGTCTAGTTTTTTGTTCATTTGGTTTTAGATTCAACGTATAAGTGAAATCATATGGTTTTTGTCTTTCTCTGCCTTATTTCTCTTAGTATAATACCTTTAGGTCCATCCATGCTGCAAATGGCAAGATCTCACTCTTTTTTTTATGGCTGAGTAATTGTGTGTGTGTGTGTGTGTGTGTGTGTATTACATCTTTATCCACTCATCTATAGATGGCACTTGGGTTGCTTGCATATCTTAACTATTGTAAATAAGCTACAACAAACATAGGCACCTGTATCTTTTCAAATTAGTGTATTTGTTTTCTTTGGGTAAATACCCAGTAGTGGAATTGCTAGATCATATGGTAGTTCTGTTTTTAATTTTTTCAGGAACCTCCATATTATTTTCCATGGTAGCTGCACCAGTTTATATTCCCACCCACAGTGTGTTAGAGTCCCTTGTTCTTCACATCCTCACCAACACTTGTCAGAAAAGCCAGATTCAAAAAGATAACACGTTTAAGGCGACACCTCATTGTGGTTTTCGATTTGGATTTCCCGTAATGTTGAACGTTGTTTCATGAGTCTTCTGGCCATCTGTCTGTCTTCTTTGGAAAAAATTTCTATTCACATTTTCTGCCAGTTTTTTAATCATATTTTTTTTTCTTTGATGTTGAGTTGTAAACTCTTTTTGTGTGTTTTGGATATTAACTTTTTACTGGATATATCATTTGCAAATATATTCTCCCATTCAATAGGTTCCCTTTGTGTTTTGTTGTTTCTTTGCTGTGCAAGAGCTTTTTATTTTGGTATAGTTCCCAGAGTTTTTTATTCTGTTTTTTCAAACAGTGCTTATTGTAAGCGATTTCAGCTCCTGCAGCTGCTGACTGATGATGCTGACTCCCTGATGTATGTACATGTTTTAAAAGATCCGTGGTGAGCACTACATGCCCCCTTGCAAATGGGGGCACATCATACTGATCCTTGCATATAGTACTAATCTTTGTAAATCTAAGCATCTAGTGGTAGTAGTTTAGCTCAGACACTATGAGACAGTTTGAATGGATGGGGTCTAGTTCTTTATAAAGGTATGAAAATGCTTTTTCCATATTGGCGAGGGATATTTATGACTGTTATTTACCATCACAAAGGCTTTTTTATAACTGCAAATCTTATGAACATTTGTCCATATAGTCCTGCCAAAATATTTTTTCAATCTAGAACTTAGTTTACAGTGATAGGCTTATTTCTATCAAAGCGAAAACTCCATGTGTGGGCAAAAATAAAAACTGCATTTCCACATTGGAATTTGGATTCAATCTGGGAGTGGGAAGGAGGCATTGGGGAACGAAAAATTCAAACCATTTGGAAGCCAAGCTGTTGTCTTCTTCGTCACCATGAGCTCTGCGCCCACCTGAGATCCTGAGCCCTCCAGCGTGGCAGAGCTGGTGCTGCAGTGAAGGCAGGACCCTGAAGACATGAGTGATGCTGATGAGCAGTGTACCATGGAGAACAGCACTGCCTCTGAGCACCCAACATCTCTCTCCTGTCTGTCAGCCTGCAGTGCCAGCCCAGCATTTGTTCTGCTCTCGGTGGTGCCTCATAAGGCTTTCTTCAACCATCCCCTTCCTGTGCTGTGATGAAATAGCCACAAGACACACATTCTGTCCTGCTGCTGCTGACTGCCTCTGCCTTGGTGACAGAGAGCAGCCTCCCCAGGGTTTCTAGATTCTTTAATGCCCAGATCACCACTCAAAAGGGAGGAGCGAACAAGTGAACTAGAAGGGATACATGGGCAGTCCGATGCTGGTCCATGTTCTTCCACCAACACTAAGGCAAATCAAGCTTGAGACTAACATGCACGTTAGGTTGAGACTAGACTGCTATCAGCCCCCTTGCTTCGGCTTTTACCTCATCCCTTGGTATTTCTTTTTTTTTTTTTTAATTTTTAAAATTTTTTAAAAATTTATAGTCACAGAGAGAGAGGGAGAGAGAGAGAGAGAGAGAGAGGCAGAGACACAGGCAGAG
The DNA here is from genome assembly GCF_048164855.1 of Canis lupus baileyi. Lineage (NCBI taxonomy): Eukaryota > Metazoa > Chordata > Mammalia > Carnivora > Canidae > Canis > Canis lupus. The sequence continues at coordinate 4,893,923 of NC_132869.1, read as the reverse complement.
GGAGAAGCGGGCTCCACGCACCGGGAGCCCGATGTGGGATTCGATCCCGGGTCTCCAGGATCGCGCCCTGGGCCAAAGGCAGGCGCCAAACCGCTGTGCCACCCAGGGATCCCATCCCTTGGTATTTCTGCCTCTTGCACCTTGTTCTACCTCCATCACCCTGTGCCCTGTGCCCCTCCTCTGGCTGACATCTGCGCCCCTGCCACCTCCATGGAACATGGGACATGCATCCTGCTTCCACCACCTTGCTCCCCTGCTGCCTGCCCTCTTTCCTGAGCGCTGCTGTCTTTCCAATCCACAAGCTCTTCAGAGTAATAGCTGCAGCTTTTTCTTGGTCACTCCCATTGGAAACTAGGGATTTTAGGATCTTGTTACTTACCCGCAGGGTTTACTGTGTTATCTCTGCCACTCGTGAAGCTAGGGTTTAATTCATGGCCATCATTTTTAAGGACCATATAAAAGAGTCATTATTTTGGTTATCTCAGCCCTGAAATACCAGGTATATTTTGCTGCTCCACTACTCGGTGCGTTTTTGTTTGTTTGTTTGTTTGTATTTACAGATGCATGGGTTGCAAGTTTTCACCTTTTGGCATCTTTCTTACGTAACATGCTGACCATGCTGGGCAGAGGGGAAACTTGGCTCTATCAAGAATCAAACCAGCCATCCAGCCTGGCACTCATGCTTCCTCCCAGCAGGCAGTTTTACAAGCCAGCTGCCCAGCGTTTTGTCCCTTTTTCCTTATTTTAAAGAACACCAGTTTCACAGTACTCATTTTTGCCAAGCTCTTAGTAATACTCTTCCTCACTGTGCCAGAAACACTGATGCTAGGCAGAAAATAGGTGTCCAGGATGCCTGGATGTTACTTTTTGGTTTGGGCCATTTCGGGCAAGATTCTAAAAACAATAGTCCTATGGATTTCAAACTATTGGGTTACTCACCTGAAAGAGAATTTTATATTTTGATGAATTGAACTCTTTACGGAAGGATCTAGAGTGAGAATTGGCTACTCACCAGGATCCTGCATTTACTTGTTTGGTCTGATTATTCTGCAATGTCTCTCAAATTAGGGTCAGACACCTCCTGCTTCAGAGTCACCTGGGATATTCTTTTAAAGGACCGACCTGGAGCCAGGGTCCCAGGAATCTGAAATGTCAGCAGGCTTACCCAGGGGATTCTTGGGCCCATCATATTTCTCCATTAATTCTTCCAGATGGAGCTTTTTTTGTGTTAGCTCTTGCGAGAAATCTGAGGATCATCAAAAAGATAATTGACATTATAGGTATTGCTCTCACTTGAATTAATAAGCTTTCTCCCTAGGAGAGGCTAGACTGTGATGGGTCTGCTGGTCAGTTAAACAGCCAATATCTGGGTATTTCACAGATGGGGAACAGTGATTTTGGGTGTTTTTAGTTCTTCCTCACTTTTAATATTTTATTTTATTTTTTTAAATTTCTTATTTATTTATGATAGTCACAGAGAGAGAGAGAGAGAGAGGCAGAGACACAGGCAGAGGGAGAAGCAGGCTCTATGCGCCAGGAGCCCGACATGGGATTCGATCCCGGGTCTCCAGGATCGTGCCCTGGGCCAAAGGCAGGCGCCAAACCACTGCGCCACCCAGGGATCCCTCTTCCTCACTTTTAATTGACATTTCTCAAGGAGGCTTTTGTCAAAGGCAAGGACTTTTGTCTTGCAATTTAGATTTCCTGCTTCTAGGTGGCAGTGGCACCTTCCTTGCATAGAAAGTTTCATTGACACTGTTGATGATGACTTGGTCAGTTGAGCATCCAGCTCTTGGTTTCAGCTCAGATCATGATCTCAGGATCTGGGATCAAGCCTCACATTGGGCTTTGTGCTCAGCGGGGGTCCCTGGCTCACTCGTTCTTTCTTTGCCCCTCCCCCCACTTGTGCAGTCTCTCTCTCTCTCTCTCTCTAAAATAAAATTAATTAATCAAAAAAAAAACAACCAAAAATGTTTTAGCAAGTGTTAAGTAAATATTTAGATTCCTAGAAGGTTCCTTTTTTTTTAAAATATCAATACCTTTTAATAACTTGATAAACTTCCTCCTTTTCCTTGAACGTGGTCAACTTATTCCATGCCTTTCCTTGCTCTTGTCTTATAGTAAACTGCAGACCAGCATAGCATCAGGTGCTGCCATTGCTTGCCCATGGCTGTGAATGCTTCTGCTTAGTAAGTCTCCTTGGGCTGCAGCAGTGACTTTCCACAGCTTTCAGTTCTTCCTGGGCAAATCCCTCATCCCTGCAGCAAAGATGCACCTAGGGATACCTGGGTGGCTCAGTCAGTTAAGCGTCCAAATCTTGATTTTGACTCAGGTCATGATCTCAGCGTCCTAAGATTGAGCTTCCCACTGGACATGGAACTGCTTGAAATTCTCCCTCTGCCCTCCACCCCTCCTCACACATATCTACAGACCGGTGGATGCTGAGAGTTGTCACATTCCTATAATTGATTCCTCAGGCATCTATCAGAAGGGACCTTCTTCACTTCTTTTCAGAGGTAACTACCTCTTCCTCCTCTTCATCCTAAAAAGAATGTTTTCCAGCCATATGTTTAGATTTTGTGAGGGGCACCAGGTTGGCTCAGTCAGAAGAGCATATGGCTCTTGATCTTGGGGTTGTAGGTCTGAGCCCCATGTTGGGTATAGAGATAACTTAAACAAAACTTTAAAATATGTGTGTACCTCACCACTTTCATATAATGGCTTTTGTTGGCAAAAATGTAAGCAAAAATTGGAACTCAACTATAATGAATAGTATCTGTATATATTTTCAGAAAGATTCTCCATCCTTTATCATAGCATAATATCAAAACATAAAAAATTAAGCAAGTTTTGGGGTGCCTGGTGGCTCAGTCAACTAAGCATCTGCCTTGGGCTCGGGTCATGATCCCAGAGTCCTGGGATCAAGTTATGCATCCCGCTCCCTCTTAGTGGGGGACTCTGCTTCGGCCTTTGCCACTCCCCTCCATTTGTGCTCTCTCTGACTCTCTGTCTCTCAGATAAAATCTTTGAAAACATCGTTGTTATACATTTTAAAATTTTGTTTCATGATAACTTCTCTTAAATACAGATAGGAAAAGTCTCTGTTCTCAAAATTTTTACAATCTGGGTATGTACATTCTTAAAATCTATACATGTATACCCTTGGTGGAAACCTGTCCCATCATGCCCAGAGTTGAATACTTTTTGGAAGAGAGCACTTATATGGTAAGTCAGTCTCAGATTTTAGGACTGCATATGATTTTGCCTGCCAGGAACATCTGGATTCTGATTATCTCACTAACTGAAGTTGTAGTCTTTGCATTCTCAGTGGCCGTTCCAAAATAGAGAACTTTCTCTGAGTCAAGAATCTAATATGAAGCCCTTAACTTTTTATTAAAGTGTAAGAGTTTAGAGGAGACAGCCTAGTGGTTAGAATTCTGCAAGCTTGGTATAGGGACAGGACCTTCTCTTCAGGAGTACTGACACATGAACAGTCAGAATATTAAGTTTGAAATTCAGGATCTAAGTGCCATTTCCAGTATGCGATCGTGGGAAAGCTTTTTCAGCCTTTGAGTCTGTTTTCTCATCTGTAAAATGGCTATCATATCTTTCCTAAGGGTTGGGGTTAAATGGGAGTATTTATAAATAATTCAGCACAATACCTGGTAAAATTATAGAGATAAGCAAATATATTTAAGATGTATTTAGGGGTTCTATTCTTGTTTCTCCACTTGCCTATGTAAGTTTTACCAAATTCCTTTGTATCTCAGTTGATTTGCCTTGGAAAGGGTTGTAGAATCATCTTCTATTTTTACAGAAATCTGGAAACTAGGCAACATCTTCAGATTTAAACATTCACTATATAATTTTATTCATTATAATCCATCAAAAACTTAGAGGTGACAAAGATAGGCTTAAAAAGTACTTAACTGTGTAAATACTTAAAACCTGGCTGGGACAAGAGGTGGGTATTAGTTTAGTTAATGACTTGTTCTGCCTTTGAAGTATAAACACAATGCAAATAATTATGTATTCTTAATAAGAGAAGAAATCCACAAATGAGCTAATGTTTACTGTAGATGGATGAGATCATATCTGTGGAGTGCTTAAATCACCTGAATTTCAAGCTACACATGCCATCTCTGGCCATCCTGATGCTCTCTCATGGAGGATTGGTCTTATCCAATTCTACTCAGATATGCCAACTGGAATATCTTATGGAGGAGAAATTAGGTTTCTGTGCCAGAAGACTTGGGAAGCCTTCTCATCTATGGTCTTTGAGTTAGGATTATATCAAGCCATCATAGGGTAATGGTTATCAATCTTTTTTTTTAGGTGGTGTGGTGAAATGGAACAAATGGTGCATTTAGAAGCCAGGCCACTGGGGACTGAGTCCATCTTTGCCTGTTAGCACATGGAGTGCTCCTGGAGAAATAGACTCTCATTGTGTACACAGTTTGAAATCTAGAGCCATGAGATTAAACACCAGCCATATTTATTCATGGACTGGACTATCTCAGGCAGCATAAATAGAGCATGAAGGGAGCAATTGAGATACTGTCCTCATTAATAAAATTCAGAAGGTTTGAGGCTTCTGAATAGAGATGTCCTATTGTCAAGGGGCTTGTCAAGGACCTCAACTTTGCCCCAAGTTTTGCTTCTGTCTTGTGGTTCTCCTGTTTGATTACCCTTATTACCATCCCACTGGCCATACTGAGGCACCTTGCTTTAATGTTTTGGCTCACTTGTAGACCAAAATTCTTTCCTGAAATTATGTAATGCAACCAAAAAAAAGGCCAGAGCTTCAAAAATATTTTTTGTTAGACACTAAGGGATAACACAAGAAAAATTAAAATGGAAGTTCAAATATATTCCAACATTCTAGCTTAAAGTTTTTGATTCTTGTGCAGTTAATGTGCTTACTCTTCCTGTCTCTATTTACACGGAAGCCCAGAAGAAAGAAACACCTGACCAAGTTCCTTATTTCTTACCTTCAGTTCTGTCATTGGTTGGATGCTTCTGGAACATCTGCCCAAGAACATCCCACTGGCTACGTTGGCTCTTAATAATGTAGATCAAAGAATGTGAGATTCACTTCTCCCAGCAACCTCAGCTCTGCCTACTTAGTTTTGGCCTCTGTTCTCACAGTCACTGCTGCTCCCCAGATGACTGACACTAGAAATGACCTCACCTTGCAGGTTAGGCTCTGCAGCCTACCCACTTCAGTAGGGCTGAGTCCATGTAAATCCATCAGCACATAAGTATGATACAGTGTCAATCACATGCATCCAGCTGCTCAGTCCTGGGACTGGAATGGGAAGTGTAGATAGAAAAATTAGTAAACGGGATTTGTTCTCTACTTTCTCCTTCCTTTGCTTACTCCCTTACTGATTGATGACACTTGCAAGCGCTTGACCTTTTTCTTTGGGGAGTTGGGTGAAAAAGCAAAGGAATGTCAGGACAGATGTTCTATTAAGCTCATAACTTAAAAATGATGCTTCAACTAACGGAATTTTAAACAGAAGGGAAGAAGACACGATAAAATGGAAAGAAGAATTCCCCCCATCTTGTTCATTCATTAAACAAAAATTTGAGTTGTTTTTATGTGCCAGGAACTTCTTATTCACATAAATCTTTTTGAAGCCAACCTCCAACCTGGGCTGGGCTTTTTCCTAATCACAACATTGCTGAGAGGGCTCTGTGTCCTACAGGGCATGTAACTCAGACCCCTCAACTTAGCATTGAATATTCTATTTTGCACTGTTTTATAAAGTCTCCTGTACAGGAGATGTCTCTTCAGGTAGGTTAAAAATTCCTTAAAGGACAGAAACCATACCTTATTTTTCTTTTGTCCCCACACAGCAGCTAGTGCAGTACTGACTGTGTATTGCTGTGCTCTCTAAATCCTGGCTGACTTCTTAATGGACTTGGGAAAGGCAAGTGAGGTTAATTGGGCTAATTATGGAGACTGGGTCTCCAGGAATACTCCTATTATGGAGAAGAATATGTGTCATCTTCTCAGATTCCCACTCTTTTCTCAGTTAAGCCTCCCTCTGCTGACATCTGTGGGGATACCCATACAGTCACAGAGACCTCCACTCTCCCATCATTATTCTGTTGGCCCAAATGGGAGGCTCTAGTAAACAATTTGCCAAGCATAACTACAATCTCTATGGTCCTTCTGATATTTGGTATGACTATTCTTGTTGAACCCCAGCCTTTTGTACTCTTTCCCATCCTGTAGAAACACCAGCCATCTTCTCCTCCATCTACATCCAACTAATTGCCAGGTCTTAGCTCTCCTACCTTCTCAAGATTTTTCAAATCCATTCTCTTATCTCCATCTTTAGCACCATTTCTTTAATTCATGCTATTGTCACCTCATAACCAGTACATGGCAACAACCTGCTGTTTGTTTCTCTGCTTTGGTCTAACTTCCTTCAGAGTGGGCCTGCCATGATCTTTCAAAGATGCAAATTTTATTAGATTAATTCCTGCATAACTTCCTTTAGTGACATTCTATTGCTCTGAAGATAAAGTCAAAACTCCTTGACAAGGGGACTCAAGACTCTCTCCGTCTGATGCCTACTTTTTCCTCAGCCTTGCTTCTCAACTCCCTTTGCTTGCTTCCCTTCTGCTTTCTTCACCATCTCCCTCATCTGTCTCCCCTCCCCATCTTTCTGCCCAGCCAGGTTCAGTTCTGTGTGCTTCCTCACTTTCTTATTCACCCTGGGCCTTTTGAAATATATTTTGGAGGGGATCCCTGGGTGGCTCAGCAGTTTAGTGCCTGCCTTTGGCCCAGGGCACGATCCTGGAGTCCTGGGATCGAGTCCCGCATCGGGCTCCCGGCATGGAGCCTGTTTCTCCCTCCTCCTGTGTCTCTGCCTCTTTCTCTCTCTCTCTCTGTCTATCATAAATAAATAAATAAATAAATAAATAAATAAATAAATAAATAAATAAATAAATATTAAAAAAAAGAAATATATTTTGGAAATTGTCTGTTTGCTTTCCTGACACTCTACTTAACCATCCAACCTTAAAGGGTGGGGGCAATTGCCTTATCCTTATGCACAGTAAGAATTTCAAAAATACTAGATCTATATAAATGAATATATAAGTGATTTATTGATGTTTTTATTCCACTGCTCTGTGATAATATCTGATATTTGTTTCTATGTATCAGACCCTATCTTAAGGTCTTTAAACATAAAAACTGTCTACTCTGAGAAATAGATGATATCGTATCTCTATTTTACAGATAAGGAAACTGAGATAGAGGACACTAAGTTACCTACTTATCCTCATTCAACTAATAACCCATTCAACTCATTCAACCTCATTGAACAGATATAGGACCTCAGGCAGTCCTATGCTAGAGTATTCACACTTAATATACCCTCTATTGCTTTTAATTCAAAGTTATTGATACACAGAGTCCTGGCTGTGTGAGAACCAGATAGATTAATGAAGTGGAAGGAGACCCATTGCAATGAAAGAAAAGGGGCCTTTTGAATCATAAGAGGTTTGAGGAAGGGCCCAGCCAGGCAGGTGAGTGCTCAGTACAATTTATTTGCATCCACAGTCACCATCACCACATACTCTCAGATATTCTAGAACACAGAGTCCACTCAGAAAGACTGGAGTACTTGCTGTTCTTTGTACTGGGGATACCAAAAGTAGAATGACACAGATTTTTCAAGATACCCACAATCTAGTGAGACAGACTGCACTGCATGAAGAATTAGATAACCAGAACAGAGTGTGGGAAACAGTGTAGTAGAAAGATGACAGCCCCCCCCCCCCCCGCCCCCTGCTTTAAATGACTCCCGTTTTCTTCCTCCAAAAGCTTGGCTAATACAAGCTAGCACAGTGCTGAGTGCATATTGCAAGGTACTAGGTGGAAAAAATGCTATGTGAATGTGATAACAAGAGTAGCAGATTCCCACCATCTTGCTTTTGGTAAACCTCAAAAAAACTTTCAGTGCAGTGAGGAAAATGTTACATAGACTTACGAAACATGTAGAGTCCACAGGCCTTCCTTTCTACTACTTTCACCTAGTTCCGGGCTTTCTCAGGGCCCTGGAATCTCAAGGTTTTCTGTAGGACATTTGGGAATGTAGTGCTTCTCTAGGCAGAGGACAGAGCTGGGGAGAGAGATGAAGAGCTATTTCAGAACAGATGTCAACAGAGTCCTTCTCTCTGTGCTGAGAATCTGTAAACACATGTGGCATGCCTGCCAGGCAGAGTGACTGAGGCACAGGCTCCAGAGCCCAGAGACAATGAGCTGACCTCCTGGGGGACTCTCACACTGCAAGCAAATTAGCTTTGATGGACAAGTGGCCTTTGCTCATTCTTGAAGAACATGGAGGTGGGTGGGAGCTCAGGCTGGTGTGAAGGATGGCAGCTGGTGTAGCAGGTCAGGTGGCTCTGTGTGCGCTCTGTACTCCATTTATGTCACAAGTTACTACTTGCGTTTTGTTTCTTTCCAGATACTCCTGTTGCCCTGTCTTCTCCCTTGCCACTGCCTACATGTCCTTCTGTGTGCTGTTCGACTGGTGGACCTCACCCCTAAGCACAGGCTCTAGGCAGGGACTGCACTCTAGAAGTGGAAAAATTCAGCTGTAAGGAGACTGTGTAGAACAGTACAGGTCTAGTGCTCTCCTTTGTGATGCTTTCTCCCTGCGCCCACTATCTCCCACTCAAATGTGCCCATTTGCACCAGTAATTAAGTCATGACCACCATGGGACTTTTAGTATCTGGAGGGAAAAGAATAATATAATTGGAGCATATCTAGTGTCTGTATTATGGGTAGGTCCTACATCAGGATGGATGATGGCAGTGCTGGCAGAGGAGTGTTCCTGTCTCCTGTCCAAGTAAACCAAACATGGGGAAAAAAGAAAAGTGATGTAGAATCACACAGTCTCATGCCAGGACAGGATCTCTAGCACTTAGGCCTGTGAATAATTACATCTAAAGGAGAATGGACTAAGCAGGGATCTTATAAAAGTGGGTGTGGATGTTGAAATCACTCAGTTGATTAGCAAAAAGTATCCTTTAGAGTACCAACTCTAATTGTAGACATTCCTGAATAGAAAATCTCCAAATCACTTGTTTTAGTAAAGTGGAAGAGGAAGAAACACTCAAACCCTGACTCTTGCTTCCTATTCTGTTGACATGAGATCCAGGTAGACTAAAAAGTGGTGGGAAAGAACCTCTGTAAAAGTTTCTGCAATGGCATCGTTTTTGGGGAAACAGAGTTAGAAGACATATGTTTATGGCATAAGGCCTTTAGGGAAATGTATTATCATATTGTATGCTACTTATAATGATGCCATGTGTACTCTAGAAACATTTTCTGGATGTGACACTCTGCCCTGCATTAACATCTGTTTGCTCACTCACATCCCATATAAATGAGGTAATTACCTACAGCAAGAACAGACTTTGAAAACAAAGCAAGAAATATATAAAAAACTGTTGTCTCTTGATTATAGTTTCTCCTGTAGTCATTTTCATAAAAAGAACTGGGCAATTGTGTGTCATACTAGAATTTTAGGAAGACTTTTTTTGGGGATTTCGGACCATGGTCACCCTGAGTAGAAATATACGTAGTAGAAGAGTCCTCAAAATTGAAGTGGCCTATAGGCTTACCCATTCTTGGCTTGAGGATCTGAAAACTTTAATAAAGGGAAATAGTAGGTCCAGCAAGTAGAACATCATTTTATTTGAGGGCATTGAGGTTAGGGGAGAATGAAGAATGTAAAAAACACTTCAAAATTAAAGGAACTGAAAGATTACCAATTTATTATCTTAGCAATGAAAATGTTGAAGTCAGTGATTATCTGTGCCTTAGCAGGCTTGCTTTAGCTTTTATTTTTTTAAAAATATTTTATTTATTGAGAGGCAGAGAGATAGAGAGCACAAGTGGGGAGAGAAGCAGAGGGAAAGAGAGAAGTAGATTCCCTGCTAGGCAGGGAGGCCGATGCGGGGCTCAATCCCAGGACCCTGGGATCATGACCTGAGGTGAAGGGAGATGCTTAACTGAATAAGCCACCCCATATCCCTTTCTTTAGCTTTTTAAATTGGAGCTCTATGGAAACAGCTTTACCTGTCTCAGAGTATTAGACATAGCTGTTGGTGACTTCTGGACCTCGTTCCTCATTCCTGTTATTCTCCTGGTATCTGTGTGCTCCAGTATCCTGTAGGAAACAGAGGCTTAGTATGCAAGGGAAACTATTCCCAAGGGAAATAGTGTGTCATGAAACTAGACTATAATGTCCTATGGAGCAATGATGTTGTGTGTCACTATCAAGCACTGTGTTTTATATAAATGTAATACTTAAATATTTGCAGGTTGAAAATATTCTAGTTGTGAAAATATCTTTATTATTTCCATCAGTGGCAGGAACAGTATAAGTTGAGTGGGACTTTGGAGACTGTCTGCCTGGATTTGAATCCAATTCTGACAAATAGAAGCCATGACCTTAGGCAGATGGCCTAACTTCTCTATGCCTTAGTTTTGCTGGCTGTAAACTGGAATGTTAATAATTCCTATCTTACAGGGTGGTCGTGAGGATTAAGGGAGTTAATATGGTCAAAGCACTTAGAACAGTGCTTGGCACAGAGAATGTACTCAGTGAGCAGTAGCTATTACTGGTCAGTATGGAGCAAAGGCTGTCTTTAACTGTTGTTGAGAAATGTGCCAGAACGACCATGAATATGATATCACCTGAGCACATAGTAGAGTGATTGTCCTAGGGGTCATCAATTCCTATAGTTTTGGATATTCCTTTGTTCAGACCTATCTTTGTGTAGCTCTAAATTCTCTCTGTCACCCCTTTTTATGCTGCAGTTTCCAGGTTTTTCTTAAGTAAATAGACTCCCTGTCATGGTCACTATTGTCCAGAGCTGCATTGTGGTCTGTCCGTTGCCCTCTTACAAATTATTGTGGATGAGGTCCCAGTGTCTTTCTTCCTTTGGTACTGCTTAGGCATTAGTGTGGATCAGTGTACCTTTCCCTTCTTCAACACGGCTGTGTGTGTGCACTTCTCCTCTACATACCACAAGCCACACTTAGGTTGCTCCTGACACCTTGGTCACTGTGTCCTTGCAAATTAGGGATTTTCTTCTTTGCATCCTTTAGAATCCAGCTTGAAACCCATCCTACCTTGAATAAGGAGAAATCTACCTTCTACATTCCTGCTCATTCATCCATCCACCTATCACTGATTCATAGGCTCTTTGCCCTTGAGGTTGTTCTTGTTTGGTCCCCAGCTGGTGTGAGCAGGTATCCTCATTCTGGTTTTATTTCCACAGTACGTTCCTCCAGATCTCTGTGTCTGCAATTTTGTGCTGGAACAGTCCCTCTCTGTGAGAGCCCTGCAGGAGATGCTTGCCAACACAGGTGAAAATGGTGGTGAAGGGGTAAGTACCTGATTCACATTCCTGGTGGGTATTGGGACGCAGCACAGCCTGGAAGTGCATGCTTCATTTCATTCCTCCAGTTCCAAACCAGGAAACCTTCAGATCCTTGAGCTGATCCACCTAGAGATACTAAATCTTTCTGTGTTTAACTCTTAATGTTGAGCAGCCTTAATTCTGAGTCCGTTGATTAATCAGCTTCCACCAGAAAATGGAAGAGATCACCATTGATGCTGCATGAGCAGGGCATAGGACATTGAATCTACTCCCCCTTCCCTAACCTGTAACTCACCAGGAAATGTGAGGAGGGTGTTGAGAGGGAGGATGCCAGTTAGGCAGTTATTTTTCTTGGAAAAAATTCATCGGAGATTTATGACTGCCCACAATGAAGTATAACTAGGTTATTAGCAGTTTGGTGAGGATTTCTGGTAGAATTCAGTCTTTGACTCCCAGGGCTCCATGATTTCACTCATGATGAGAAAATATAGAGTGGTCTTGAGTTTCTATTGTTAGTAGAATGGTCCTAAGTATTAAACTGAGGGGTTATGCTCCATACCTCTCATGTCAGAATGGCTTTAATCATAGACTTTGGACTTATTTTGACTCTTTCTTTCCCAAATGACCTACATCTATTTATATCCATGTATTATCAGCTATTTTAATTCTGTGACCTGAATATCTCAAATCCAAATCTCTGTCTCTATCTCCCCTAGATATTGCTCTAGATGGCTAGACTCTGTCTTCTATATTATAGCAGGAGCTTAACTGCTTTGATTTCTCCTATACTTATCCACCCTCACCACCATTTTTTTATTCTATTCTATTATTATGTTTTTTCCAAAATACAGATCTAATCATTATACTTACCTGTTTTAAAACCCTTTGTCTTCCCATTACCTTGAGAAAAATTCCAAATTCCTAAGCTAGACATAAAACCCTTCAGGATTTATGAGCCCAGTCACTCACCACTTTCCCCCAGGCACTCCGTGTCCCAGTCATTCCGAATTCTTTTGACCTCCTCAAATATGACAGTGCTCTCTTGCCTCTGATCATGTGTGTCAGCTCTTCCCTTCATTTAGAACAGCTTCCCTGTTCCCTCTCTTCCCCTGTGTAATGGGAACTTCCCTCTACTGCTCATTCAAGGAGCCAGTTTCAGTAGTGGATCCACTGAGAAGTCTTTGTTGAGCCCACAAGTCTGGGATAGGTGCCCCTGCAGAGCAACAGTCAGTAAATAGTTCTCCTCTTTCTGTACTGTAATTGCAAGTCTGATTTCCTGCATCTAATACTGGGGAGTAAACTGCATGTAGGTAGAACAATTTGTAGTACGTAGCACAATTTATTCTCACTTGACTCCAATGAACTCATAAATAATAAAGAAATGTTTCAGGGATCCCTGGATGGCTCAGCAGTTTAGCACCTGCCTTGGGCCCGGGGCATGATCCTGGAGTCCTGGGATCAAGTCCCGCATCGGGCTCCCTGTGTGTAGCCTACTTCTCCCTCTGCTTTTCTTTCTCTGTGTCTCTCATGAATAAATAAATAAAATAAAAAAAAAAAAAGAAAAAAGAAAGAAATGTTTCATTTATGGTAGAAGAAATGATGACCAAGGACTCAAGGGAACCAGTACATGTAGGTCATCTTCCAGCTCGTAGTGTGATCTTACACAAGAATTATCTCTTGGGCCCATTGTATTCTCACCTATATAATTAGAATGTTTCATTAGTTTTCTAGGATCCTTAACACCAGTGTTTATAATTCTTTGCTCTTTTGGTTTAAAATAATATGCTTTTGTCAGCCACCTCAGAATAGCTTTGTTTTGTACTGGAGAGCGTTAACACAGTTGAGTCTTTGTTTTTTGCATGTTCACTGAAGTCTGTGTCACTTCCCTCTTGCATTGACCTTAGTACCAACGCTTTCCTCTATAGGCATATATCTTTCAGCTCAGTGGAACAAATCTATTTTTAATTCCTGATTCTTTTTCCAAAATCAGCAACTCCTCATGTATAGACCTCTTTGGTGAGGGGGAGCTGATTGATTTGGAATATTAGCACTTTAAGTTTCAAACAAGATCAGCTAGACTCTGCCAACTTATGGCCCAATGACAGAAATTGGGAAGATAGAGAGAAGCAATGTTAACTGGAGAATTATCCCTTAGGCAGTCTCTTATCCTGTTTTGTTCGAAAAGTGTATTTAAAAGGGCTTCTTTTTCATTAAGCTTGTGTGTTTCAAGAAGTTCTGTACATGACAAAGTAAATTCAGAAATTCTGGTTATAATTCTCGCTTTTCTTAATTGCCATGCACTTAAATGATAGTCTTAACTTGGTTTGTCTTAAAGAATAAATAGCAATTCATTTTCCAAAAATAATGTAGATATCAACTTGATAAGAATGAATACTTAATTTTGGAACATACAAATAAGACCTACCTTAAATACCAGCCCTGTTGTAGAATTTTACTCAATATAATTATGTATTTCAGGGGCCATCTTTAATTTGCCCTATTTAAAAACCAGTATGTTAAATCTTTCTGGGTGATTCATTCTTTTTAAAAACTTGAGTCCACAATAAAGGATCCATGACATTTTTATTAAATATTCATTGGATAACAATAATCACCAGGTTGGGTCAGACTCTGAAATTTCCCATATATGTTGTGTTGACTTTTTGTGCTATTTTACCAGACAAAGAGAATATAATAGTTCTCATCTTGACACATTTGCTATCATCATCATCATTATCATCACTGACCAGCCATCTTAGAGTTAGAAGGAAGGGACTTGGAAGGAGAGCTGGAATACTGATAGGAAAGGGAACTCTTTTGAAATTATTAAGACGTTATTTGTTGCTAGTTGTATGAACTAGTCACCTGGCTAACAGCATTCCAAGAGGCTATGTAACCCTCTTGGAATGCTCTCACAATTCCATCCGGGCTCTGGATCTTTATTATGAGAAATAATATTTTAATATAACCTCTTAAGTCTGATTGTTTTACTTTCTTGAAGTGATTTCTGTGCACATTTACCATTAGTACTTAATTTAATTTTAGACGATATTCAGCAGGGAAGAAAAAAGGGGGGTGGGAGGAAGTGAGTTAACATGACAGACTATAATGATTCTCTGGGAAGCCTGGGGATGTTTGAGTGGGATGATGTTTCCTTTCTTTGCCAGTCCATTCTGTTTGGAAATAGGCATTTACTGCTTTTAAATAGATATTACTTTCACTAATGATTATGACTGCCACCAAATGGGATGCTTTGAAGAGTGTAATTTTTCCTTCTAGCCATAAATTGTTCCTCGTGTGGTGTGTCTGTTCACTGCTGTGCAGCAACTGAACATGTTTAAAAATGACTTTGGTTGTTTGTTTATTCATTTGATCATGTGCAGAAGTATTTTTGCAAGGATTTACAATTCTACAGCACTTCCCCTTGCCAAAAAAGAAAACAAAGGTGTCCAGCTTTGTTTAACAACAAGAGTTTCTTATTGAATCATCCTCAGCTATAGCGAGTAGCCTTTCAGCTTTATGTTGAAAAGGAGAAAAAATGAGGCAGAGAACATGCGGTGCCCCCCACAGTCCACCCTAGCTGAATTCATCTTTGGGTCAACTTGACTCTGATTAAATCCTGTCTGATTTTATTCTGGAGAAAATCACCAAGAGAGAGATATTTGACATTGTGGCCAATTAAATGGCTGGAGTTGGAAGTAAAACCCCTGCATACAAATATTAAAATATTTTCACATTTTTGTTTGATCAGGCCTACAGTATGTGAAATACCCAGCCACTTTCAGCAGGACATGGCACTAAACGAGATGTCACCATTGACCTCTGAGCCCTCAGTCCCACCGTCCCTTACAAATGACTTTGATAGAGGGCAAGCAGCATTGGTAGTGAAAAGAGCTGTCTTTAGAGCCAGATGTGTTTTCCCTCCAGGCTATGTGTATCAAGTGACCTTTGGGGCAAATTATTTTTCCTTTCTGTACCCTACTTTCCAGATCTTAAAAATGCAACCTACCTCATAGTATTGGGTGAAAATTCAATGATTGCAATCTTTACAAGTGCAGAAAATATATACTGGTTCCTCTTCATCTCTGCCCTACTCCCTCCTTTCACATTCAGATACCTCACAGGAAGAAGGCCACACTACATGACCGGGTGCACAGAACTCCACAGAACAAGTGGGTTTTGACGTGAATGGACATCATGTTTCTAAAAGTGAAAGGCCTTGATTAACACAATTACCAGCTGCACTCCTCCTGATAAGGGCTCTGGTTTTCTCTAAAACTTGACTTAATCATTGTTAGACTTCTACCACTTAAAAAAAAAAAAACCCACACACAAACATAAAATGCATTAATGTTATTGCCATATTAATGTTATACTTTAGATAAGACAAAACACATAACATCATGAATGCATAAAATCATGCTTTGCTTTAGGTGCTGTATTTAGTCTAGAATGCTCATACACAATTAGCCTTTTAACCTTGACTGGGAAGTGTGACCTGGAAAGATAATATTTCTAGAAGGACTTTTCTCACAGGTATCCTCACTGGGATGTAGTTCTTTAATTTCCCATAATGCTTATGTGATAGTCCTAGTAACCCTAAAAGGAGCATCAGGTTGCTTTCATTTGCCCTGTCTCTAGAGTGGGACTACTACATGCAACACAGCTGCTAGAGAAATGTACAAATGTGGTATACATGGTTGACATGTCTGAGTGATGAGCCTGTGCCTTCTGAGAATCTAGGGGTTGTCTCCTGGCACTGTGTGACCTTATAATGGGCAGTGACACTTAATCTTACATTACACTGTCTTTGTGTAAAGGTCGTTAAAGTACATTTATGAGATACTTAGCTTGTGGTCAAGTTTAGGACGTTCATCCATTTTATAAAGTCACAGAAAGATAATATCATTTAAAAAGAATCTGTGAAAGATAAACATCTACCCTGAGATTGTTAGGTAATGAACGAATCAAAACAGGTGCTGATGAGGAGAGTTAGAAGCCCCTCAACTAAAGTTTGAACTTTAACTGTGCCCAGACTTAGAGATCTTGTATGAATTCATCTAGAATGAAGAACACCAAGAGGATTCTTACCTCTTGGTAAGGAATCCTTGACCCTGGGTTCCCACCATTTCTATATTGTAGAAGGGATATCCCATCATCCAGATTTAGCCTCTCAATCTGAGGTTTTTGCCTTTCTTTAATAGTTGCCAGAAAAGAACCAGAATGAGAATTGATTTTGGTATCTGTATGGAAAGGGAACAAGACTGATGGAGGAACTATGTACACAGTTCTAAATAAACGTCATCCCGATTGACATTTTTTTAAAGACTACGTTTTTTTTAAAGATTTTATTTATTCATGAGAGGTAGAGACACAGGCAGAGGGAGAAGCAGGCTCCCTGCAGGGACCCCAATGCAGGACTCAATCTCAGATCCCGGGATCACACTCGGAGCCAAAGGCAGACGCCCAACTGCTGAGCCACTCAGGCGTTCCAAAACTACATTTAAGAGAAATTATTTAATAAATAAAATCTAACACTAAGCATTAATTACACCTTTAGAAGGGTGCATAAGATTTCCTTTGGAGAAAACTACAAAGTCCCTTCTGCAGGTATTATGATCTGAGTCCTAGGACCTGCCTGTATGTGCCCTAAAGCCAGAGCAGGCAGGATACATCAAAATGGCCCCATTAGGCATTCAAATCTGAACTTTCTTTGCACTAATCTGTAAAAGCCACTGTCTCAGGCTCCCTGAGCCCCTCTTCAATGCCCACACCTGGGAGTCCACTGCCGCCACAGTTCCAGTGCCTGTGAGGTGGCTCATCTTGGGGAAGTTCCTCCCCCTGCCTACTGCCTAACTAGAGTAGGATGCCTTGGCACTAATTTCTACTTAACTTGCCCCTGCTTTTTCTTTTGAAGTGGAGAAAAATAACTTTCTGATTTGGGTTCTTCCCTTTCTATTATAACTTACAGCTGGTTGTCCATCCCTGCTACAAAAATAATATTTTTGTATTTAAAAAATAATTAAACCTATTTGATGAAATAGTTCTTACATGTGAAAAAGAGCTTGGGGAAGGTTATATGTCAAAAACTACTCTTTAAAAATTTGTCCTGTGTATGGAACTGGAGGGTATTATGCTGAGTGAAATAAGTCAATCAGAGAAGGACAAACATTATATGTTCTCATTCATTTGGGGAATATAAATAATAGTGAAAGGGAATATAAGGGAAGGGAGAAGAAATGTGTGGGAAATATCAGAAAGGGAGACAGAACGTAAAGACTGCTAACTCTGGGAAACGAACTAGGGGTGGCAGAAGGGGAGGAGGGTGAGGGTGAATGGGTGACGGGCACTGAGGGGGGCACTTGACAGGATGAGCACTGGGTGTTATTCTGTATGTTGGCAAATTGAACACCAATAAAAAATAAATTTATTATTAAAAAAAATAAAAAATAAAATAAAAATCTGTCCTGTGTTAGAGTTCACTCAGGGTGGAGGTAGCCTGTTGGAGGGATGAACCTGAGAGACAGGTGAACCACCTGTACAGTACTGGCGTTGCCAACTGGAAATTCGATTGTGCCAAATCTCCGAATTCCTCTGGGCTTTCGTCTCACCCTCTCTAAATACTGACAGCATTTAGATGCAAAAGAGCTTTCTCTCCTCTCTGAAGGTCCCCGTGCACCAAGTGAAAAAGGAAAAGGATTGCTTCCTTACTTCCTCTGGTGTGTCCCGTTGACTGTAGCCTATCACTGATTAGCTGTGGAAACAGTAGCCTGTTTGTGTTACCACTGTTCCCGAGACCCTGGCTCCCATAATTTTAGGTAGAGTCGAATCGATGTGTTATTCTCTTTCTACCTTGGTGTGGACCCAGAATTTTCCAAACTCTTAGATGGCAACCGTAAAGTATGAAGCGATGACTTTATAATTTTTTTGAGACCTGAATCCTCTACAAATTTTCCTGTGGAAGAATATGGGAGGTATTCTGTACCTTTGACAGAACTTCTTTCTTCGAAGAGCCAGACATCGTTTTTAGAAATTATTATTTAATTTTTAAATTAATTATAGTTAAAATTTAATAAATTTAAATTTAATAAAATTAATTTTTTTTTAAAATTTAATTTTCAGAAATTAATAATTTCTGAAAGGCCTCCAAACTAAGGTTTTAATATATTTTTTTCACAGACCAAATTATCATTAAACATATATCCTCTTTCTTCCTCCCTTCTTTTCCCCTTTTTACAGTTCTCTCACATTATGCCATAATTTTAGGATTTTATGCTAATACAATGGATTTTTATGTTTCTCTGATAAGCTGATACTTATGAAAATGTATCCAAAATAATTCATAATTCATTTTTGAGCTGGCCATTTGATAACCTATCCAATTAAAATATGCAATCTGGAAGACCTTAGCTTATGGTAAGAAAGTACCTCTTTGGCTTAAAAAAATCAAAATGATTGTTTGTAATATTTCTAAGAAAAAGGAAATTCCAAATTTGCCTGACATGGGTACTGACCATTTTCTTTGGGTGGATTTTCTTATATAAATGTAATTATGAAAAAGTCCTGTGCACTTAGACTATAGCATGCTGCTTGCTGTTTCTTGATGACATCAGCACTATACTGGGGGAAAACAAGTAAAAGCAAACTTCTACATCTAATACCACTGCTAACATCCAGCTGAAATCACCACACACTCACCAGGTGGGAAATCAACCCCCCACCCGTTTATTCTCCTGGGTTGTGTTTTGGTTTGGTTTTGTTTTTTTCCCCCTATAGCAAGCATCCAAAGATTCCTCAAATTACTTGAAAGCTTTTGGCAAGACCTGCATCCACTAAAATATCCATTTACTGTCTTGTTTTTGATTTTGCTAGCTCAGTGACCTATCGGAATGGGTATGTTATTCACTTTTTTAATATACATGTACTGTGCATGGACAACTGACTTTAGCTTATTTGTAATGAACTGGGCTTCTCATGTGTGAGTGTTGAGGGCAACTTCCATCCTTTGTGCCTCCCCAATTAAAAACACAGCCCTGCACCACACACTTCAAATCTCATGGAATTAGACGTGGCTGCACATTTCAAATTTCATTGCCAGGCGGCTTGTTAAACTGCTGCTCTGCAATTAGAGAATGGCTTGCCTGTGGAGTAATTTTTCCCCCCTTTAAGATATTGAAAGTGGTCTTTTGAGTCTTTTTTTTATTCTGCATGTTGTCTGGATGGCCTGTGGCCGTAGGTTTGAACTTGGTCAAATGACACAAGTGTGCAGCCTTGCCTTCATGCCAGCTCGCTGCTCAGTGCCTCCACCCTCTCCTAGTGCCATCATGCGATTCCAGCTCTCCTGTAGGGCTGGAATTCATCATACAAATGAAGAAAGCTAGTTAGCCTTCCTTCCTCATCCAACATCCCCAAAACAAACCAGCAGAAAAATGAAATGTTCCTTTCAACGATTGAGAATAACCCCCATTAAGGTTAACTAGCTTTTTACATTTCTGCATACCCCACTAGAAGCATTTTCCAGTGAAAGAACCCATAGGATGAATTTTTAAAGCTCCTGATGATCCAGTCCTCCTCCCCCTTCCTGAATACAGAGCTTCAGCTTTAGTGGAATTGCCTTTTCTTTGGAGGAACTTTTTTCATTCTGAGTTGAGGGGGGAGGGGTTCGTTTATAGTGGATATGGCTTTGTGATTCTGGTGTTTTACAAATGTGATAACATTTAGCCTTGCTAATGTTACACAAACCCTGGAGTTCTTTCCTTTCTCTTGCTCTCTCTTGACCTTTAGCACTCTGTTAGTCTAGTCTTGTCCTAATGACCTCCATCATTTTAGAAAGCTTGAGCTTCTTCCCTATGGCTGGGCTAAAAGCCGTTCCTTGTGCTGTGTTTTGTTTTTTACATTTTAATTGCAAAAAAAAACCCCAATCATTTTTGCTAAAGTTTCTTAGAGAAATGAGAGGGATTGGGGCATCTAAGCTTTCTCTTGCCCATGCTGTGTTCAGTAAATAGTTGCATTTTTAGGGGTGAGGGTGTATTGATGAGAGTTTTGCTGAATTTCTAAAAAGTAACTGTTTAGTTGGGGGGCACAGGGGCAGAGATGGGTTGTAAAAATGGATTTTGGCAGAATATTTGGGAATGTGTTGTAATTCTAAATTATAAGATATTTGAATTTAGTGGACTCTTTTGTGTTAAAAACTCTTGCTTACCTTTGAAAATGAAGCACATTTGGAATTCAAGAAATCCTGGGAGAATAGAAACCTTTCAGTTTATTTATTAGGATTTTCCTTTGATCACATAATTTACTACTTAACAGCTACCAGTGTTTAAATTATATATTTGTAGGGAGAACTGAATGACCTAGAAAAAAACTCCAACTTCTTTCCATCTCATGAAAGTACCTGTGTGGATATTCTGGTGAACAACAATTAACTTAGTACCAAGAAATCCTGATCTCAACTGGCATTTCAATCCTCCGTGGAGTAAAAACCCTGTGGCTAGCACCCCAACCCCATGATCACTACTGTTTGGTTTTAGAACGGAAGAACCTGGACTTTTGACCAAGTGGGAAAGAAAGTAAGAAAGAATAAGAACAAGAAGATTAAGGGGAGGGGCCCTTGGGGTAAGAGACCTCATGCTCTGCAAAGGGGACTGGAATAGCATAACGATTCTGTTTTTAACTGTACTCCCTGTGCCGGTCCTTAGGCTGGTGCTGAGTGGGAGAGAGGGAGGGGCGGGCGTGTTGCTCTGGTGGGAGGGGGTATAGCACCTGCTGGAGGCCATGCTGGGAGTTCCGACCTGTGTGCGCCACTCTGGCCCACGTTGTGTCCATCTGTCAGCAAAATGTGGCCTCTGACCTACATTAGCGGCTCTTAGACATCTTCAGACACTATCCTGGGACCCGCGTCTGCAGTAGGAATCAGGATTTGAGAGTAACCAGGAAATTAATTACAATGTAGGAATTGTTTCAATTAAACTAACTTCATGAATGGAAAGATTTACCTTTTAATTTTTTTTCCTTAAAAGATTTATTTGAGAGAGCAAGTGCACCTGTGTGTACGTGAGCAGGGGCAGGGGCAGAGGCGGGGGGAGGGGGGGGCGGGGAGAATCCCAAGCAGACTCCCTGCTGAGCGCAGTCCTTGCGGGGCTCAGTCTCTCCACCGGTTGAGACTTGAGACTTGAGACCTGAACCGAAACCAAGAGTCAGACGCTCAGCCAACTGAACCCCCAGGTGCCTCTACCTTTTTAAAAATTTTCTATGTTTATATCTTTTTGATAGTTTTTATAGTGTAATGGTTATCCAGTTGGTTTATTTATTGGCTTATTTATTTATGGAAATTATAGTGATAGTGTAGGTGACAGCTTTCTTCTTTATATTTAAAAAAAAAAAATGCCCTTACTGGGCAAAACATAAAATTAGCAACCATGTTGATTATCACTTGGCTCCTGGTGTCGCAACTGCAGCAGCTTTGGACTTTGCAGCCCGTAAAGCCAATTCTTACAGAACTCCCTGTTCTAAGAGTTCACCCAGCACTGGACATATGTTTTTACTTAAAAGCTGTTGCTTTACAGACGTTTGATTGTGATGAACCCCAGAGAGTTGGCACCCTCGTTGGTTGCCATTCCTCACCTCATCCTTGGTGGGTTACTCCAGGTCTTACCTGTGTCACTAGGGGGAGGCATTCAGTGTTTCTGGGCACCAACCATGCATCCTTTGTCATCATCGAGAGAAAAGAGGAGGGGGCAGGTTAGTAGAAAGGTCCTGGTCCCGCGTCCTTAATGGCAGGCACTCAAGGCTGGGCTCTCTGCCCCCATTCCTCTGTTGCTCGTCTGCCTTTGTGAGGTGGAAGGTGGGAGGCAGGGGAGGGAGGTGGTGTCCTACACAGTGAACTAAAAGCTGTTCCCATGTCACTGTGGCCTGTGCCAGACATGTTTTTGCTGAAGAACAGCCTTCGGGGATGGGCTTGGGGAGGTGCCAACTCTTCCGTGTTCCCCCCAAGTCCTGCTCTCCGGGTAGGACCAGTGGGACCCGTGAGGGAAATTCATGGCAAAGATTATTCCTGAAAATACCTGTGCTCATGTCTTTGGTGAGATATGAGAAACGTAAGTTGAATGTAATACTTAAAAAAAAAACAAACCTGGAAAATAACTATTTTATCTACACATTAAGTTGACGGTTCTTACGGATTTCCAGAACTATTGCTGGAGTATGGAAGTCTTCAAATGTCTCCTCAGTGGGTGCAGGTAAGGGAACCACAATTGCTGAGGCACCTTGAGTCAGCCAAGCAGAGATTTGTGGCACTGACTCTCCCCAACCTGATGTGGCACTCCCTGTTTGCAGCTCAAGTACAGCTACAGAGGAGACAGGAACAGGCGTTTTGCCCCTGTTAGTCTACAGAACTGGCTCCCCATGAGAGGACCCTGGCTACTTTACATCCTGCCCTCATGGGGTTTTCCCATGCCAGTTGTTTGCAAAGCCATATCCAATTTTAGGATTTATGCACATTTTGGAAATAACGACCTGACGTGGTATAATATCTCAAACTCCTATTCTTTTCCTTCAGCCTTGAAGTGGATCCAATAGCATGTTTCTAGAGATTTCCAATAATGGGGACAAGGGAGGGTGAATTTAACAAGGTGCATTTCAGTATCTCTTGCTCTGCTCAGGGTTGTCAATTTTGTGGTGGTGTTGATGGCCTGTTCTACTCCCACACCCCACCCAGGCCTTCCCACCGCCCACCCCCCAGGGTGGTACAGAGGGCCTGGGGGCAAGTCTAAATAGCAGAAACCACAATTCTCTGACCTCAAGCAATTGAACTGGGTTACCAGGAGGATGAACAACTGCAGTTTCCCTGCCTCATATTCCTTCCTGGCAGCCACTTGGACGTGTGAAGCAATAGTGATATAAAAATCCATGATTTATTAGCTGTGCTGTCATTCAGTGAGAGAGACGGTAGGACGGCAGTATTCCCAAGGCCTCTCAGAATGTAGCCTCAGATTGACCTATTTATATGGAACTCAACTCTACTTCCTAGTCTTTTTTTTTCCTTATTTATTCATGAGAGACACACAGAGAGGCAGAGAACACAAGCAGAGGGGGAAGCAGGCTCCCTGCGGGGAGCCCAGTGCAGGACTCAATTCCAGGACCCCAGGATCACACACTGAGCCAAAGGCAGATGCTCAACCCCTCAGCCCCCAGGCGTCCCTCTGCTTTCTAGTCTTATAAACTCAGTCTTTACCTAGAGCACAGATCTCCCCCAAACTCCTTGTTGTATCTTTCCCCAGGTGGAGCTACCTAGGACATGGTTGCTTCACCTCTAACATTCTTTGCTTCATTTGCTGTTTTTTATTAGATTGAGCTGTTCCCACAGCAACCAGGAGCAGTTAAGTTCCTCTGTTGAATTCTGGTCCTGACAGGTCCAGTTCCAACTGATCTTGTTTCACCTCATTTTTGTGCTTACAGGAATGCAAAAAAACTCCTCAGATCTGCCAGTCCTTTTCCCCCATTTGTCCCTAAGCACTCGTTAACTTGTATATTTTTAATGGTATTTATTTATTAACTTCATTTTAATTTTGTTAATGGACCTTGGTATCTTTCTTTCTTGTGGATAACAGACATCATGTGACATTTACCCACTTTTGCATTTGTCTTTCCCACCGTATCCCTCGTATAAGAGGAATCTCTTTGTATCTTTCCTTTTTTATTTATTTTCCCCTATAGTAACCTACTAAAATATTCCAACAGAAGAAAAACAGTTTAATTTCTTGCATGAAACCATGTTAAGAAGCTCCAACCTCTTCTGAAGAGTGATGTCACAACTGCTTATCATGAGAAGTGTGCCAAAACAATCAGGACACTTCCATGTTTGACATTTACCTATGTTTTATCCAGTAATAGCTACTTTGATTTATCTTCAGGTTCTAGCACAGAACACGGGTATGTCTAGCCCCAAATGATGCTGTTTTTAAGAAACATGCCTGTGTTTAGCCCTCTAAACCAAAAGACTTTCGTATCTGTAAGATCTACTCTAAATGCACTCACTTGATCTGGGAAGGGAGTCTTGGGCTGAATCCACCTTTTCCTCTCACATCCCAGTGGGTTCCAGTGCAGGGGCAGGCTGAGACAACACCCTACTTGCAATGTCCCCCAACCTCCTCGAAGCTAGGGCCACCTGGCTTCAGAAAATCTAGCCCATGAGACCTTGCCCACCTTTCTGTCCCAGATGGAACCCCTACAGTGTTTTCAGACTGGATTTTTTTTTTAAAGGTAATCCCCATGGTAGTTCATCAGTAAGGGATCGGTAAGGGATTTCTGTTAACAAATCAGTGGCAAGAGCCAAACACATAGCCAGAGTCCTCCCGCCTCCTAAACAGCCTCTATTCTGTGTCCTTGTTTTATAATCTAGTGATTGAGGAATGACCTCAATATAGGATGATCATCATTTGAACTGAGATGACTTGAAAATGATTGGAAACCTAACCTTTTGGTGACCTTTCCCACCCTGTGTCACCCCATTCCTTGCTTTAGCATTATCTTAGTAAACTCATGTCTCTGTCCACATACCCTGCGTATTCCAAAACACAGTCACCATTTTCTCTCTGATGCCCAGATGCCTTCTCTGGAGCAAAGGGAGTGGTGATAGCCTTCTGAAAATCACTGCTGATGTCTTTGAGAGCATCCTTGCCTCAGTGTGGCAACAAGGCTGCTCAGACCCATCTTAAGTCTTCTGTCACAAATGTGAACTTGGACGACTCTGGTTCCATTTCATGGAGAATAAGTCAGAGACCAAACTCTCACATTAGGGATGCATAGTCCATGCATATTGTGGAGGAGATATCAGCAAGATACCAAAGGCGGGATTACTTCAAACACTTTAGTGATACTTTATTTTTATGAAGAACATAAAGATAACAATGACTTACCTAATTCCAGTTTCAGTTTTTCAGTTTTTCCTGCCTTATATGAGTCCTTATTAAACTTTTTTTTTCTCTTTGAGGTAACAGATTTCCCATGGTCTGTAGCTATATTGTACCATGCCATGCTTTTTCCATTTATTCAAAAAGCACTTTTGAAATACCTACTGTATGTCATTTCCATTTTCTGGTTACAGGCACCATTTTCTAGCATGTTAAGGAAGCTCTTCCTTGATTCTTCAAGTTGCATAAGCAGTTACAGATGAATATTGATTAGCAGGTAGTAGTAGGGTACCAGGAAAGTTTATAGCTGCCTTGGCTAAAGGCAGTCCATTTGTCCCTCTGACCTTCCCTCTTGCTTGGGATTGACTCTCTTAGATAACCTGTTGGCTTTTTCTGGCTTCTGAGGGGGTGGGGAATCATTAATCAGCAGCAGTCTTTCCCAAAGTAATAAGGAAAGCAGCTACGATGTGTGTGTGTGTGTGTGTGTGTGTGTGTGTGTGTGTGTTTAAGTTCTGTTGAGATAAATGGACATTGACATACAGCACTGTGTGAGTTTAAGGTACGCAGCATAATGACTTGATGTATATATACGGTATCATTACTACAGTGAGTTTAGTTAATATCTGCCATCTCATATAGTTACAAAAAATTTTTTGGCTTTGTGATGAGAACTTTTAGGATTTACTCTCTTAGATACTTTCAAGTGTACCATACAGCAGTGTTACCTAGAGTCATGATGCTGTATGTGACATCCTCAGATCTGATTTATCACGTAACTGAAAGTCTGTCCCTTTGCCCACCTTTACCTAATTACCACTTCTGATAACCACAGATCTGATCTGTTTTTCTATGAGTTTGCCTCTTTTTAGATTCTATATAAAGTGATACTATACAGTTTTGTCTTTGTCTAATTGCCCTCCCTCAAGGTCCACCTATGTTGTCACAAATGGCAGGATTTCCTTCTTTTTGTGACTGAATAGTAAACACCACAACTCCTTGATCCATTCATCTGTCAATGACACTTAGGTTGTTTTCATGTCTGGACTATTGTAAATAATGTTGTGGTGAACGTGCAGGTGCAGATATTTCTTCAACATAGTAATTTCATTTATTTTGGTTAGATACCTAGACGTGGCATTGCTGAATCATGCAATGGTTTTATTTTGAATTTTTTGAGGAGCTTCCACAGTGGGTGTACCAACTTACATTCCTACCCATAGTACACAAGTGTTTCCTTTTCTCCATACCCTCGCTAGCATTTGTTATTCCTTGGAGTTTGTTTGTGGGGTGTGTTTGGTGGGGGGAGGGGGGTGGAGGGGGATGATAGCCATTCTGACAGGTGTGAGGTGACATCTTATTGTGGTTTTAATTTGCATTTTCCTGATTATGATGTCAAACACCTTTTCATCTATCTGTTGGCCATTTTCATGTTGTCTTTGGAAAGATGCCTAATTGGGTCCTTTGCTTATTTTTTAATTAGATTATTTAAGGTTTTTTTGCTATTGAGTTGTCTGAGTTCTTTATACGTTTTGGATATTAATTCCTTATCAGTTACATGATTTACTAATATTTTCTCCATTCTTTAGGTTACCTTTTCACTTTGTTGTTGATTGTGTCTTCTGCTGTGCAAATTTTTAGTTTGATGTAGTCCCGCTTATTTTTTATTTTGCTGCTTGGGCTTTAGGTGTCATATCAAAAAAAATCCACCGACAGGACCTATGGCAAAGAGTTTCCCTTATGTTTTCTTCTAGGAGTTTTTATGGTTTCAGGTTTTACATTTAAGTCTTTAATCCATTTTGAGTTTATTTTAGTGAGTGTTGTAAGACAGAGGTCCAGTTTTGTTCTTTTACATTTAAATATCTACTTTTTCCAACATCATTTATTGAACAGACTGTGTTTTCTCCATCAAGTATGCTTGGCTCCTTGACAAGTATTAGTTGACTGTGTATGTGTGAGTTTATTTCTGAGCTTTCAATTCTGTTCCTTTGGCCTATGTATATCTGTTTTTATGCCAGTACTGTACTGTTTTGATTACTTTGTCTTTATAATAAAGCTTAAAATCATGAAGTGTTGTGCCCACTGCTTTGTTCTCTAGCAGCATTGCTTTAGCTATATAGGGTCTTTGTGGTTCCATATAAATTTTAGGTGTTTTTTTCCTACTTCTGTGAATAATGCATTGGAATCTTGATAGGGATTGCATTGACTCTATAGATGACTTCAGGTTGTAGAGACATTTTCAACATATTCTTCCAGTCCATGAACACAGGATACCTTTACATCTGTCTGTATCATCTTTGGTTTCTTGTGTCAATGTCTTATACTTCTCAGTGTAAAGAACTTTCTACCTCCTTGGTTAAATTTATTCCTATTTTTATTATTTTTGGTACTATTGTACCAAAATGAGACCTTTTTCTTTATTTTTCAGACAATTCATTGTTTGTAATATTATTTTCAGCACCAAGTCACCACATTACATTGATGGTAACTACCAACCCCACTGGGAAATGATTGATTGGTTTTCCTCCAGCCATCAAAGGAGGCAAATGTCAGCCCAACTGAAGTTTAGTTTTATTTTTTTGGTTCAGATTGTGAACCGTATTCCATGTTTCTGAGCTGCTCCCCTTGTCCTCTCACAGATCACTGTTGCTAATTTTAATATCTCTCCTTTTCCCTTGCCCAACAAAGCTGCTCTTGCAGCTCAAGGAAAGTTGGGTTTTTACTGCCATTCTTAGTAGGTTATCCTTCCAGTGTCAGTGTGATGAATTTACTCTCTGGACAATGGGGAGAAAAACAGATCTGATGGTTCTTGCTCTATCTGTTTCCTGGCTTCCATTCACAGATCAACAGAGAAGAATTCTTTTTAAAAAACAAACAAAAAAACACTTTTATTTTTCTCTTCGACAGAGAGCTAATTGATGACTAGGATACTTAGACCTAAGCTAGATCTCTGCAAGGTGGGCTTTTGAAAGCCATGTAGATATCACTGCTCGAGTGTTGAATGATTCAGAGCATCTTTCAGACACACCAACCTTGCAGACATGGAAAAGTAAAACATCACAAATTATAAAAATTTTAAATTGTAAAATCATAAATTGTGAACATTGTCAATAAGAATGCAAAATGTTGAAGTGCACCCTTTGGGTCAGGGGACCCATAAAGCACAGAAGCCAGAGTGAAAACAGAGCAGAGGTGACTGACTAGGGGGAAGAATGACCCAGCAGTAAGAGAAGAAAAGAAAAAGACCTTTCTACTCACCTGTTCTGTTCTTTGCCTTAAACTCTGTTTTTTCCCAGGCCTGGTGGAGTCCAGGCTAGTGGGGATGAAAGGCTAGAATATGGATGAGGAAGTTCAGGGAGAGTGGCACTGATTTTTGCAACATGGTGAAGAGAGGCGGTCTAGGGGTGGCAGTGGTGGGACTCACCACACATATGTTGCAGTGGGGGTTTTTGTCTTTCCACCTATCACAGAGTTGGCAGCAATACTCAGAGAAGCACAGAAAGTCAGTTTTTAGTTTGACCAAAGCTATCAAGGACAAGGGGGAGCAACCATATTTGTTCTTTGCTTTAGTGGGGTTCTGGAGAAATGCTAAAAAGAAAATCAGTCACAGACCCAGAAGGACAGTTCTGAGAACAGAGAAGTACTCACTGACTGTAAATATCCTATAAATTACTTGGATGAAGGCTCCACTGTGGCTGAGGAGTCCCAGAGGGGTGATTATCAAGACTGGCTGTACATCAAAGCCACCTGAGAGCACAGCCCCCTGCACTCATTCTCATTCTCAAATGAGAATCTTAAGGAATGGCCCAGTCTTTTTGTGCTTTTGGGGTTTTGTTTGTTTCACTTGCTATGTTTTCATTTTTAATGTTTTACTGGTGATTCTAATAGTTAGCTGGGTTGAAGATTATTTGTCTGGAATCAGTCCATAAGATTTTAAAAGGTTTGTGCTCTTGTTCTCAGAGCAGAACAAATTGAAGGTATTAGGGGCACCTGTCTTCCTATCCTTACACAGGCCATATACACACGGAACTCTTAGGAATCAGCTTCTCCACCCAAGACCACTTCATATACTTCAAGGAAAGTGTGTGTGTGTGTGTGTGTGTGTGTGTGTGTGTGTGTTTTGCTCAGATATATGGCCCTGGGCATATTGTATGGATATAGAGAGAACAGGATGAATTGGTCTCTGTCCAGCAAGACCATAATTGGGGCTGGTACAGGAAATGAAAAGACATTCACAAGAGAGAAAAAAATAGGTTAAGGAGTACAGGAGAAAGAAAGGAAGGAGGATCAAAGATCAAAATAGAATTGATTTCATTTTCAGCCTCTTAGCCCACATGGGTAAAAGTGTTTGCACACAGTAGGATTCAATGGCGGTTTTATGATACAAAAACTTACTCCTATTTTATTATCCATAAAATGAACAGGTTTTTTTTCTTAGAGAAATAGATTAGATATAGTGTTTGATTTTTCATGTCAAGGTAATCTAACCTTTCAGATGTTAAACGCTTGGTAGAAAATATTCAGGGTACGTTAGCTGGGATGAAAGGCCATGATTGGGCAGAGAGCTTAGTCTTGACCCTGTGTGGCCATGGGTCCTCCGTTTCATCAGAGGTCAGAGGAGTGATGAGCATGGGTGGTTCAAATAAAAACCAGAGCAGGGACTGGAAAACAAATCTGACAGTTGGGGTTCTTTTATGTAAAGAATGAAGTTGATAATGTCAGATTCTTAGAAGTCTGTTAGTCTTCTATGGGACAAAGGGGGAAATATGAGTTCAAAGGAAAAAAGATAGTTGCTTCACCTCTTTCCAAAGTATACTTGCCATCAATCTAAATGTCATTACTACCCTGACAAATATCTCCTGTCAATTTGTTCTCTTAAAAGATACCATAAAAAGAAACATGTGTTAGAGCTGCCATTCTGGCTGTCAGGTTTCCCTGGGAAATCTATGTTCAAAGAAAAGCACAGATGTATCTAGAATGACCCTCTGCTGAATTTGGAGGCATCCCAACAGCCAGTTCTTTCCCCTCCATGGAAAATGCTTATCCTCCTGTTTCAGACACATGTGTTTGTGAAATGCTGGCCCTGGTGGGAACCTCACAAAGCAATTGGATTTTTTCCCCAAACTGCATGGATTGGAGAGAGGGGAGAGGAAATGATTGTACACGTCTACATAGATTCTCATGGATCAAAAACTTATTTTTAGAGACTTGAAAGGAGAGATTCCTCAGTTGTCTTCAGCTAGGTGTTCAGAGTTTAAGTCTGCACCAGGCAAGGACTCTTTTCTTTCATGGGTTTCAGTGCTCACAGGAAGAAGAAATTTTGGGTCACCGCAGAAGCTTCTCTGCAATCCCCAGCTCACCTGAGCCATCTTTCGGATTTTATTTACTAAAACCCATGTGAGATTTGGGCCACATCAGTGTAGGAGGGGCTTTTTCCTGGAACAGCATACCTCCCTGCTGTGCAGCTTCTAGCTATAGATGATGCTCATGACCCAGAACTTAGTTTCTCAAATCAGGCTGCGGCCTTTCATCTTTTTGTACTGAAATACTTCCACGTGGCTGGGAAAGTTATGACCTGAACAAAAATGAGATTGCCAGAGGCTTCCCACCCAGGACAAATAATTTGAGGTGCTTTTAAGAGGGCAGGTTGGCTGAATGGAATGAATTCTAGACTGTGGGAATGGTAAATTCAGCATTGGTGGTAGGTGTTGGGGATGGAGTGTTGGTTTTGATTATCCTCCCTACTTAAAAAATGAAATAACGGAGAATAGCCTGTTTTTAGGCATAGCTCTTGGAGGGTTCTGTTCTTCAGGCCTGTGATGTGAGATGAAGAGAGGGGAAAACACTGAGAGTATGGGAGATGGGGTTCCCTAGAGTCCCACCTCCCTGCTTACCTTGCTGCAAGAGCACTTAGCAGAAGAGCAGTGACTGCCATAGGCTTTCAGCCAGCCGTTTCTCTTGGGGGTCCTGTTGCACCTCACAGCTTCTGACACGCGGGCCTGTTTTTTCAAAGGCAGCTGAGGAGACTGCCATGGTCACTGAACTTGGGAAAGTGGGGCTGTCAGATGGTACCCTCTTCCTCCTCTTTCCTAAACTTCATTAAACTTCTATTTCATTATTTCCATTTTTAACAATATCCCAAGAGGCCCCCAAACAATCCCAAGAATTTGGCTTCCTTTCAAGTACATTTAAGTTGAAGGATTGCACTGCCCTGGTTGAGTTGCCCCAGACTCACTTGAAGGATTTCTTACAGGGCAAACCCCTTCAAGGGATTCTGTCCTGAACATGTGGCTTTCTGTAGCCACTGGTCTGGGCTCCCTATGTATTTTAGATCCATATTAACCATCCCAATCCAAATGGAAAATCAATGTGTCAAATTAAAAGAAATGGTCCCTTGTGCTTCTGTAGTGTCTTTGTATGCCAAGAGGGAGAAGCCC
Source organism: Canis lupus baileyi (assembly GCF_048164855.1). Lineage (NCBI taxonomy): Eukaryota > Metazoa > Chordata > Mammalia > Carnivora > Canidae > Canis > Canis lupus. The sequence continues at coordinate 4,862,160 of NC_132869.1, read as the reverse complement.
AGGAAAAGCTAGATTTGGCAGTTACCCAGCAGAGAGTAGAGTATCTGATCCACAATAGGCGGTCAAGAAAAGTGTTTGGTGGCCTTCATGGGCTCTTCAGGATGTCACACATAGTAAGGGAATTTAGATGACTAGAAAAACCAAGTGTCTAGGAACAAGGATGGGATCTAAGGTGAAGGATCCTCAAAGTGCAGTTGGAAGAACCAGCATGTTGAGGATTCAAGCAGGAGTGAATTTCTATGGCAAGAGATTTTCTTCCTCTGGAGTCTGGAGCTAGGCCCGAGGGAACTAGGAGGGGGTTAGAGGGTCTTGGAAAAAGGTTGACTCCCTGGGTTTCCACTTAATACTTGCCATCAGGAAAGAGCTAGACCCTGGATCAATGCCAAAAGGAAGGCATGCTGCTGTGCTTTGCCATCAGCCCTTCAGGCAGGGAAAGGCATTTACTGAGGAATCTGGCAAGCCAATGATACCCTTAAGCAGTGCAGTTTTAACAAATATACAAAACACTTTTAGGGCACCCCACTTCTCCAAACACATGCAACAGCGGTTGCCCGCAACACACATGAATTTTTTTTATTTAAACTATGTGATGGTAGTGTTAAAATTTTGGAAAAGTCTCCAATGCTTCTGTAACCAACCAATGGCTATTTCATTTTTATACATTTCCTTACCGTTCTTGCATATACCTAACAGCTGAAGGCATCTTGCATTCTGGTCGCCTCGGTTGTCGTCTTTAATGGCTGCAGGATACAACATCCTGAGAAAGCCCATGATGTACTAGATAACAGTTTTCTGTTGGATATTTAGGCCCTTGCCAGATGTTTCATTTGCCTTCGTTCTAATGCTCTTATCACAACAGTGTGTGTACTTTTTTGCTTTTCTTGAACTAGTTCTGGAAGTGGAACGACTATAGCACAGGTCATGGACCTCTCTATGGCTTCTTTATACGTTACCACATTGCCATGTCAGGAGGCTGTACTCAGCGTCACCTTGGACAGGATCACACCAGCTAAATTGCAGCTCTGGCACCATTGTTTTTTTCCCTTTTTTTTTTTCCGCAAATTTGGTCGATGTAAATGTTGTATAAGAATTGCCTTAGTTGTCATTCCTTTCATTACTAGAAGAGATAAAATCCCATCCATGTGTTTTAATCTTATTCCTGATAGGAATCATTTATTCATATCCTTTGCCTCTTTCTTTACTTGAGGCTTTAGTATTTTTTTTACATCTGGACAAGATGTTTACCCATGTGTCACAGTGACACAAAGTATTCTGCAAGTCATTAAATGTTGTTTCCAGGGTTCTGAAGTTTGGTGATCTTGGTACAATCTTATCTGTTTTTTGTGTCCTTTGAGTGCATCTGTTACTTCAAAGCATAGATAAGTAGTAGGTCTGTAAAAGAATGTGGACCATTCTATTACATATCAGTTGTTCTAGAATTTAATTTTAAAATGAAATATTTAATTCTGTTTTCCATCCAGAATCTTTTATATTTCCTGTGGATCTTCCTCAATGCTTTTATAGCAATTTTGTTAGCTTCCAAAATACCCTATTGGAATATTCATTTAAACTGTGTTAAATCTGTAAGTTAAATTTAGAATAATAGAATTTAAAAATATTGGTATTCTTATTCTGTAATGAAGTATACCTTTCTATTCCACCAAATCAAATTATATATTATAGAATAAAGGCTTGTGGTTTCATTCTGAGGGTTTGACTCATCTAAGTCAATTCCTAAAACTTGAATTTTTTTTTTAACAGTCATGAATAGAATCTTTGGGTATGCTTTCTAACTAAAAATATTGAGTTACCTGCTTTTGTTCATACTGTTAGGTGTTACTGGGTTTTGTTTGTTTGTTTGTTGCACTTACATGGCATCATTATTGGTTGTCACTTGTATTGAAGGAAATGCAGTTGTCCTAGGCAATATAAAGGGCCTCTCCCATGCTCAGGGAATATTGCTCTGTGACCTTCTAGAAAGGCTTTCTTTTTTTTCTTTGATAGCCTGAAAGAGTAGGACAGAAGTGTGGTAGGGAAGGAAAGGGAAATGAAAGTATGCACAGCCACATCCAATAAGTGATTTCATGCTCTTCACGCTCTCCCCAGAAGGGGGCCCCTGAAGCCTTTCGTGGGTTATGTTACCTCCACCAAAGAGCTCTCCCTGAGTCTGGGACCCCCAAAGAGGAACTGGGGTTCCAGGTTATAAAGGAAGGTAGCTTAGAGATCTCATAGTCTTGAAATTCCTACTTGTGTCTGGGGAAAAGCACCGTTACCCAGTGTTGGTTGCCATCTCAGGTTTACCTCCCTGGGAGGCACTGTCTTCTGGTAACTAACCATCACATGGAAAGTCCGTGGTGGAATTAACTTTAACGTTACAGGCAAGATGATCGAATTAAGAAGCTAGAGGAACATTTTTTCCTCTGGACATGGCATCAGGGTGCTTTTGCCAGCCTAGCTGTGCCTACCCTGTCTGGGAGGTGGCACCAAACAAGGTCCTCCTGCTCCTGATGACAGTGGAGGTCACTTGCGGCAACACAGGACTGCCATCCCGAAGAGGCCGCGCCGTCCTGGGGCCTGGGGTCCCCTATCACCGGGACCGCGCAGTGCTCTGTATAGCAGATCACATCTTTCCCGGCATATTATTCCATTATTGAAGTCAAATTGCGGAAAGAGTTAGTAGAACGTGTAGTTTGACCCGGGCTCAAATCCAAGCTCACTGCCTACAAGCCGATGATGGGGAAGTTTCTCTTTTTTCCATCCGTAGAAGGGAAATAAAAGAACCACTTTGTGTGATTATTATTTATCCATTCGGGAAAGATGCGCACGGGTGCCTCCTCCTTGCCAGGCACCGATAAAGGTGGTGCTGACATGGCAGGGGACACCACAGACTCCTGAAGCTTACATCCTTGGGAGTGGCAGAGGATGGGTACGTATCAAAAATAACATGGATTCACATCAGCTAATAACAAATATCTCAAGAAATGATATAGCAGCAAACTGTGATGGAGCAAGGGTGGTTTTTCTTTTAGAAGGGGTGATCAGAGAATGCTCCTCTAGTGAGATTTGGGAGCTCGGAACTGAATGCTGGGCAGAGATCTTGAGGATGCAGGAGGAAGAGCATTCTGGGTGGGGGGAGCCTGTGTGTCAAAGCCCTGTGGCAGGAGGGAGCCTTGCAGCCTGAATTAGAGGGAGGCCTGGGAGGCCGAACAGAGGTGGGGTGGGGGAGCGCACCGGTGGTAGGTGACACCTTCGGAGGGAAGGGCACCCACCCCAGGACAGTGGGGCCCAGCAGCCGGGTCCAGTGGCCATCTCCAGGTAGGGGCTTGCTCTAAGAAAGAACAGTTTTAAAGTCTTGAAAAAGCTGTCTGGAATTAAAAAAAAAAAAAAAGACCATATGAAGGAGACCACGCGTATCCCAGAAACCCTAAAATACTGTCTGGCCTCTTGCAGAGAGAGATTGCCGGGTCCTGAAGCCGGGTCTCAGAGGCCACGGTGAGGGCCTCGCCAAGCCGGGTGACAGCGGGGCAAGCCCAACTAGAAAGCCCTTCCGTGTGGCTGGCCGCTGTGACAGGGTGGCTACAGCTGCCATGCGGGTCCCACCACAATAGGGCGTGGGGAGCGGGGATGCCACCGGTGGCAGGGGGCCACTGAACCCCTGGGGGCAGGATGTATTCCAGAGATGGCACAGAGGTGCTCCGGCTCGACTGTGGGGCATGGCGGAGGGAGAGGGAGGGAAGGATGACACCAAGGTTTGTGGTCCATCTTCCCATGTTGTCATGGAAACTGAAAGAACCATCAGTTCTGTGCCGAGGGTTTGACACCTCTAGCTCTTCCACATTGTGCACTCAGGGTCATCTGCCAAACGTATGTTAAAAGACACGCCTTTAAAAAAGAACCTGCTTTAGGGACCCTGGGGGGTTCTGTGGTTGAGTGTCTGCCTTCAGCTCAGGCGATGACCCCAGCCGGGATCCTGGGATCGAGTCCCGCATCAGGCTCCCTGCATGGAGCCTGCTTCTCCCCCTGCCTGTGTGTCTGCCTCTCTCTCTCTCTCTCATAAATAAATAAAATCTGAAAGAAAAGAACCTGCTTCAGTAAGAAAAATCAAACCGACCAAACCTACAGCAGGGTCCCGTTCACTGGGAGCAGCCCGTTGTGCCCCTTTGTAACCAGACTGCCCTGCGCTTGTGCCCTGACTTTTCCCCAGACGTTCCCTCCCATTTCATCCGCCCTCAGCGCCAGTTGTGAAAACTCAGTGGGAAAGAAAAGAAAAGAAAAGAAAAGAAAAGAAAAGAAAAGAAAAGAAAAGAAAACTCCGCGAGTCCCCATGTGCACTTCGTGCTCTCCAGCTCCAGGCCTTTGCTCCTGTGGGCTCCTCTCTCCTACCATCATTGGTCCTCAACCCTCCCACCTGTCAGGATAACAACCTTATCCATAAAGCTGTTCCTCAACACTTTCCTGGCCTATCCCAATGCTCTTTACCTCTTTTAACAGGAAGATGGTCTCCTATTTGTAGCAAGGTTGTTGTTGTTTTATACATAAGTCTTTGTAGACCAGACTACCAGGAGGGAGACACAGCATATGGTTAGATCCCGACTGTGCACTTGGAGCCTGTGTGACTTTGTGCACATTATGTGACGTCTTTGAGCCTCCATGTGCATTGCTGTTAAACGGAGAGAACTACTGTAGATACGTCACAGCACTAACCACAAGTATAAGACGAGATCGTTCGCATAGAGCACTTTGCCTAGTTTGGTGCCTGCTGTATGCTCGGTGCTCACTGAATCTCAGCTGTAGCAATTCACCTTCCTCTAGGAGCAGAGGAGGTAGCTCCCTGTCCTGCTGCCCTGCTTACTTTGTACACTGGTTTTGTACACAGTAGGTGAATGAATACAATACAGAAACGAGAGAGAGATGAGCTCGGTTCTGGAGTTAACTGGAAGTCTGCTTCCCCTCCTCCCGCCCAACCTCCACATCCCTCTTTGAACTTCAAATTCCTCACATTATAAATGGAGGGAATCATTCCCACTTAGTAGAGCCATGAGGATGAGTTGTAAAGTCACCTAAAGCACCTCTGTGTGGTATGTGCCCAGAAGAGCTCCCCAGGATGGTCATCACCGAAGCTTCTGCAGAGAAAGCTCCTTACTCTTCCAGGCACTGATGTCGCATCATCCCTGAGGCAGTGGCTCCCGAGGTGTCATCACTGGGCCAGCAACATTGGAGTCCTGTGCCCTGGAGTTTGACAGAAATGCCAGTTCCCAGGCTCCTCCCGAGCCCAGTGAAGCAAGTGCTACAGAGCCAGGTCCAGGGCTTTTGCTCTAGCCCGCGGGTGTGCCACCAGCACAGAGGCACTGCCCTAGTGGAGGGAAGAGGCAGGATGTGAAGCCTCTCGGGTTCTGCAGGGTTCTGCACCCCGCTGTCCCATTCAGTCCCAGTGGGGCACCTGCACGTAGCCTCTCTACTTTTCTGTCGGCACCATGACAAAGGACATGAGAGCCAGGAGACGGTTGCAGCGGTGCCAGAGAAGAGGAGGGGCACGAGCTCTCCTGTGCCACCTTGTGTGGCCAGCAACGCTTGACTCCTTTTAAGATTACTCGCTGCGTTGATGGGCACAAAGGCGAGGGTGTGACCCATGTTTCACGCTGGGACAGATGAGATGCAGGCCTGGTCTGGGAGTACACACCCGCACCTAGGCTGTCGTGCGCTGCCAGTTAACTTAGGATATCGCAGATGTGCAGGGAAAATAATCAGACTGACGCTGTAAAAGTCACTCGGTCTGGCTAATTTTAACATAGCTGTTGACATGTTTGTAAATACAGCAGCTGAAGTCAGATCGAATGATTTCAAGAAATGCAGAAAGGGGACAAAGAACATTTAACTCCTGCATCCTATTGAAGTCTCAGGAGCTCTTGAATATCTCCATCGCTGGGAGGAAAGTACAGCCACATTGATAAACGGTTATCAGCTTTTTAAAAAACATGACACCAAGTCTATCACTTTTCCTTTCTTTAGGCTCCTGGTATGACGTGAAAAATGATCTCTTTGACAAGGCAATTTTTTAAATCTAAATAGAGTTGAAATAAAATTACCCTAGGCCTTGTTATTCAGACCTGTGCCTTCTCTCCACACCGGCTTTCCCCTTCGTCGCTCATTGTTCCGAGGGACAGAGGGCGGTGGGCAGGTGCAGGAGAGAAGCAGCAGCTCAGGCCAGCCCCTGGGGCCGCTGGTCTGCAGATTGAAATAAAATGAGGTACCTAACAGGTGCCCTTGGCGTATAGAGGGAATTGTTAGAATTTCTATGATTGATTTTTCTTCTCAGACTTTGGATGCTTTTTGTGCATATTTAGGGATGGAGGCTCCTGTGCTTAAATATTTTTTTTTTTTTCCTAAGAGGGCTGTGCGATCAATACCGTGTGACCGTCTCTGAGGGAAGGGTAGCAGGATAGAAAGAGATTCAGGTAGAAATTGAAAAAGTCGATGCCAAAAAATGCTGTGATTTCTTGTAGATCTCAGTTTTCCCGTATTACTAACTGGGGGGCAGCTACAATAGGTAACAGCCTCCTACTGTGCGCTGTTCAGTTCCGATGGTGACAGTGTGCAGACTGAGGGAGAGAGGGACAGATACGGTGGCTTTCTGTCAGGCCGCCCCTCCTGGTTGGGCCTGCCACCCGGTGAACAGCCAGGGTGGGGCTGCCTGAGGAGGCAGAGAAGGGGCCGGGATGGGCCCCCAACACCGCTTAGGAGTCTGCAGGGGCCTCACCGGTTGCCCTTTGAGAGTCCTGGGTTCTGAGCTGGAAGGTGAAACCCGGGTAGGTGGGAGCCGTGTAAGTGATGGGGCAGGAGGCCGAGCATCTTGAGGGAACAGACCGCAGGGAACAGGCTGTGACCGTGGGCCCCCACCCCCGGGCTGCTTTCTGTCACTAGGCTAGAGTCCTGTCACATTTGTTTCTCTCTCTCACTCTGAACGCTTCTGAGAAGTTTCAAAGGAAGGTAAGCGGCACCTGCGGCATCTGGGGGTGTCCCAGACGCAGTGTGGCCCCACAGCCCGCTCCCGAGGATGCTGCATGGCTGTAGTCACGAGTCTCCCCACGCCCCTAGGCTGGCCACTCGCTTCTCGAATGAATTCTTTGGGAGCTTTGCAGTGGTCTTTCCCTTGTGGCCTGTCCTCCCTAGGGCCCGCCCTGCTTTGCTGTCAGAGGGGCCACGCGCGGCCCGGCTGACAGCGTGCCCGTCCCTCCCCGCAGGCGGCCCAAGGCGGGGGCCACCGGACGCTGCTGCACGGCCACGCGGTCCTCCTGCGGCACTCCTTCAGCGGCATGGTAAGCCCCTGGGCCCGCGCGGGCGGGGACGGGAGGCGGCGGGAAGCGGGAAGCGGGAAGCCAGCCAGTGGCCAGGTTACGGGAACAGCCGGGTCACTTGGAATGTGAACCATCAGAACACATGGGCTTCCCATTTCTTTCACACGATTGCACTCTTGTATTCGCTTAACGTCTGACCGTCTTCCTCTCCACCCCGTGTCTCTTGTTTTTAATTTAACTAAACCTGAGCCTACCAAGGACAGTGCCTTGACATCCTAGATGCTCAACAAATACTTGTTGAATTGATGAAGAAATAAACCATGAAATAGCTGATTTCCTGAGCCTACAAGGATAACCAGGATAGGGGAGAAAAAATCAAACAAGATTTTTGTGAAATGTCAACTCTTTTACTAGCTATAGGAAATGGGATGGTATCCACTGCTGCTAGGCCTGGGATATAACTAGAAGGTATCCTGTTAATCCAGAGGCAGTAGGAAGATAAGGAACCAGGGCAGTCACAGAAAGCTCATCAGGCTTAAGTAATTAGGGTTCTAGAACCAAAATGGGGATAACCCAATGCAAGTTGAGGAAAATTGTTCAAGTTTTAGGCCAGTACAATTTGTGAAAATACAGATGCTGTAGATCTTTGGCAGGATGTAGTAAGGAGAATATCGTGATCCCAATCAAGCCTAAGACGTGCCAGCTCTCATCATGTTTGCTCCTGTCCCTGCATCTGTCATCGTCACTTGCTCTCAGTGTGAGGAAGGCTTGTCGTCTTTGTCTGGCCCTAGTGGAAAATGTTACATTAATTCAAGACTTCATCTTCACACGTTTACACCTGCAGCATGCTGCAAAGTTCATCTCGAAGCTTGAACTGTCACATTTGCAACTGGAGCAGCAGCTTCCTCTTAAATAATTTATTTATTGCAGCTTTTTTTTTTCCTTAGAACTGGTAAGAAGTTGACCTTTTCAGCCTGAACATTCATCTGTTGTAGTCTTTCATGGCAAAGGACACAGAACAAATGTGACCAAATGGAAGGTTACTGGAGCGGGAGATAGGGGCGTTTAGAAAGTGGGAAACTTTGTATCCTGATGTCTAGAATTGAGAAGTGATTGTGTATTTTTCAGAACCCAGTGCTTATCCATGAAGTAAATCAACCCTTAATACTTCTTTTCTCCTATCTAAATAGACCTAAACGAAACTTCAAACGGCACACTTATGCATTTGAAAACTCAGGCTAACAGCATGGTAGAGAGCTGAAGGATTATGTTATTTAATATTAGATTTACTGTCCCCCGTCTCCCAAAAATCCAACTCATGCTTAACATAAACTCTATACTAGGTAGTTCTTTCTAGGAGCAGCTCTGAGACTGAATCTGGTGAAATATGACTTTGGACAATGCAATGATTTTCCATTTTCCTGTTGCAGAGAAGTAAAAGTAGAATTCAGAAAGTACATTCTAAGTGCTTATCTACCAGCCAGTCTAATTCCAAAACCAGCCACTGTGCCTGTCAGTAAAGGAGGCAAGGAACAGGCCATGGGTTTTTTCCTCCCCCCCCATTATAAATTATTTTAAATATCATTGTTAAGTTTTACATGCACATGTATTTTTTTTTATGCACATGTATTTTTATAATTAGGGGGCAAAAAAAAAAAAAAAGCCTAGACACTGAGAAGTTCTGAAGCTCATAGGAAGTTTGGAAAACAAAATAAATATAAGTGAGAGAAGTCATCATGGTCCTTCCCACTGTCCAAAGACAACTTCAGTTATCAGTTTGGTGTAATTCCTTTTAGCCTAGTGGCCAGGCATTTAAATTTTGCATACCTATTACCTGTGCAGATGTGCTATGTTGTGTATGTTCCATGCTGTGACACACTCTTGATAAACTCTTAATGGCAACTTATTTCATAAAATGAAATGCCAACATTTATCAGCCTTTCCATTATTATTGGTTGTATATATTCCATTTATCTTGTCTCCAATTTAAAAGTCCCTTGGGGGATCCCTGGGTGGCGCAGGGGTTTGGCGCCTGCCTTTGGCCCAGGGCGCGATCCTGGAGACCCGGGATCGAATCCCACATCGGGCTCCCGGTGCATGGAGCCTGCTTCTCCCTCTGCCTGTGTCTCTGCCTCTCTCTTTCTCTCTGTGACTACCATAAATAAATAAACATTTAAAAAAAAAATAAAATAAAAAAAATAAAAAAAATAAAAGTCCCTTGGTATCTTTGAACTAAAGCATATTATTAAATATGCCAAGATACTAATTTCAAACTTATTTTTGTAGCATATAGTCCTAGAAGTTAAATCCCTGGGTCATCAGATAAGAACATCTTTGAGATTTTAAATATACTATAAAGGTATATTTCAAAGGTGTCATATACCACTAAATACAATGAATAAGTCCTTTATTCAATAGCTCAGTGTCGCAATTGACAACTGGAAACCAACTAGTGAATGAGGTGCCAGGACCTGATGGAAGCATGTGACTTCACTAGCATCTGTTTTTGTTTCACAGTATCTAACTTGTTTGACCACATCAAGATCCCAGACAGATAAACTTGCCTTTGATGTAGGTCTACGGGAACATGCTACAGGTAAGTCCACATTCCCAGTTCTCCTGCTAACAGGGGGTCTCGGGCGAAGGGCTTAAGGATACTGAGTATGTTCTTCATTTGGGATTCCAAGCCAACCAACCAGTGAGGTCAAGAGAGAGGTCTAGTAAAATTTAGGAGAATAAGAAACAATGTGTGATAGAGACATAGGAACTATGAGTGAAGGAGAACATAATGCTTTCACTGCAGTCATATACTTCGGGAAATGTTGGCTTTATTGCAGTTTATTTTGAGTTCAGTCAAAAATATTGACAGTTAGGAGGTGGATCCTAAGAAAGATGGTGACCAGGATGATGCAGGTTCTCCCTGGAAACCAGAAACGAAGAACAGAGACCAATATAACTACATATACTTAAGTTATGATACCAAAGGAAGGTCTGACTTGCTGTGGTCACTGCATAGACCCATGGAGCAATGAATAGAAGTTGAAAGGAGGCATAGTTCCCCTCAATGAAGAAAACCACTTTGTAATATCTGCAGTTATCCAACAGAGTAACAGCTGGTCTTGGGGTGTTGGGTGCTCTCTGTGGCTGGGACTATTCATAGGTAATCTGACCATCCATCAAGAGCAATGTATATGGAATTTGTGCTCCATTTACAGGTTAAGCTACATGTCAATCAAGATTCTTGGTTGCAAATGGCAGAAACTAATTCAGGTTCACTCAAGCAGAATGAGAATTTACTGGGAGACCGTTGGGTAGAACCTGTTTAAAGTAGAAACCCAGGCAGCCCAGATGGCTCAGCGGTATAGCGCCGCCTTCAGCCCAGGGTGTGATCCTGGAGACCCGGGATTGAGTCCCACATGAGGCTCCTTGCGTGGAGCCAGCTTCTCCCTCTGCCTGTGTTTCTGCCTCTCCCTCTGTGTCTCTCATGAATAAATAAAATCTTTAAAAAAATAGTAAAGTAGAAACCCAAGGCTTGGAAAATGGACAGTAACAAATAGAGTCTAGAGAAGAGAAAACATCCTAGATCACACTACAGGAAGAGTCTAAATTGAGTACAGTCTTTAATATCATGACATTTCTCCCAAATAGGAGGGGAGATGCCATTGTTGGCTAGTCAAAGGACAAAAGTCCATGCCATTGTCACAAAACTGTGTCAGTTCATAAGGGAATGACCCAAATTGACTGATTTTCCAGATATCTAGAGGAAAAAAAAATGAAGAGTTTAAACCAGGTGCACCTGCCGTCTCGGTATTACACACAGGGGTGTCTGAGAATTCCCGAGGAAAACCTCTATCTCTCTACTTCTCATTTTTGTACAGAGTAGGAGAGTGGGCCTGCCTCTGCCCATTGTATTTTTTCCCTTAAAATAAGATTATATTTGCATTTGAAATGAGGTTGCTTTGCTTTTAGCTAAAGTGTTATTCTTAAAATATAATTTCCTTTAAGGTGTTGTCAACTTTTGCTAACAATTACAAAATGTGTGAAGAGGCACAGTCACTGATTATAAGTTGGCCTCTAAATATAAACCAGCTGTCAGTCTTAGAGCATATAACCAGAAAAGTCCTGTATGTCCATTCTTTTTACATTGATAAAATGACTTTAGACTTTTTGAGAAAAGGGAAAAAAAATTGTTTGCTTTATTTTCTAGAACTCCATCTTTGTTCCAAGTCTCCCGAGAATGGACCCTGGTGTGGGTCTGTCTTCACTGCGCTAGGGAATCTGTGGGCCTTTTCGATCTGAATGCTTGTCTTCCAGCTTTGGGAAAAGTTCAATACTATTTCTTTGCTAATTCCTGACTTTGTTTTCTTGGTTCATGCTTTCTGGAAATCCTCTAGATTGGTTTTCTAATTTTCTCTTCACTCCTATTTTTAATCCATTTCTATTCATTCTTTTGGGGAGACATTTTTTCAACTTGATCCTATAACCCTTTTGTTTCTTTCTCTCTCTTTCAGAATCAAAGAATTTTTCTCCCAAGGGATCATTCATGGAACTTTCATTGCTACTTTATGAATGTAATTTTTTCTTACCTCTCTGAGATTATTAAATATATGACTTTTAAAAAGTTTTCTTTGGCTCTCCATAATCTTTGCTCTCTCTCTTTCACCACTGTTTTGTTCTTTGGCTGTCCATAATCTTTGCAACTCTCTTTCCCCACTGTTATGTTCTTGCCATTCAAGTTAGTGACTTGGCTCAGATGTTGGGCAATCCTTGGTTGCCATTCATGTTTAGATCAAGGCAGTAGAAGCTGACCAGACACCCTGAGTGTGTGTGACTGTGGCTTGCCATCTGTTAAGCCTTACTTTTGGCTAATCTGGCATGGACTAGGCATCTCACTGGAGATGCCAACACAGCAGTAGGTTTTATCTTGGGTAGCTTGGCTTCTCTAAAGAGGAATCCTTAAATTTGAGGGGAGGGGAGATTTGGCAACCCAGCTAGTGTGTGAGGAATGGAGGCAGAGGGGAACGGAGCTGGGGTTTTACTAATCAGGGCATAGAACTCTAATGATTCTCTATTTTTAGCAATACTTTTCACTTTCTTGTTTGACAGCGCTTGGTATTACAAAACCAGAACTTTGATGGTTGGTCATTCCGTCGATTTAACTCCTAATCTTCTGGAGGGTAGTAGAGGAGGAGGACTCAGCTGGCTGTGCAGGGAACAGAAAAAGGATACCAGGAGATAAAAGTTCCTAAATAGCTTTTAGTCAATTCTATTTTCAACTCCATCTTCCACTGCTACCTTTATAAGTAACTTACCTCTAGTTCCAGAGACTTTCTGGGAAAGATGTAGAGGGATGGCTTTATTTCTTGCGATCAACTTTTCCTCCATTTTCTTACTTTTGTAAAGAATTGGGTTTTAGCTTTCTCTTCACTAAAAGCATCTATCTGCTTTCCTTTTTCCAAATTGTCCATTCTCTTCTTTGGTATCAACTTTTCACCTGCTGTCCTGGTCTTTGTAGATTTAGGCCTTTTGAAAATCTCTGATTTTTTAGTAGAATCACTCTTGATTTAGTAGAGTTTCATGGAAAGCATGGCAGAGATAAAAGTGTGTAAGTAGTCAGTAGACCAGTGAAGTCAATTCTTAAAGATTTCTAGTGCCTGTGAAGAATGCATGTTTCTATATGTATTAAAAATACTCAAAGGCTTCGATAGTTTCTGGCCTCCAATACTCTCTTCCAAACACTCTTTCTGTCACTCGAGAAAACAAAAGTGATAGACATAGTCAAGTGGCTATGGGGCTAGAGATTGAAGCCTGGAGCAGTATATGTGTGTGCAAATGCTCTTAATGGATTGTTACCAGAAGAAAGGAGAACAGGGACAGAATTAGGGGCTGGATTCCATGAAACAATGACTAATTCAAGGAGCATTTATGTAGGAGAAGCCTGTTGGTGGACCATACATCCCGCTTCCAAACAGAGATCCGAGGGAGAGAAAGTTCGAATTGGTGATGACCTCATCCTTGTCAGCGTGTCCTCTGAAAGATACCTTGTAAGTACCTCCTAACAGTCATCTTTTCATTTTCAGAATATTTTCTTTTAGGAACTAATGGCCAAAGTGAACTGAGCTACAATAGGTTGGGTGGGATAAGAATCCTTTGCACAGTATACTGGAGAGGTAGGTGGTTAGTTCTCTCCCCTGCCCATGTTATCATGGGGCTGGAACTTAACTGTTAGTTGTCCTTTCAGATTAAGGCATTGTGCTCAGCAACCCTGCTAAAGTGCCACAGGCACTTCCTAAGAAAATCAGTTATACGTTAGCTACCTTTAACCACAAATTTCTCACATGGCTTTCAGCTCTTATCCAGTAAAGAACAAGCCAAAAAGAACGGGATAGAGGAAAATAAGCTTATGTTGGAAAAATGGAGAATTTAAAATGTTTTGGTGAGTGGGATATCACAAGGGTTGAAAGGTGCAGGTGAGATTTTGCACCTGGGGATTGGGTGCTGGGTGTCACTGACATCAAGCCCTCAGGTGTCCAAATATCAGAGGAGCGTCAGAGATAAGATAAGCTTTCAATCTTCTCAGCACCAATCCTGTGGGCAGATTTCACTTTGCCTAGGCCAAAAGTTGGGAGTCATTTTTGCCATTTGTGAATTCCCTTCTCCTAACAAGAGGAGACATTTTGTGACTTCCTGTTGAATTAGGGATCCAGCTAAGGGGATGAAGTCAACACTTGTCTGCCACTTCTGTAGCTGAAACGTCCTCCTCCCTGAATAAAGTGTCCCACTTTGAAGCTGCTTCTAGATGGGGTAGAGCAGCCTCCCACAGGCTATGTGGAAAGAGTCTGAGGACAGTGAGACTCTTTAATTCAATCCTTGAGATTCTAGGTAAGCTGCTTCTGTCAGGACTGGCCTGGTGATTTAAAGCATGTCTCATTTCTGTTTCTGCTGCAGCATCTCTCAGTATCAAATGGGAACATACAAGTGGACGCCTCTTTTATGCAAACACTCTGGAATGTACACCCTACGTGCTCAGGAAGTAGCATTGAAGAAGGTGTGCTCTTTTACATGCATTCAGCCCTCAGCCTTCCAGTCTGTCTTGAGCTGTATATATTGACATTTTCTGCTGCTTCCCAGCTCCTGCCTAATGTCTTGCTACACAGCTAGCATTATTTTAGTTCACCAGAATGTCATTCTCTGATGTGGGGGTGGCTTATTTTCTGCCCTGATTTCTGATTATGTGGGGGTGTTCCTGACAATACCTTTTAATCCTTTAGAGCCCACCATTGCTTTAGTGCTATATGCATGCAGGATTTGGATAGACACTCCCTCTCCCACTGACTTTTCATTTTCATTTATGATTACTCATTATAAGTGTATAGGCCTCAGCAACTTCAGCCTTACAGGAGCTTATTTTTCAAGAGGTCGATGCTGTTGCTATTTCTCCCCAGTGCATCTCTCTGTACAGGTGGAAGAAGGAGTCTCTTCATGTGTTTACCTGTATTTATGGAGGGCCATTTAATAATAAAATTTTCTCAGTATTTTATTTTTCCCATAGAAATAAGATCATCAAAGTTTGTTCAACATATCCTATTTCTTGAAGCCAGGCAGAGTCAACGCACCTTTCAAGTTATAGAACAAATATACTGGCCTTACCTTACTCATGGGTAAAGTCACAGCTGAGCAGAATAATCAAATGCCATTGACCAATAGGTTAACCATATTATATTCTAGCACTTTACAGCAAGATCAGAATTTTTAAAAATACGTATACTGGGGCTTTAACCAGATTTTTAATCCTGAGCCCACTCATTTCAAACTAGGAAAGACATTCTACAAGATGTTTGAAAATAGAGGGAAAACGAAAGGTGTCAAGGCACTGCCCCAGTTTCAGAAGGCATCAGAACAAAGCTGAATAGTCAAGACATGACAGATTTTTAACTCTTTCAGCAACTTGTGGAAGGCTTTTAAAAGGCAGGCTATGTTTAGCCCTCTTCTTTTACATGAAAACTAATCCACCACCTTGAGTCTGTTGTCATTCCCTTTCTATCAGGAATCAAGAAGCTCTGGGTTTCAATCTTCCCCAAGGAAGGTTTGAATGAATCTTCTCCGTGTTAAATTTTTTATTTTCACGGTAGGAATAAAATTATTTCTCAGTTTCAACAGATGACTTGTGGAGATTAATTTAGAAGTGTTTGCAAATCATGTCAAAAAGGTTCTTATCGAAGTGGTGAGTGCCTGGGTAGCTCATCACTGGAGTCATCTGGACGGGCAGAAACTGCCCTCTCAGCATCCTCTGGTGAGATGCCCACTTCAGCCATGAGAGCATAAGTGATCCTCATCATGACCCTTCTTTCCTGAATATTGCCCTGATAGAGTTCAATTAGGAAGAGCTGTGATATACCAGCACTTGGCGGTTTTCTCTGTGTGAATAGAATATTGATTGGAAGAGGCTGAGGACTGCAAACAGTGGATCCAAGTGGGGGCATGGCCTCATCAACCTGAGATGACAGAGTTTAATCAAGAGCATGATCATGGAAGGTTTTAATTTTTCTAAATAAATTGCCTGTTAAGAAATCCCCTACAGTATATCCTGAATTATTTTAAAGCAAAAAAAAAGGATACAACTGGAACTATTAGTAAGGTAGAGGAAAATTGGGAAAAGATTTCTGAATATTTGAGCGGAGTTTAAGAAGAACTTACCTCACTGGGTTTCAAAAAAAAAAAAAGAACTCGGAATATCACACTGTCCTTGTACAAGATGCACTGATAAACAACCCTTTCTCCTCTGGCATGATTTCTCATTCTTACTGTTAATTCAACATCCAGAATAGTTTGGTAGCCCCTAAAGTGATCTAATTGTGTGATTTTTTTTTTAAAGTCCTGATGCAGGCATGAGCATCTTAAGTCCATATGTCTCCTGAGAACAGACTAGTCTAGAGAATTTTTTATTCAAAGTGATAACAAATTCCATTTGTTTGTATAAGGTAAATTTCAGACTGGTGTCCCTCTCCTAGTATGTTAAGGCTCAGAACTTATTTGAAGACAAAAGGGGTTTTCATGTCCTTGAAGCTCACTGTTTCCCATACACCTCGGAACTCCATGGCTGTTGAGATTCCTTATGCTGAAAGCTAAGTGCTTATTGATAGAGGCTCATTCACTGTGGGATTGTGGAATGACCTTTCGCCTCCCTTCAGTGCTGTGGGATGAGCATCCAGGTTTGATCTGTGTCTGTTACCTGCATTCAAAAGCTAACTTCTCCTAAGACAGCTCTTAATAACAGTTTGCTGTCCTTCCCAGTATCCTCTTTCTTTATTGTGACTGCAATTTGGTTGGGATTTTGTCACAAAATATATCCATCAAGACTGTAAGAACCTATCTAAGAATTTTATGCTGGATGTATTTTCATTCCCAAGCAACTGGAAAATCCTTATCTTCCTCACAGTAGCCATGTCATTTTCCTTTTAATAATAGGAGTTGATACTATTTTCACCCTACGTTTTGATTTTGATTTTGGATTTGTCATCTCTGAAATCCTATTTAGCTTTCTATGTTAGAATTGTTTTGACTTCTTCTCTTTTCTTCCTGAGGCCAGAATTGGTGGAATCTGTCATTTTCCAAATGCTTCTTTCTTGGTGTTTTCCATAACTGACTCAGACCTGCACGAATTTATTTACCCTTTTTAAACATGGTGTTCTCATCACTAAGCTTCCCATAAATTCATAGTAGAATATAATTCTCTCACTAGGATACCTACTTGGTGGGCACGTGGTACGTCTCTTCCATGGTCATGATGAGTGTTTGACGATACCATCTACAGACCAGAATGATTCCCAGCACAGGTAAGCCAATAGCTTCCTCCTCTTCCTAGACATCTTGGGTGACTCAGACTAAGAGTTTGCATTTGGCTGTGGCCACAGATAAATTCTGTAAACATAGGTCAATGGATGGACCGCCCTCCAGTCACAGGATCAGTTTGTCAAACATGAGTGGCAGCGCCCAGGAGCTTGCTGGCAGGAATACCTGAATAGCACGTTGCTTCTTGGGCAAGCAGTTCTGTAATGCTCGCTG